>NW_024581118.1:3877974-4304336 GCF_017639235.1 Corvus kubaryi
AATAAAATAAAATAAAATAAAATAAAATAAAATAAAATAAAATAAAATATGGGATGCAGCTGATGCCACTGGCACATGGAGAGGAGGGCAGAGGTGAGACAGTGGCATCAGGGAGGCGTACGGCTGCCCAAGGGCTCCCTCCAGCAGCGGAACCACAGCCAATTGCAGGGGTGTAAAACCTACCACAAATCTTTGGGGGTCTTTGAGGAGTGCCCACATGGGCAGCCTGGCCCCCCAAACTGGGACAGGTCTCAGGGCAGGAACAGGACCAAGCCCGAGCATCCCTGCCTGGACGTGGGCTGCAACATTCAGGAAGGGAGACGAAAGAGGGGGCCAGGCCCCGCAGCCCCCTTGGCTGAGTGCTGGCTCCCTGCCCGCCCTGCCAGACCCCAACACCCCCATGGAAAGGCCAAGCAGCCCCACATCCCACTCCCCCCACTGCTTTCTGGGTCAGCGAGATCCCGTCCCAGCCCCGCTGCCGCTGGAGCCAGCTGGATGCGCGGTTGCTGTGGCAACGGGTTCCCAGAGACGAAATCCTTATTTCTTACTTTTTTTTCCCCTTGGTTAAGGAACAAAAATATACAAGAGGCCCTGTATATCCACCGTGCCACTGAAACCTCCGTGCCCAGCGAGACAGAGGCAGTGGGCACAGCATGGGGGCAAAGGCTGGGGACACAGTGTACAGCGTGCCCCCAGCACCCCCAGCCTGGCCACAGGGGACTCCCTGCTCCTCCCCGGGGTGCTGTCAGCTTTCCTGCAGCATTTTCCACCCTGCCACGAGGTTTGAAGGGCTCCTGATAGCTGAGGCTGCTGCTGGGCTGCACTGCCTGGAGGAGGGCATGGTACAAGGCATGGGGTGTCCCTGGTGCTTCAGTGGCTCTGAGCAGGTCATCTCACCCACTCTGGCCCAGCTGGAATAGGGATGTGGTTATGCTGCGTGGCCAAGAAGAGGGGCTGGAATGGGGTCCCACCAGCAGTTTTCCCCCCATTATTAAATCAGCTATTAGATCTTGCTGTTAGAGGAGCCTGTCCTGTCCCACCAGGTGCTCCAGGGCAGGGCCAGGGTAGGATGCATCCCCTTGACAGATCCCTCTCCGCTTTGCTGGGGACTCTGGAAGCCCCCATCCCTTGGTGACAAACATCTCACACAGCAGAGCAGACACCCAGCAGCACTCTGGGTGCTACAGCAGTGTTCCACCACCAGCAGCAACCACTCCAGGAGGATGGAGGAAGAAGGTGGCACCCCTGGATTTTCAGCAGACATACACCCCAGGCATCCATCTCAAATTCATGGGAACAGGGGTTCGGACCCCAGCCAGGTGATCAGCTGCTGGCAGCAGGAAGGAACTCACTGAATCCCACTGCCAGGATGGGTGTTGCTGAGGGGCAGGAGGGCAGCTGAGATGGGGTGTTTTGGGTTCCCTTCCCCACCACAGCTCCTGGGACCTCCCCAGGCAGATTCCCCCACTGCCCTCCAAGCAAGATGCCAGCAGCTGTCCCCACGCCGGGCCTGCCAGAGCACAGATCACACTGGCGGGTTTCAGAGCACGCGACAGTGTCCAGGATCAAAGCCAAGTTCAATTAATGGCTCACAATCTCATTAGAGAAATTATTTCAGGATCTTGAGTAAAAGTCCGATATATCCACTCCATTCCATTAGTCAGGCTCATTTAGTAATTCAATCAATCTAAGCAAGGCAATTGAGCTCCCCTGGTACAATTTAACTTGGTTATTCTCTAGGTACTTCAGAATTTCTTGGTATTTGGTTCATTATTTCACCATTACGCCAGTTTCCAGGTGCAAGGTTCACACTGTGGGCCCCAGGGTGGAGCCAGCCCTGCTGCAGCCCTCTGCCATGCCCTGGTCTCTCGGGATGGTGACATGTGATGGGAAGGGGGCTGATCTGGTGGTGACACCCCTGGGAATTAAGTCAAGCCAGGGAATGGCACCACAGCACCCCAAGAACTGCTTCCCACCATGGGGAGCGGGGACCAAAGGGCTGCCCTGTGTGCCAACAGCTCCGGGACCCACAGCCAGCATCCAGATCCAGGTGAGAGGAACAAAACTCAGTGGGATGCTCCTCTCACTTGATGTGGAACTGGAAAAAAACCCGGGGATAGATAATGCAACCCTGCACCCCCTTGGTTCCTGCTCCCCTCCTCCGGGGCCTTTTAGGAGCTGAGGGTAGAAGGCAGAGCAGGAGCAGCAGGGAGGTGTGTGGGACGAGGGTGAGAGCCCACGGGTGTCACCTCTGGCCGCTGCCCCACGCAGCCTGGCCGGAGAGCCAGGCTGGCCGGGCGCTCCGCTGGCCATCGCCCCGATTAGCAGCAGCCACATCCCTGCAACCCCCCCTGCTATGCTGTTATTAACCCAGGGAAGTCAGGGCCAGAGCCTCCAGGGGTAGAGCCAAGAGCTTAGCTAGGATTTAACCAAAAATAAAAAAAAAATTGATTGGATATTTCGGGGAGATATTCAGGAGCAGTTAAATATGCCCAGTTCATCGGTGCCTTTGAAAAATCTCACCCCTCTAAAAAATTAGAATTGATTTTGTATTTAAAAAGGAATCTATTTAATTTAAAAGTAAGATAATTTGAAATCATGACAGCTTGTATTAAGGCTGGAGTTTATGATAATCTATTAAAGTCATTGAAGTTAAGAACCGTCTCCCATCCTCTGCTGCTGAGGCTCCCGAGAGGGCAGCAGGGAGTGGAAAGTCGGGAGATGAGGGGCTGCACTGCCCTATTTCAGAGCACACCAGCTGGGCTGGAAACCTGGAGAGGCAGAAAGAGCTCCTTCAGCTCCTCCACACTCAAGGGAAAAAAATGAACAGGACACAAGAAACCATCCAGTATTTCATGATCTCAAAATATCTGGCACCCAGAAAGCACGAGTTCAACCCACCAGCTCCGCTTTCTCATTCCTCAAGTCGATTTTACACTCAAAAAGGTATCTCAAGACTTTACTTTTCAAACATTTATTGCATTACAGAGGTGGTGAAGGAATCAAAGACACCGTCTTTGGCGCGGCTTTTAATTGCATCACAAATCTCCGTCGAGCCCAAGGGGCTGAGGGAGGCCAGCATGCTCATAAATACCCCTCTTGCTGCTTTACAACCTGCAAAGGATGGGGCCCAAAAAAATTAGCAGCCTGCAGGAGTGTGAATCCAGTTAATGACATATCAGATGTGGCTGGATGCTGCCGAGCCAAGCAGTGAGGGAGAAGGGGGTGTGAAGGCGAGCGGACAGGGAATATTGAGCTGCAAATTAGCATTTCTTAATGGCCAACAACCCAGCAAAACACTTCCTCCCTTCAGGAAAAAATACACCCAACGCAACAAACACGAGACGAGATGAAAGGCCACTGCTCCAAATGGAGGTTTCCCTGATCTAAAGCAGGATGAAATCAGGTGATTTGAAATGCAGGCAGCCCCGTGCGCAGCAACGGCCCCATCCCGGCTCCCACACCCTCGGCACATCCCGAAAATTCAGGAGGTGGGAGAAAACCCCGCAGCAAAATGGGGAGATGGTGTTGGAGTCCCTCTGGGGACAAGCGCAGAAACCAGTGTGGGGTTTGTTGGCAAGAGCCCCGAGCTGCTCCCAGGCAGTCGCAGGCAGCAAGGCAGCACGAGCGCAAGCACGGCCCAGCGCAATTAAAACTCGCCCCACTCATTAGCAAAAAGAGCTACAAAGCCTTTGTCCAAGCATCTCACCTGATCCTAAACCAGGGGTAGTAACCCCACAGACAGCCCACCTGCTTCTGAAGGAACAGGGGAGCAGACACGGGGTCTGGGAGATCTGAGCACAGCTGTCTGTGGCACCGGGGCGGACACGGCAGGGAGAGTGAGCCCCAGGAAAGCTGCGTGGACAGCAGGCAGCAAGCACTGCCTCACCCTCTCGTGGAAAGATAAATATAAACCTCATCATTAATTTATGCTACCAAAGCTTCTCACCAGGGGTTAGCAGGGGTCAGGAGTCACTGGTGTTTTTGGCACGCCCACTTCAACAACCTCCCCAGCACGTGAGTTTTAATGAGCACCACAGGTGGCTCTCCAAGGACCCCATTCTCCAAACACCCCAGCACACCTTTAGTTGGGAGAAAGATCCACGTATCCATCAGTGGGATGCCTGGTTTGGCCACTGGGGCAGGGAGGTGCCACCAGGGCAGGGGAACCACCCATGCCGGTATCCATGAAAACTAGCTCGGAAAACAAGCTTGAAAGCCCTCAGATTATTTAGGAGGAATTTGAGAGGGACACCAGGACTGGAGGCAGGGCTCCCTGACCCAGAGCCTTTCCCAGCTGCTCCCCTCACTCATTCCCCTGCCACGGCCCCAGCCTGCTGTAGCCACCTACCTGCATGCTCCCACCCTCTTTGAGGGGAAACTGAGGCATGGAGAGATCCCCAAGGGAGCTGATCGAGAGCCCACGCGGCAGAGCCAAGGCGCCAGTGCCATGAGCCTCTGTGAAGCACTTCATGGTGCTCCCAGCCCAAACCCAGGCCCTTTCTGATCAGGGGCAGCACCTGGGTCTGGTCCAAGGTTCTGTCAACCAGCGTGGAGCTCACCTTCCCTTGGGAACCCCTGCCCTGGGCACGAGCCCTGGATCTGAACGCCACCAGAGCAGAAGAAGCAGCTGCCCAGCTGCCCTTGGTTCAGACACCGAATCAGGCCATGCTCAGCGAGTGTGTGGGGATCATCACCTCTCCAAGACATCATTCATTATACATCCAAACTCAGCGAGGTGAGTGCAATGAAGGGGTCTGGTGTTTGCCAGGAATGGTGCAAGCAGCACTGTGTGAAGCCACATTCGTGGAAGGATGCTCAAACACACCTTCCAGAGCTTGTGAGAACACAAACAGCCACCCACAGAAGTCCCAGGCACCAACCTGACACAGCCATGCCCCCAGCAAGTATGCAGTGACAGCACTGATGTGGGTTTTCTGGGCTGGGGGACACCCAGATCCAGAGGTTGCAGCCTCTGAGTTGCCAAGTGTGGGTCTTGCAAGACTTCTGTGCGTTTCAGAGTTTCTGCCATGCAAAAGCAGTGTCCAGGCTAATAGTGGTGGTGGTAGTAGTAGTAGTAGAAGTACTACTAGTAATAAAAATTATAATAATAATAATAATAATTTTAAAAAACACCCCCACATGATAAAGCAGGACAAAACAGTAACACCCACAGATGGCAAAGTGACCATGCCAGCTTCAAAGCAAGCCCTTTCCTCACAGGAGAGAGGGAGATGTAACATGACATTCCCCAGAAGTCACCAAGCTGAACTCCTGGCAAACCCCACAAGGTGCCCCCACCTGCCAGCCCAGCCCCAGCCCCAGCATTCCAGGCAGGAAGACTTGCCCTGGGATCATCTCTGTGTCTCCACAGCTCAAACCACTGCATGCTGGGCACAGCACCATGCACCCTCACGTTTTTGGGGGATCCGTGTCCCAAGCAGCAATGCCCCAGAGAGCTTGGCCAGCACCAGAACACTGAGGTGCACTGGCACAGGGCTCGTCATCCTTGTATTTGTCTGGCAGCAGAGACCAGCAGGAGGCAAAAGCAAACCCCTGCCAGGCATCATCAGTGCAAGCCCTGGCTGTAGTGGGGGCTGCCAGGGCAGACAGGTTCTTCCCTGCACTGCCCAGCATGTGGCACCTCACGGATTTGAAAAATCCCTGAGGAAAACCCTACAGTATGAGCTGGGCTCATGCCTAGGAACCTCCTCCCGATCCCCACCCAGGTGTTCCCTGCTGGCGGCACCCGAGGCCCCGGGGCCTATCGGGGTCTGGCTCCACGGGATCGGGTCCGAGGGGGCCAGGGAACCAGCGCTCGGGTGGCCTTTGGGGCATCAAGGTGGCGGGGCTGGCGGCCGTGCCCGCGTCCCCCTGCATCCGCAGCGCTGCCGCCTTGTTGCCACAGCAACGCTCTCCGGCCTCCGCTGCAGCATCCCGCGGCACGGGGCTGGGACCGGGAGCCAGGGGCGCACCACAGCCCGCTGCCCCTCCCCACACCGCCCCTGGGCTCCCGCAGAACATCCCCGGCTGTCCCCACACAGCCTCCCCACGGCATCGGCAGCCCCACGCCTGCCTCTGCCTTTCTCCCGGGGAGAAGGGGGATGCCCACACAGCAGCCAGTGCTGCCCCATGTCCACCCAGCGACCAGAACTGGGGGAGTTTAGCACGTGGAGGGGTCCACAGGCCATGGAAGCGATGAATTGCTGGGAAAAAAAAGCCAGTCTGGGGTCACTGCTGTATACAAGGGTGGTACAGCGGGGCAGCGTCACATCAAGCAACACACCAGCGCCTCATTTTTGGGCCAACATCCAAACAAGGGTGGCATTTTAAAACCTTCATGGGACACCCAAGGTGCACCCAGAGAAGCAACAGATGGACAAGGCTTGCAGAAGGAGGCACAGCCAATTTTGGGGCTGCTGGGAAAGAGATGGTGGCTTTTGCCCAGGGCAGGACATTACATGTGGGCAAGGAACTGATGTTCTGCACCAATGTCACCAAAAATGAAACATCTCAGTGACTCGTTCCAGGTGGTGAGGAGGGAAGCGGGTCCCTGTACGCACAAGAGGTGCAGGCCTCGCTCTGCATAAACAAAGGAGCAAATTGTTGGCTTTTTTTGGTGGAAGAAAACTTAAGAAGCCCATGAGATAAGGGCAGATGAGCCTCACCAAGTAGATGAAGAGCAGGTGGGAACCACCCAGACCATGTGAATAGGCCAGAGCCTAAAACCTGGGGGCAGAAGCACTTGGAGGCAGCACACACAGGCAGGATGGGATATATTGGGCAGCAGAGTAATTTTCCATCAGGCTGCAGGAAAGGTGACTCTCTGCTCAGGGGCAGACAAAGCAGAAACCCTGGCCTCCAGCCGGGCACGCTGGGAGCAGGCCGTGGGCTTCCTGCCAGCACAAGCCGCCGGTGGCCATCGATCGAGCCGGGGACGAGCCCCGTGGGTGACTACCTGGGCATGCATCGAGCACCCCAGGCCTGCAGCATCTCCAGCCGCGATGCTGCAGTGGGTGAACCGGCCCCGGGGCTGAGATGCTGCTGCAGCGGGGTGAACCGGCCCCGGGGACGAGCAGCCGCAGGGCGCCCGCCCGCCGGTGCGGCAGGGAGGAGCCCCGCCGCCGGGGATGCTCGGGGCCCCGCCGCGCTCCCGCAGGCTCACCCAGCACGAAGTAGGGCAGCTCCGTGTTCTCCAGGTCGTCCACCACCACCATCTCGCCGGGGAAATCGTTGCGGACCGAGAAGAGCAGCTTGGGCTCGGCGGCCGAGGGGCCGTGCATGATGCTGAGGTCGTTCTCCCGCAGGAAGGGCAGCGCCGACACCGTGATGCTCTTCAGCTTGCACTCCAGCTCCTTGGCCGCCGCCTCCGCCGCCGCCTCGGCGGGGCCGCTGCCCGCGGCCAGGCAGCACCCGGCCAGCAGCGAGCACAGCCTGGCCAAAGCCATCTTGGAGCCCCGCGCCCGCTCCCGGCGCCGGGCGGGAGGCGGCGGCGAGGGGCGGGGACCGCGGCCCGGCGCCTCCCCGTGCGGCGCGGCTCGGCACGGCCCGGTTCCTCCGGCCCCCCGCCTCTCGCTGCCTCCTCTCCCCCCATTCCCCCCCACCAATCCCTGGGAAACCGGGAGAGCTGCGGAGCGGTGCGGTGGCGGCAGGGACGCGGGACTGCCCGGCCTCCTCCTGCACTGGGAATAGCGTGCGGGTACCACCCCCCCCCCACCCCGGGGAGAAATTACAGAACTCCGAAATCCCAGACTTCAAAAATCCCAGGAGAAATCCCCAGACCTCAAAAATCCCACGAGGTGTCATGGAAGGCAAAGCCCCAGAAGAAGTCAGTGACCTCCAAAATCCCAGAAGAAGTCACAGACTTCCAGAGTCCCAGGAGAAGTCATGGACCCCAAAGCCCCAGAAGAAGTCACGGACCTCCAAATCCCCCAAGTCCATGTGTTAAATATATATCATTGTCTGTATGTGTAAACACACATATACAAATATACATATATACATATGAGAGTGTGTGTATATATATATATATATATATATATATATGGAGTGTAAGGGCAACCCCAAACCTGCTGGATTTGGATCTTTTTTGCCGGATGCTTTTTATTTTCACTCTAAGTGAGCACAAAGCAGCCCTGACAGCTTGTCTGACAGCCACACCTTGCTGCAGACACCTGTGGTCCCCCTGCAGCCAAAATCTCCTCATGGAAAATGTTCTCTTCTTCCACTGTGGGGGAAACGCCCAGTCCTCATCCCAGCAGGAATATATGGCCATGGTTGCTCTGGGACAGGGTGTGGAGGCATCCCTGACCTGGAAGCAGAGCTCCCACCCCACACCATCTCCTCACAGGGGACATCGTTCCAGCCCACCTGGCACCTCCAAAAAACCCCCCACACAGCAGATACTCGCAATTTTTTGTATTTTTCTTTTGTGGAGCTTTCCACCTCCTCTTGTGAGGGCTTCCCAAAATTCCCCCTCCCTCATGTGTGCCAGCTGTGAAGCTTAACACGCCCCAGGGTCGGCGTGGAGGGGGACAGTACTGTGCCCCACGCACCCCAAGCAGTGGGTGCTTTTCCCCAGACTGATCTGTGACATCCCTGTATTTTTACCTTCCGTGACAACTCGGGCAGGAAGAACTGTGCCCACCAGAGATTACCCACGTTCAACAACCAGAGTAAAGCACTGAACTGAGCCAGTGAGGATGTAGTGGGGTGTGTTTCAGCAGTGCTGTCTCCCTCCGGCGCCAACTGGCTCGGGATCAGGAGAAATCAGGAAAAATCAGAAAAAAAAAAACCAAACAAACAAAAACCCCCCCAAAATAAAGAAACCAAATGGGGAAAATTTGGGAAGGAAAATCAGGAAAAAATAAGGAAAAACGAGCAGAGGTGTTTTGTAGGATGTGGCTCTCCTATTGTGTTCCTTCTGGGGAGCACAGGGAAATCCCATTGGATGACTTCCACAAGGCCCTTTCACTGCTCTTCTTTCACCAGGCGACCCAAACTCATTAAAAGGAGCTTTTTCACTCTGAAAAATAAAAAAAAAAAAAGGTGCCATTGCATTATTTAGAGGGTGTCTCCAACAAGGCTCTTTCTACCCTCCCGTTTGGAAACGGGATGCACCCCCAGGAGCGCTGCCCCTGGAATGCCTAACGACGCGTGGAGAGGAGCGAGGAAGGGGCTCGGTGGGAGGTGTGAAGAATACAGATGGATAAATAGAACACACGTTAAAAAACCAGCCGAGAGCAGTAAATCTGGCGTCACTGACGGCGTCCTCCTGCTGCTCGCCAGGAACGACCAGCCCATGAGGCTGCCCAGAGAACCTGTGCACGTGGATCCCTGGAAATGCTCGACGCCGGGTTGGATGGGGCTCGGAGCAGCCCGGTCTAGCGGAAGGTGTGGCTGACGGTGGCGGGAGGCTGGAAGAGGCGATCCCCAGGGTCCCTTCCCGCCCCGCCATTCCCGGCTCCCTCACGCCGGCCTCGCGACCCTGGATCGGCGGGAGGAGGCAGCGGGAACGCCCGCCCCGCCCCGCCCTGCCGCTCCCGGCCAATGGGAACGCGCGGGGCCGCCGGCGGCGCCTCTGACTGGCTGCGGCCGCTGCATATATTATGGCGCGGCGCGGCGGCCCCGGGAGCGCGGCGGACCCGGCGGCGGCGGAGGCTGTCGTGAGGGCGGCATGGTGTGGGCGCCGCCGGGGGCCGCCCGGCCATGGGGCAGCGCCCGGGAGGCAGCGGCGGGGCAGCGCCCGGGGCCGCTGAGCCCCAGCGGATCGCAGCGGGACGGGACGGAGAGGCGGCCGGTGCCCCGCCGGCGCTGATTTGGAGCCTGGGGTGAGTCTGCGGGGTCGCGGGGAGGAGCTGGGGGACGGGGGTGAGCCGGCGTGGGGATCCCGCCGGTGGTGGGGTGGGGAAGGAGCGGTGCGGGGGGAGCGGCGGCCCCGCAAGGGCGGGATCCCGGGTGCCAGCGCCGGCTCGCTCGGTGACCTTGGTCAAGTTGTGTCCCCGCTCGGGGCTCGCTTCGCAACCTCCCCGGCGAGGTCGGGTGTAGGGGAAGGCACCGCGTCCTTCCCCGGGCGGGAGCCACCCCGGCGCGGGGCCCGACAGGTGACGGACGGCTGCGACCGGCCCGCTGGGACCGGGTACTGGCGGGCTACCGGGATGCCCGGGATGCTGGGACCTGCCGCTGCGTGCTGAGTGCGCTGCTCGGTGTGAAGTGCCGGTGTGAGACAGCCCGCGCCCGCAGGGACCGGGGGAGATGCCCCCGCAAATGTTAAAACAGACATTTCTCCGATGGGCACGGATCAGTCAATAGCCTGTGGGGGAATCGCCCGTTCCCCGCACCGCAGGGCCCCGCTCCACCACCCCGAGCATCGGGTCGAGCAGTGGGTGCGTGACCCGTCGGGAGGTGTTTGCTCGCCTCGGGCGCCTCGCCGGCACAGCACCAGCAGCTCCGGGAGCCGGGGGGCCCCGCTGCGAGGCTCCGTTCCCTTCCCTAAACACTCGTATTTTCAATAAGAAACAAAACTCTGGGTCTTTAAAGCGCTGGAGAGCATCAGCTCTCGGCGCAGCGATGCTCACCCTGCCCTGTCCCTCCCCAGGGGACCCGCGTGTCGCCGCCCCGCAGCGGCAGTGGCGGGTCCCGGGGTGCCCCCGCTGTGGTCCCGGGGCGGACACGGTGAGCCTGGGCGCTGCGGGGCCGGGTGGGACCCGCCGGCAGATGTCAGTGTCCCCTCTCTGTCAGCAGCCAGGAGGGTCCCTGCCAGCCCCGGAGATGTTGCAAGGAGGCCCCTGCACTTTTTCCGAAGCGGAGCTGTCTTTGGTGGCCGTTCAGTGACAGTTTGGAGACCTGGCGAGCAGCAGGGTGCTGGAAAGGGGAGTGGCCCCACTCTGACGCCTCACAGGAGGGCTCCCTCTCTCTGCCCAACACCAGCCACCCACCACCTTATTTGTCCTGCGCCGCTAACGTTGAGCTACACTTGTGCATCACTGCCCGTCCATGACACTTGTCACCCGTGTGAAGGCAAGGGAGGGAAGGGAAGCAGCGTTCCCCACCCTGCACTGTCCCCAGCTCCTGCGTGAGGCTGGTCCTGGGCACGCAGGGTCTGTTAGGGGGAAGGAGCCATCCTCCCTGGGGAGGGGGCTGCAGGGCTGCTCTTTTCCCCCATGCCCTCGTGTGCAGGGATGCTCTTCCCTAGTCCCAGAGATCCATCTGCAGGGATTCTCAGCACATGGTGGGGAAGCCGGAGCTGCTGTTGCCGTCACTGTGCTGGGGGGGGAATTGTATTTTGCACATTGTTCTATTTAAGAAGCTTTTTGCCTGTAGGTGCGAAAGTCTTGGGTGTGCAGAGCCAGAGGGCAGAACACATGGCACTGGTGCGACTCGCTGCACGCAGCTGCCATCTCCCCTGACAGCGGCCCAGGCTTCAACTCATTTGATGTCTTATGCAAATCCTTGGCTCCCTGAGTCCTGGGATTTTCTGCTATTTTCCTTTACTCTCATCTTCAAGTGTCTTGCTCTTGAGGATGTGAAGAAAAGCTAATAAAAGGAACCCAAGTCGTCGAGCCCTACAGGTTTTCTAACTGGTCTCATGAGCTGAGAGGAGGGCAGCGACTTGGAGTCCCTTGGCTATAGCGACTGAACAGGCTACCGGGGGTGGCTTGCGGGAGCCCAGCGAGAATCTGTTCGCAGCCACCGTGGTGATCTTCATCGCCGCGGCTCCAGCAGGACGGACGGCTCCGAGGTGGCTGTCCCCATGCTGGCTGCCTGGAGCCGTGGCTCCGAGGCCGGCTGCCAGGTGGCTGCCAGCACCCCGCCGTGCCCGCTTTGCCAGCGATTACCGCGCTGCTGTCGCTCCGGCGGTGCCTGCTTCGCTCTCTTAATTACCCCGGCCGATCAATGAGGCCCTGGCGCTTCCTCGGGAGCGTGCGGATGCGAGCCCGGCGATGCAGCTCCTTGCAAACCACAGTCGAGCCGGGGCAGGGGAGACGGCGCAGGCAGGGAGAGGCAGGGCTGGCTGTAGGGGAGGTGGGTCCCACAAAGCCCCAGGCAAGACGGGTGGCTCCGGAGCAGTGGGAGCATCCTGCAGAAATGGAGCCCTTTGGGACTGTCTGTCCCGAGGTGTGCAAGCGGCAGAGCAAGAGGTGGCCTGGGCGCCTGCGTGAATTCATAGGCATGGCTCGGCCGAGTCAATCCACTTGAGAGGCTAAACTGCACTTAGCCTTTGCCCAGGCTCTTTTAAGTGGCCTTAATTTGATAAAGCTTTTCCATGTTTAATGAGAAGGTGACTCAGTCACCCAGTTTGATGTTCATTCCCACTAAAAGGCATCCCCAGGGAGCTCGAGACCCCTCCCTATCGCTCCTGCACGGATGCAGCTTTGCTCCCACTGTGCCCCAGGGACCAGCCCCTGCGGCTGAGCACGTCCCACAGCTCTGCCACCAACTGGTGTCCTGTACCTGCCACAGGCAGTGGGGTTTATTTGGCTCTGGGCTTCAGCTCAGCGTGTACGGAGGGAGTTCCAGAGTCCATCTGGAATCTCCCTGTGCTTCCCAATGGCACCTGGCAAATACCACTGCCCTCTCCCCAGTGTGTGCTTCCCAGTTTCTGTATCTCGAGATCTGCTCCTGCAGCATGAAAGGGCACAAATCAATGTTAATGTCCCTAACAATTAGCTAACGTCTTAATTATCGAACTCAGCCGGATTAGGTGAGCTAATGGTGGAGCACGTGGCTCTGGAGATGCCGTCGGCATGGAAGCAAGCGGGATCTCGGCAAAGCTCCGATGTTAGCCTGAGGATGTTGTTGCTGTCACTGTGAGCTCCAAGGGCAGTAGAGAGAGGCTTTTGCAGCTCACCTGAGCACCCCCATCCCCATCTCGCTCCCTCCTTTGGCCTCTCGAGCCATTTTGGATGAGGACGCCACTGCAGAAGTGACCCCGCTGCCATCCCCAGGGTGGGGGGTGCCTCTAGAAATTGCCACAAGCTCTTTTTAAGATGTAGCTCGTGACAAGTGACAGTGTGGGCCATGCATCAGCCATCTTTGGTGGGGGAACACCGGGGTGTTCTGCTGCAGGCAGCGGGGACACACCGGGCTGCAAGGGGCTCGGGAGGACTTGGCCGTGAAGGAGGTTGTGGTCCTAGGAAAATTTGCCAAGAATATTTGCTTTGGAACTCTTCTTCCACTGCTTTGGGATTTTTATGGAAGGGGGAAGAGGAGAAAAAAATTAACAAGTTGGAAGTTTTCCAACTTTTGTGATGCAAAACCCTAAATCAAAAGGAAGAAGAAAAAAAGAGTTGTCAGATGCTTCTCATCAAACCTTCATTTTTTTGGATCAAGGAAAAGTGAGTAGAAAGTTATTTCCAGCTCTAGTAGTAAGGTCAAGGGGGTTACTTGTTTCTAAAGAGCTTTACTCTCCCCAGCATCCCAGGAGGATGCTGGTGTGAGCATGTGGAGGTGCACCCCGAAAAGCCTTGCCCCAACCCCACAGAGCAGCAGTGGAGCCCCCCTTCCCCCCAGATCAGAGCCAGTTCCCCCCCAGCTGTAGGGACTGGGGACTGTACGGAGCTATGGCAATATCTGCACATATTTATTTTATGTAACTCCTGATCAATAGGAGGAAATAAATTATCCCAGCTGACAGTGGTGCAGGAAAGCTGCTCCGTGGGGACACAGTGCTGCATAGCTCAGCGCAGCCCCCACACAGGCTCTCCTTGCCCGTTCCTGCCTGACTTGGGACTTCCAGTTCCTGTTGGCAAGGATGCAGGCGTGCGTCAGCGCCTGTCCCCAAGCAGGAGGCTCCCTCGGAGCTGCCGGGATACACGGTGTAAATAAGAGGGACATGTGAATAAAAGCTCACTTAGCAAGGCTGGAAACTTTGCTTCATTTCAGGAGGGAATCTTCATTGGTTTTGCACCAGTTTGCCCCAGCCAAGCGCTGGAAATATGAAATCCTATTTTTAATGCTCTGTAGTAAAACATGAAGTAGCCACAGGGACACATCCCGTGCTCAGCCTCGATTCTCAGAACAAGCTCCCCAGGGAAGGCATCAGAGCAGGCTGAAATGGTTTCTTGCTGGTCTGGGGACCACAGCCTAAGGGAAAAGGTGACCCAGAGTGGGTCTATCCATAATATCCATCCCCTTGATGGTGAGCCAGATGTTTGCTGCCTTAGCTGTGGTGCTGTGGTGGGAGAGGGGAGTAGGAGGGGAAGGACAGCATGGGGAGCCCCTCTTGTCAAGGGCACACAGAGGTGCCCCCCCAGGGTGGTGATAGCAAAGGGCTGGTTAGTGCTGGTGGGAAGCAATTAACATCTAGGAAGGTTTGATGGAAAAGACAGTGCTCTGCCTGGTGTGTCCCACCCCCAAAAAATCCCCTCTGTGCTTTGAATCAAAGGAAGGATACTCCCATGCCCTTCTGATTTACACCAGGAAAGCCTCAGGGAGTGCGGTGAGGTGAGTGGTGCAAAATCATCCCTGCCAGTCTGTGGTGGTGTGAAGTGGTGATGGATGAGGCCGATGTCCCATGGCACTTGTGGGAAAGCATCCCCTTCAACCACTTAAAATCCCCTTTTACATCCCCTCTAAGACCTAGGCTGTTACAGACCCCTGTGGGGGGAGGGACACAGCCAGGGAGCAGCCCCTGCCCAGACCCACCTCAGCTGGATGTGGGTCAGGAGCCACTTAAAACCCATGGATGATGGCAGGGGACGAGGAGATGGGGTGTGTTTGTGAGGCAACAGGCAGAGTCCCACTGCACCCGATATTTAAACAAGGTGCTTTGCTGTCACAGCCATATTTAATGCTACAAGCAGTGTGTTTCCATGGGCAGGGTTTAGAAAGATGCTGTCCAAGGATGCTTTACCCTCAGCTTCTCAGCAGAGTGCTGCTTTCCTCCTTGCTGTGTGGGACAGGGATCAAATCACGGAGGGTTTAGCCTCTGGCCAGTATCTAAACCATCCATGGGGTTTGCTGCCAGACCCTGGCTCCCACCATTCCTTCCTGGACCTGGCAGCTTGTCCTGGGTCAGCACAGCAGCAGGACCCATGGCTGCAGGCAGCATGGACCTGGGGGGCTTTAATCTTGAGCTCTGAGGATCCCTTTGGTCCCCAGGCCACATCAATGTTTAATTGCACCAGCACATATTGCTGGGGAGGGGAGCAGGGTGCAGGTCTGCTTCAGGCAGACTCTGCATCCCATCTGCCTGCTTCCCCTCGGGCCAGCTCTGGTTGCAGGCAGGGAGGATTACGGGGCAGCCAAAATGCCTCAGCTGCTCAGCCACCACCACACGTGGCAGCACGAGCACCTCTGTGAGCCGCTGTCATCGGGTCCTGCCGCGTTTTGGGGGTGTCAGGTGCTCCCTCCAACACTTGAGGCACAGAGTGAGGAAACCAGCTTGGCATTGCCTGTCCTCCACCGCAGCATGGGGGCTGACGGTTTGGGCCAGGATTTGGTCACATCGTGGCCGTGGGGGACTCCACGTGCCAGGAGCAGGAGGCAGTGACTGGGCTGTTCTGTGGCTGCCTGCCAGGCTGAGAGAAACCAGGGTGACATGTGAGAAAAGAGTGTGGGGGAACAGAATAAGCCCTGCCTGATGCTCCTGCCCACCCCACTGCCCTGGCACCCAAACCTGGTGATGCGAAAGTCTCAGCTTTTGTTTAAAATTCACAGGGCCCCAGCCTTGAGGGCTGAGCGAGAAGCTGAGAAAGCGTAATCAAAGGGCACCCTTAAGGGTTTAAAAATAGAAGAGAGGGAGAAAAAATTTAAAAATCATATTATTACATGTTAAAGCATGGTGATTCATCCAGCAAAGCCCTGTTGGGAGAATGCAGGGTTGGTGTGCGCTCAGCAGGGACGGGCATTTGGGCTCCAGGCCCCCACCAGCCACCTTCCTGGAATAAAAACCATCCTCCCTGGCAGCCCTGCAGCCATGGGGTCCCTGCTTTGAGGCAAACAGCTGTTGTTGCCTCACAGCACACCTTGATTTGGCCAGACCTTGCAGCTCCCCAACTCCCACTTTCACTGGCAAAGGTTCTGGCCTTGTGGTCTCTGCTCCCAGAAAATCTCCATCTTTACTTTGCACCCAAAACACCACTTCCATCAGCCCAGCCAACCTTGGAGTGGACATCCATCCATCCATCATCTCAGCCACTAGCAAGGACACCATGAGAAGTCTGACATCAACCACACATGGTCCAGTCCATACCTGGAGAAGCTCATTGTCCCAGCTCCCCATGATTATTATTGTTAGGCCCCCTGAACTGAGCTGCACGTGCTCATGACGTGCGTCCCCACAACGCAGGGTGCAGGGGCAGCCCGCCATCCCCACCGCACGGGCACCCCACAGCAGCAAGCTTGGCTTGGCAGGCTGATGCACGGCAGAGAAAAGCATAAAGAAAAAGCCAGAAATTCCACAAACAGCCATTAGCCAGGATTTCATTTAACTTCAGCAGCACCCAGGACCCCCAACCCCATAAACTCTTACTTCCTGTGGCATGACCAGTCTGTGCCTGATGCATGGCTCTCCCTGGAGCGCAGCTTTCCCTCTGTCAGCATCCCAGCAGGCGTTCCAAAGCTTGCGGCTGCTCCTGGTTTGTATCCCTGCCGCTGTCCTCACGGGCTTCCCTGCTCGGCGTTGCAGGACGGGGCCGTCCCGGAGGATCGCCGCGGGGTGAGAGAATGAAGAAGCCGGCCGGGCAGCAGCAGGATGGGGCGGCAGGACCTCCCACGTGCTGACGGGCCCCCGCCGATGCTCCCGTGGCCGCTGGCCCTGCTGGCCCTGAGCGCCTGCTGCCGCTGGGGAGTGGCCGGCGGGGCGGGCAGCACCGTGCCCCAGGGCCATGCAGCCCCGGCGGCCCCCTCCTCTTCCTCCTCATCCTCCTCTCCCTCCGTCCGGGCACCCCTCGACTGGCTCCTCACCGACCGGGGACCCTTCTACCGAGCTCAGGAGTACGTGGACTTCATGGAGCGCTACCGGCAGGGTTTCACCACCAGGTACAGGATCTACAGGTGAGAGGCTGCGGGCAGCCCGGGAGGGGGCTGCGGGGGCATGGCAGAAGGGAGGCAGACCCTCTCTAATCCACGCGAGCAGACCCCCACGTGTGGGAGGAGGCTGTCCATCGGGTGGGTGGATGTGAAATGCTGCTTTTCCAGGGAATGTAATAGCAGCCCCCCCAGGATGCTCGTGGTGTGGCCAGGCTGGGCTCCAGGCAGGATCTGCCCTAAGCTGGGAGGGATTTGGGGCACAGGTTGAGATGGAATCAGCCCTTATGGCAGGAGGATGGGTCTCATGCATACTCCAGTCCCTTTGGGCATCCTCCACCTACTGATCTCCTGCCCCGAGGTGGAAACTGGGAACAGCAGAAGGGGCAGTGTGCATGTGGTGTCCACCTTCCAGGCCCTTTGGACAAAGATGCTCTTTTGTCCTTTTTCCATGCACAAATCCATCTTTGTGCCAAATTACTGAACCTGCCTAGACTGGCAGTCCCCCTGGGGCTGGAATGCTGCTGGGGCTCGAGAAGAGCCACCCTGACTGACCCCCTGGCGTGTCCCCAGTGCCATCAGCCCACAGACTGCTGCAGTGGGATGCTGGATGCATGGGGGCCGAGGCTGGGGGAGGGTTTCCTGCCAGCAGAGAAACGGGTTTGGCAGCAGTAGGGTCCACTCACCACAGCAAAGGGCCACCCCATGACAGCCTCTGTGGGAAACCCACTCCACTCCACAGCCTCCTGGACCTAACTGGGACTGTCACCTCTGGCTAATGAGCCCTTTCCCCTTCCACTCCCCACCGGTGCTGAGCCCTGGGGGCTTCAAACAGTGGAGCAAAGCCTGGCCACTGCCTCCCGGGAACGCAGACGTGGGTGCCGGGATTGCAGCCTTGTTATGCAGCCCGGCACCCCCAGGGAGCTCCTCTCCTCTTCCCTGTGTGCTGACGCTGCCATGCCGAGGGACCGGCGTCCTCTAGGGATGCTGCCGGTGACGGTGGTGGGACAGGAAGCAGCAGCCAGAGGGACAGCAGCCGGCTCACACCTCCCCGGAGGCAGAGAACCTGCCGGCAGCCCTCGGGGCTTGCTTTGCCTGTGGGATGGAAGGGGGGAAATTGGCAGCCCGGCCCCCCCGAGGGAGTGTGTGTGCAAGAGGAGAGGCAGCACCCCCCCCCCCCCCCCCACCGCCTCATCCCCAGCTCTGCTACTGGCCCCAGCATCCCATCTTCTGGGCCCAAAAATCATTATGGGAGGCAACCTGTCATCTGCCAAGCCCAGCAGCTGCTGCTTTGCACCCATCCCTCCTCCTCCCTCGCTCTCCATCTTTTCCCATCCAGCCCCAGCAAAACTGTCTGAAAGCCACTGCCTGGTTTTAATTAGAGCAAAATGCCAAAGATTAGGCTGAAATTTGCTGCCGGTTGTTTACGAGGCCGTGGGGTTTTGGAGGCTGGGCAGCTGCTCCCTAGGGCTGGGCAAGGCCGGGGGGGGCACATTCACAGCATCTGCGGCTCTGAGGGGACCCACCACCAGCCCCACCACATCCCAACGCTTCCAGCTTCCCACAAAACGCTGCTGATATTCAAAACCAGGATACCCCCAGGTGCTGGATTTTCACCTGGATCCACAGGCATAGGGCTGGAGGAGGGATGAGATCTAAACAGCCCAATGGGCTGGAAAAGGGTCTAGCCCTGCCCTGGGCTGTGATTAATGCCTGCCGGAGGTGCTGGATTAATCAATATCAGGCATCTCCGCTGCTTGTAGCTCTTTATCACCATCAATGGCTCAGGGAGGGACGGCGCTTTTGTCCTGGCTGGATCCGTAGCTGGCAAGGGCGTGCAGCAGGTCCTTCACTTCCGATGGGGAGGTCGGGGTGATTCTAACTGGAGTTTTCCACCTGTCCTGAGCTGGAAATCGGGGACAGAAGGAAGGAGAGCATGCGTGTGCCACGGCCAGACCCACCTCACACCCTCTCCCCACTGCTGCTCTCCTCCCACAGAGAGTTTGCCCGTTGGAAGGTGAATAATTTGGCCTTGGAGAGGAAAGATTTCTTCAGCCTACCACTTCCCCTGGCCCCCGAATTCATCCGCAACATCCGGCTGCTGGGGCGTCGGCCCAGCCCCCAGCAGATCACCGACAGCCTCATCAAAAAGTATGGGACACACTTCCTGCTGGCCGCCACACTGGGAGGTGAGTGCTGGGGGTGCCCGGTCCTGCTCACCGCCCTCGCTCAAGGGCTGCGAGAGGAGGGGAGTGGGGAAAGAAGCACTGCGGGAGAAACACGGCCAAGAAAGGGAACGGGGGGAGCCCAGCAGCCTCCCAAAAGTCTTGCCTGTCCACCCACCCAGGAGAGGAGTCCCTGACCATTTTTGTGGACAAGCGCAAGCTGAGCCGGAGGGCAGAGCCTGCGGGGGCGCCTGGGAACAGCTCGGGGGTCTCGCTGGAGACCCTGCACCAGCTGGCAGCCTCCTACTTCATCGACCGGGAGAGCACCCTGCGCCGGCTGCACCACATCCAGATCGCCACGGCCGCCATCAAGGTAGGCGAGGGGGCTCGGAGGGGACAGCGCTGGGACACTGCGGCCCCACGCCTCACCAGGGGCCCCTCGCTGCTGGCCAGACCTAAAACCAGCATCACCCAGAGAGCAGGGAAAGTTAACATATTCCCGTTATTTATGGGAAATTGGGCACGCTAATAAAGGCACATTTTTCAGAGGGCTGCAGGCGGGGCTGCCGCCTGTCAACAAGCTAATTAGCAGATAATTCGTTCTCCTCTCCGCCCATGGCCATCCCTGCTACGAGGAGTGGGGCATGGCCAGCGTGGTCAGGGATTATCTGCAGCACTCCCAGCGGGGTAGCGCACCCTGCGTCCCCTCCTGTATCCCTGACCACCTGCCCCTCCTGTATCCCTGTCCCCGCCTTAGGTGACAGAAACACGGACAGGGCCACTCGGCTGCAGCAACTATGACAACCTGGACTCGGTGAGCTCCGTCCTGGTGCAGAGCCCCGAGAACAAAGTGCAGCTCCAAGGTAGGGCTGGGCTGGTGGGGATGTGGGGGAGGACAAGTGCTACCGTGGGATGCTTGTGGGTGCACAGGGGGTTGCAGGGGAGGATGCTGGCACGAGATGCTGCTTCTAATTTCAGGGCTGGGGAGGAGGGGGGATGAAAATAATGAAAGCTGGGCAGGATGAGGTTGTTGTTTGTCTGCCAAGAGGAGCCAAGATCGATGCAGAGCTCAGACAAGCGGCTCCACAGCAAATTGATATGATAATCGTGCGAGGGTGGGAGCCCGGGGAGGGGGGAGGCTGGTGCCCTCCTCGGCCGGGTGCTGTTTGAGGGGCTCCGTGCGTGCCCTGATGCTCTCGGGGCCGCTCCCGCCCGCAGGGCTGCAGACGGTGCTCCCCTCCTACCTGCGGGAGAGGTTCGTGGCGGCCGCCCTCAGCTACATCGCCTGCGGCTCTGCCGGGGAGCTGGTGTGCCGCCGCAGCGACTGCCGCTGCCAGTGCCAGCCCGCCTTCCCCCGCTGCAACTGCCCCGAGGCCGACATCCAGGCGCTGGAGAGCAGCCTGGCCCAGCTCGGGCGAGCCTGGGAGAGCCACCACAGCCAGTTCGAGGAGTCAGGTGAGGCTGGGGAGACCCCAGCAAGCATCTCCGTCCCCTTGCGAGCAGCCCGGTCTGGGTGGTGCGTGTCTGGGGGTGTCTTCTCACCGTGAAGACCTCGGAGCTTGGGTGGAGGGAGGCTGCTTTCAGCGCCACCTTCACCTCTTGCCCTCCGGGGTCTGCTGATGCTGTCCCCTTCTCCCCACAGAGGAGTTCCAGGCCCTGGTGAAGAGACTCCCCACAGACCGTTTCCTGAACAGGACGGCCATCTCCCACTTCTGGGCTATGGATCTGGATGTCCAGCATCGCTACCAACAGCTGGGCACCAGCCTGAAGCTGCTCTCCAGGAAAACCTACCGACTCATCCGGCGGCTCTTCAACCTCAGCAAACGCTGCCACCGGCAACCTCGCTTCAAGCTGCCGAAGGAGAGGTAGGGTGCCATGGCATCCCTTGCTGGGCACGCTGCCCCGTGCCCTGAGCGTGGCTCAGAGCCAGGGCCCACCTCCCTGTGGTGGGGACTGGAGAAGCTCCCACCTGGGAGGGATGCCTGGGGGGGAGCAGGCAGCAGGAGCGGCTGTACCAGCTTGGAATGCGGCCCTGAGAGATCAGGTCCAAACCTGAAGGTTGAAAATGGGGTTTGGTTCATGGGGGGGCCGCCAGCAGAGCAGGAAACAAACCCAAGGTGGGCACTCTTCCGTCCCTAGGGAAAGTCAGTCGTGTCCCAAAAGATGCCACCTAAGCCTCTGTTCCCCCGTGTCTCCTCTGCACCAGGTCCCTCCCTTTCTGGTGGAGCCGCGCACAGTCGCTCCTGTACTGCAGCGAGACCACCATGCCTGGGACCTTCCTGGAAGAAAGCCACAGCTGTACCTGTCCCTCCGAGCAGCCCTCCTGCCAGGGCTCCATACCGTGTGCCTTGGGCGAGGGGCCAGCCTGCGCCAGCTGTGCCGAGGACAACAGCACCCGCTGCGGGACCTGCAACCACGGCTACGTGCTCACCCAGGGCTTCTGCCGCCCCGAGGTGGCCGACTCACTGGAGCACTACCTGGGGCTGGAGACGGACCTGCAGGACCTGGAGCTCAAGTACCTCCTGCAGAAACGGGACAGCCGCATCGAGGTGCACTCCATCTTCATCAGCAACGACATGCGCCTGGGCAGCTGGTTCGACCCCTCCTGGAGGAAGCGCATGCTCTTGACCCTGAAGAGCAACAAGTACAAGCCCGGGCTGGTTCACGTCATGCTGGCCCTCTCCCTGCAGATCTGCCTCACCAAGAACAGCACCCTGGAGCCCGTCATGGCCATCTATGTCAATCCCTTTGGGGGAAGCCACTCAGAGAGCTGGTTCATGCCTGTCAATGAGGGCAGCTTCCCAGACTGGGAAAGGACTACCGTAGATGCCTCTGCCCAGTGCCAAAACTGGACAATCACCTTGGGCAACAAGTGGAAGACCTTCTTTGAAACGGTCCATGTCTACTTGAGGAGCCGCATCAAGTCTCTGGATGACAGCTCCAATGAGACAATCTACTATGAACCCTTGGAGATGTCAGATCCCTCCAAGAACCTGGGGTACATGAAAATCAACAGCTTGCAAGTCTTTGGCTACAGCCTGCCCTTTGAGCCGGACGCTATCCGTGACCTGATCCTCCAGCTGGACTACCCCTACACCCAGGGCTCCCAGGACTCAGCCATGCTCCAGCTGCTGGAGATCAGGGACCGGGTGAACAGGCTCTCACCCCCTGGCAAAATCCGCCTCGACCTCTTCACTTGCTTGCTCCGGCACCGGCTCAAGCTGGCCAACAACGAGGTGGCGAGGATCCAGTCCTCCTTGAGAGCCTTCAATGCCAAGCTGCCCAACGCGCTGGAGCAGGAGACGGGCAAGCTGTGCAGCTAACGGCCGGGAGCACTCAGGCCTCGGCGCCGGGGGGCTGCGAGGAGAGACTTCCTGGGGAGGAGAGAGAAATAACCACCCTCAAAATTTAAATCAAGGCCTTACCTTAGTGCCAACTGCGTGCTTCCATGGTACACCCAGCAACTGGCCAAAGAGACACAGGGCTCCAGCAGATGGAGGATGCCAGTGGGACCAAGGAGGAGGGATGGCTCATGCCGTGCAGACTGGCTCTGAGTGCGGGGACGATGCCACCGTGGCCACCACAGAGGTGGCTGGGGAGGCGTGCCGATGGCCCAGGGGGATGTGGCTTGGCCAGAGGCAGCTGCTGGTCCTGCCAGAGCAGGTGCCCAACCCACCATAAGGATCCCCCAGTGGCAGCCTCCTCGCCACCCCAGCTTTTGTAGTCTTTTTAAGAGGTTTCTACTGGCACCTTTGCCTTTGCATCCCCCGTGATCCATCCCGCAGCCGTGCCCTCGCACACGGTGCTGGTGGGGCCCCACAGCGCAGGCCCTCGAGACCCCGCAGGTCTCCCCGGGGCCTCTCCACGAGCACCTCGTGTCTGCTGCGGTGCCGAGGCTCCGTCTCACCCCTTGCCTGGGAAGGACCTGGCACCTGCGCCGGGAACGCTGCCGTCACAGACACCGGCGGAGACCTCTGGGCCACAATTCCCCATGAAACAAAAAAAAACCAACAAAAAAAAAACCTAATGCAAAAGAAAGAAAAAGAAAAGAAATGTTTTATTTATGTATTTATTTATTTGGTTTGTTTGGGACAGGTTTTTTTAAGCCTATTTATTTGGGGAGTGTCATTTCTTGTCAGTGGCTCCAGCCAAGAGACATCTTAGTAAAATGTATCTGTTTAATATATTTTTTAAAAAATGCCTTTTTTGAGCAAAAGAGCAACCAAAACCAACTGAGATTAAAAAAAAAAAAAAAAAAAAAAGAAAGAAAAGAACAGAACAGTTACTGTCATCCCTAGCCCTGGCTTTCTCCGTGCTGTGTGGCTCCCCTCCCTCCCTTCTTCCCGGTGCTGCTGCCGCTGCTGTACTCGGTGCCTGACCAGAATATCAAGCAGTGGAGCTGCCCGGCTGCCAGATGGGAACGCTGGGTACCCAGACAAGCAGAGCTCACCGCTCCGGTGGCTGCCCTCATTCCTTGGCCGAAGATGAGCCAGAGAGAGGAAGGAGCCGACCCTCCGAGCGCAGTGCCCCAAGGCAGGGCGTGCGGACGGAGGGGGTGGTGCAGGGGAAAGGAGAGGGGCGGGGAAAGTGTATCAGCGTGCAGATCTGAGCCCGCTTTCTAATCCTCCACAGCTGGCAAAACTTGTCTGCTTGGATTCTGCAAAGGCGGTGGAAACCTGAACTCATCCATCCTGTTTCTGTCACCCGCCTCTCCTCCATCCTCGGGCTGGGCAGATAAAGAGATAAGCGGGAGGAAAATAACACCAGGAGAGATAAAGAGACAGACAAGAGGAAAATAAAGCGGGGATAGATAAACCATACTTGCTATTTATATTCCCTGTCTAATCTATCAATCCATCAGGCAGGCTACTGTGGTTATAGCAGCCCTCAATCTGTCACCTAGTCTTCTGTTTTCCACGCATCTGTCTTCCTTTGCCCACCTCTCCTCTCTTTCTCCCAGTCCTAAAGGGAAAAAAAATCAGGCGATTAAACACACCAGGAGGAAATGAGAAGTCAAAGCCATCCTCTGGGCTCCCCGGGGAAAGCTGGCAGACATCAGCCTGGGGATGGGGAGGGTGCAGGCGGGAGGGCCAGCAGTGCTCCTGAGCAGGCAGGGCTGCCAGGCACGTTCCCAGCCAGTGAAATTGTTTGGGCTTCTGCCGTACATCTTCCATCTCATCTCCTCTTGGTTGCCCAGAGAAGCTGTGGCTGCCCCATCCCTGGAAGCGTCCAAGGCCAGGTTGCATGAGGACTGTAGCAACCTGGTCTAGTGGAAGGTGCCCCTGCCCATGAAAAAGGAGCTTTAAGGTGTTTTCTAACCTAAATTGTTCTAGGGTTCTCCCCATCCTCGTGTGGGCCATGTGTCAGGCTGACATTCCTCGACTCCATCCCATCTCCTCCAGACAGAGCATTTCCTACCGTGTTTTTCGGTGCCCTGAACCAGTCCCACGTCCTAAACCCACCTGAACATGAATGCAAGAGCTGTCGGGATGACTGGCAGCACCTCAAGGAGCCTCTGTCCAAGGCACAGTGGGGCAGCTTCCACCCATCAAGGGATGGACCCCAGACTTCTCTGGCTTCATGTAGGCTCCAGATGGAGGCAGGTGCTGCCCAAACAGTCCCGTGTGTGAGGACAGAGGGGGATGAAGGCCATTTGCTTTTAATTTGATGCAAAAAATAAAAAGGGTGGAGTAGGGGGAGGCAAGCAGCTGCAAGGATGAGCCATCAGCTCTTTGCATCCTCAGCAGCTGCCCCTGGGGCTGCACTCTCCTCTCTCCACCGCCCCCAGCAAGATCCATGATCTATTGCCCAAAAGCACCAAGTTTGGCCCGAATTGCCAATTCCCATTCGGAAGGAGGCTGTGCGTGGCATTCCAAGGCTGGCAGCTGGCACAGCCGTGTCTCAGCACAAAGCACCCCATTGGGAAGCACAGGGACCGGCAGACAAGGCCTTGCTCATCCTCCCCCAACACCATGGGGCTGCACCCCCTCTTCAACCCAGCGGAGAGAAAGACAGAGTTGGTTCCTTGAATTTGGCTGCTAAATTGCTGTATTTTGGGTGAGAGCTGCTTCCACCTTTTTTAGGGATGTGCTTGAGTTAAAGGAAGAACAGCAGCAGCAGCGTGCATGCCCTGGGAGGGTACTTCCAGGCTGCGTGGGAATCTCAGCTGGAAGCAGCCGGGTCCTCCCGTCCCTGTTCAGCAATTAAGGCGCTCAGTGGAGGTGATTAAAAGGATGAGGTTAATAACTGGAGGTCAGCATTTGATTACCTGGGAGTGCTTTGCCCTGCACAGAACAGCGCTGATGGCAGCGGGGCTGGCTGAAGCACCAGCAGGATCTGGCCTCAGGATGGAAGCAGCCAGCGTGCCACCCTGCACCAGGAATTCAGCATCAAAGCCATTAGGTTTTAAAAACTGGTGTGTTTGGGGTTGTCCTTTTCTAGGCTCTGTGTTTATACGAGATTCTCTGCAGTATGAAAGCCAGAAAATGGCCTTTAATGAGCTGAGCTCCTCACTTGCTTGACTGCAGACACTGGTTCCCTCCCGACACTCTGCCGGAGAAAAGGAGGCCAGGCAAAGGCCAGGATGTTTCACCCCCAGCCCAGGCAGCAGGATGGGGTTATCTGTGCAGCTCTCCCGGGGCAGAGAGAGCTCATGGCCCCCAGGTTGGGGCTGGTCCTGCCTCCATCTCCCACCCTGAGGCAGCCAGTGATGGGCTGTGATGGGCTGCACCTGAGCAAGCAGCTCACAGCTCCACCTGTGTAACCCACACCCTTTTCCCCCTCCTGTCTGCACCCCTTTTCTGCAGCGCCCAGCCCTGTGTGCCATCAGGTGCTGCCTTCGGCCTCCTGGCCAAGGGCACCTCCACATCAGGCTGGCCCCAAACAGCAAGGACAGTTTTTCCATGAAGAGCCAGGATGGAGAGAGGCTGTGAGGCTAAGTCTGCATTCTTGCTCCAGCCTGCCTCAGTTTACCCCTTGTGGCTCCCAGCTAATGCCGTGTCAGAGAAGAACACGGATGCACAGGAAGGAAAACATCCCAGGGGAGGAGAGAGAGCTGGGAGGGTTCCAGGTGACACGCTTCCCTGGCAGAAACTCTTTTGCTTTGCATGCAAACAGCACACTGGTGCAGATGTTGCTTTTAATCCATCCCCGTGGTCTCTGACTTCGGGCTGCAGGATGGGCAGAAGTGGGAATCAGACGTTTGGCTTGGCAGGAAGCTTCACGCTGAGCATTTTGCCCGGGGCTTCTCTGGCTCCGTTGGCCACACGGAACCACCAGGCAGCTGCCAGCAGACCTGCTCTGGGTCTGACAGCGTTTCTGGGGGAGGCAGGAGATTCCAAGCTGCCTGTGGCCCTCTCTGCCCTAGCACGGGGCCGCTCTGGCTCCTTCCTGGTGACTCAGTTTCGCTGCAAGTACCAGAGATGCTCCTGGGCACACGTGGGATCACCTCTCCCTCTCCCAACTAACCCAGCAGACGGTGGGATGTGATCCCCGGGAAATGGGCATCCCTAAGCCGGGCAGTGCCGTGGCCCAGAGCTGCTCTGCCAACACAAGCCCACGGGAACTTGTCACCGTTCTCTCCACACACCAGGCCTGTGGGTTGATGGGGTTTGCCACCAGCCCCCCTTGCTTCCCCTGCCTCTCCAAAGCCCAGCGACATCTGCACAGCCAAGAGGCATCCCAAAACCTTGCTGGCTCTTTTTAGCCTCATATTTTTGTTTTTCCTCCCCCTTCTCCTGACAAGCTCAGAAGTGCAGTCAAGGTGGCAAATTAGCACCAGAACCTCGTTAATTGGCAGGCAGGAGCCTTCTCCTGCTGTTTGGGCTGTCATCAGCTGCTTCAGCACATTCTCAGCTTCTCTCTCTTTCAGTTTATTTTCTCCCTTCCACGGTGGGCTGTTTTTCCTCTCTGCCATCTCTTTCAAAGCCATCGAGGGCTCTCATCCCCCCGTGCCGTGCTCCCTGGTGTTTTCTCTCAGGAGAGGATTTACAGGGCCTGTGGTAAATGGCCACTTCTTAAAGGAGCATGAGGGGAAAATTAACAACCTCTTGAAATGGTGGTGACCTCGGCTTCTCCCTCCTTCTTCCTCCTCCTCAGCCTCCCGCCACAGTCTCTGAAGGAGGTAGGACAATCAGCACAGAGCAGGCAAGAGGGAGGTTTCTGCAAGCCCAGGCATGCAGGAGATGCCCCAGCCACCCTCCTGTGTCCCCACTAGGAGCTCAGTGAGAACCTGGGATGACTCAAGCTGGTGGGGACCTCAGGAAGCCCCAGTCCCAGTTCCTCAGCTCACTTCTTCCCTCCCCACCAACTCCTCCTTAAGCAAAGATGGAAAAGCATAACCTCACCCACCCAACCCCACTGCCTGCACCAGCCCGTGGCCTCCTCGAGTGCCCTCAGCTGCTCCCAGCTCTTAAGGAGAATCTGGAGACCTCTTTAGACACCATCAAATAAAGTCCCTTCACAGCACCCCATTCTGCAAGTGGAAAAATTTGCAGAGGACCAGGGATGACGATGGCAAATTGCTTTCTCCTCCCTGAGCTCACGGCTGGGAGCTGCTGCTGCCAGCAGCAATATCCCCATCCATTAAATACGGGTGCCCTGCCCTGGAGTGTCACCACAGCCGGTGTAAATCAGCCGTGCTGGAGCCAGGGACACAGCAATCCACAGCCAGGAGCCCGGCTGGAGGACTTACCTCATCCACTGCACCCTGACCCCCGCCCGGGAGAGAGCTCCCCTGGGGCCCTGAGGCCTCAGAGCTGCCCCAGGACAGTGCTTCCCCAGGACCTCTGGGCTGTGCTCCTGGACCAAGGGCTGAGGTGGTCACATTTTGGTGGGATGATGGGGTGAGGTCTGGAGGGATTTTCCTGTAGGGCGGAATAAAATCCCAAACGAATCTGCAAGGCAGACCTTTTGCTCCTGCTGCGTATGCCAGGAGTGGAGACTGGCTGGATGGAAAGAAAGAAGGAGAAAAATCAGTCAAATTATTTTTAAAAGTGCTCTCCCAGCCTACAGGCATCCTCTTCTCTGTACACAAACCCTCCTGGGATACGCAAACCCTCCCAGCCCATCTGCCTCAGAATCAACAGTGCTTGCTACATCAGCTACCACCTTCCAGCTTTTCCCTTAAAGTGATTCCCTGCAACGGTTCCTGACCCTTTCCTTGCCCCTGGTGGTATCGATCTACTCAGGAAGGTGGGAATTGAAGGAAATAAAGGGTCTCAGGTGCCTATTTCCCCACCTGTAGCCCATTTTATCGCTGGGAGAGCCCACGCCACTGAGGATTTATCTCCCACCTTGTTTTCCCAAACTAGTTTCTGTGGTTGTTTCACCAGCATAGCAGTAAAAAAGTGTGGCACATAAACCACCCCAAATAGTGTCCAGGGATGTGAAATCCTATAAATCCCAGGAGGCTGCTGGGAGAAGAGTGTTGTTCAGATCGGGCCTGCTCCATTCAAGTCATCTCCTCGCTGGCCATAAATCAGGGGGCTCCTCCAAAGCCCACAAAACTCTGTTAAAAAGAGATTCCTTCTCTCCTGAGCCTTGGCAGTGGTGTTGGGAGCAATGCTCTCAGAAAGGCTCCTGGGGGAACAGAATCAGTGATTACCCAAATTAGTTTCTAATAGCTTTTATCTCCTAATTTCTACTTTGTCAAGTGCTAAAATCCATTAATAATCAAGAGACCATGTGGAAAAACATTTAACATCCCAGCTGCCAAGAGCTCCCACCCTGTCACACTCCAGCACAGTTACAGAAGAGGAGGAAAAGCATAAAGTATTATTTTTTCATCTTAAATCCAACTCTCCAGTTAAACTGTCTCCTGCTTTGGCTGATCAGCAGGATAACGGGACAAATCCATCCATGGAGCAGTAGATCCTTCACCTCCCACCATGCTCCTCTCCTGCCCTTGCTGGACAAAGATTCCCCATATGCCTCGTCCCTCCTTCCTGGAGGGACCCAAAGGTTGGTGGCCAAGGTTTGTAACACCCTTGATGCAGCCTGTACTTGCCATCCAAATGCAGGCAGGATGCTGCTCTCCATGGAGTAGGCATGTCCACACAGTCCTCCGTGGGTTGAGGTTGGGGTGGACCATTTCCACCCCAGGGCTGGTTCTTTCCGGTCTCCAACAGCTCTGCCAAAATACTGCAGCCCTTAATCCCAGCCCCTTAAGTCTCTCAGCTTTATTCATTCTTTATCTTGGCCCTACAGAGCCGACCTCAGCCCTCCAGCCACAGCTCTCCCTGCTCAGGTGGAAATCCACCCCCGCTCTGCTTCAGTTTGCATCACCACCCCTCTCCTAATCACCTGTTTGAACAGTTGAATGGGCTTCTAATAAAATATTGCGTTTCTGAAGCTCCCCATGATGGAATAATTCCCGCTGGCATCCCCGGAGGGATGCACGCAACTGCTGCCCGGCGTCGCCCGTGGCTTTCCCTCTGTGTCTGGGCTGCTTCCCCAGCAGCAGCATGCTGGAAAGAGGAGGGAAATACAGCCCTGCATCCAACCCAGAGGTTGTTGCCTGAGCAACGGCAGAGGTGGGCACAGGGATCCAGGAGGCACTGCCAGAGGTGAGCTTTGGACATGATTGCCAGAGGGTGCCAGGCACGCTGTAGGGAAAAACATAGGAGCAAGGAAGGAATTGGGGTGCTGCTGCATGAACAGCTGGCTGTGGGACCTGCTGGGAGCAGGGAGGGTAGGGGAGGCTGAGGGAGGCTGAGCAGGGTCAGTGCCTGCAGCATGTCTCATCCCAGCTGTGTGGCTGTGGGTGGTGTTGGGAGGCACAATCCCAGAACCAGGGCGGATGTGGGACAACCTGGTTTAAAGAACACTGTTGTCCAACGTCCCCTGGCCTTACCACATTTCTCCTTCGTCTCTTGCCAAGAGGATGGTGACCTGAAGAAGGAGATGCAGACGCTTTTCTTTGCAGCTTAACCATTGCTCAGAGGCAGAATCAAGAGTGACTGACCCAGTACAGCAAACCCAGTATCCCCAAAGAACCAGTAAGTCCTCATTTTCACCTGACTGGGCATCCATCAGCCTGCCCAAGGCCTGGTGGGCACATGCAGACCCTGTCCTGAGCCCCTGTGCCTCACACAGCCCGGGTTCAGGTGCTGGCCTCACAGAACTGAGCACATTGCAGTAGCACCGTGACCACCTTGGGGCTGGACCCTGCCAGCCAGGATCTGGCCTTTGTTAGGACATCAGTCCCTTAGTGGCTCTCCTGGTAAAGGCTGGCACATCACTACCACCGTGCACATTCACCCCCCTGCTTCCTTGTCCGGAAGCAAGGCTGGGCATCTGGTTATGGATTCATTCCTGCTTTGCTCTTGGCTCACACATCATTAAAGAGCCGCTGCGATGTTGGCTCAGGAGCTGCGGGCTCCGCGCGCTCCTGAGCCACCCACTGACAGCTGCTCTGTGGTCACAGCCATACGTGGACTTAATGGATGTGGACTCCACCAAGGAAATCCTTCTGGGGCATCCCTAGGGATGTGCAACATCACCCAGGAGCAAACCCCTGCGCGGGCTTTCTTACAAAGTGGTGGAATCTACGTCATCTGATCACGAGGTGATGGGATGCTGAGATGGGAATGCTTTCCAGGGTTTTGCCCCTAACCAAGAGAGATTTAGTTGCTGGGGGTGGGGGTGTAGTAAGGTCACAAACTGAAATATATCCAGACACATACAGTACGTAAAACTACAGTCTGTTTCCCCTCTAATTGGTAATAAATGTAAATGTTTAGTTATGCCTGGCTTGGGAGCTATGAAAAACACATCTGGCTGGCTGGTTTTCCTGCCTGCCATCTGTAGCCGAAAGGAAAAGCGAGAGGTGCATGTGCGAGCACCTGAGGAAGGCGGCGGCAGCAGAGAGGGAGTGGGAGCAGGAGAGAGGAGGAGGAGGAGGATTGCTGGAGCAGGTTGGCACCAGAGGGTGGTTTCTGGCCAGAGCTTTTCCCTGCTCATGGGGACCTCCAGGTTTTGCATCTCCGCTCGGTTCTTGCTCCTCTCCCAGGTAATGCAACCCACAAAGGAATGGCTCATGCCTTCCAGAGCTGCTGACACAGAATTCCCTGGCACTGATGGGGGAAACAAAGCCAGAAAGCTCCAGGAGGTCTCCTCCTGGCCATTAATTACCATTAACCAGAAGCTCTGATTAGATCAAACCTTGAGCAGTGCCTTATGCATCCCTTCATGCAACACGAAGACCTCACAGCTGAAACAGTCAGACCACGCTGGTGAGGAAGGGATGCTCTGTCCCCCCTGCTCCTGTCCCAGAGCCATGCTCAGGATGTAGCACCATCCCCACCAGTTAAAGACTGGGAGGAAACCACTGACCCAGAGAAGTAAATACAGCCCCTTTTTAGCTCTAAAAACTTTCTCAATGCCAGGTCCCCAGGGCTGGGGAAGTTTGGAGAGCTGAAAAAACTACTGAGTGCAGAAAAACAGGTTTGGTACAGAATTAAGCACAGGGGGAGGCGTAGATTCCCCCTCTCCACTGCACCTGGTTTCCTGCCCTCTCCCAGAAGCTGCTCCAATGCCATCACCACCATTCCTTGCTGGACTCACACCTGCCCCATCCCAGCTGGAGTTCTGGGCACCCAGCAGCCTTCCTCCTCCTCCTCCCCTGCCCGCCTGGTTCACTCTTATTCTGGCAGCGCCGCCTCTTACTTTGAAGCAGGCTTTTCTTGGAGAAGCAGCTCCGCTTCCCAGACCGTCCCCAAAGAGCCTGCGAGTGCTCGCTCTCTCCCGTCCCTCCTCCTGCCTTGATCAAGGCTGAAGGCTGAAATCCAAGTGCATTGATCAAAGCGGCTTCTTCGGGCGAGATTCACTGGCGAGGAAAAGCAACAGTTGTTGCGGAGCTGCTCCAAGGGGCCAGCGGTTCCTTGCCAGGAAAGGGATGGAAGGAGGTGGCAAGGACTCCACGGCAGCCAGGGCAGCGCAGCAAAGGGGTTTTCACCCGTGGTGAGCTGGTGGGCTGCCACAGGGGAGGGGGAAGCCGCCTGCTCCCAAAGCAGCCAGATGTCCTTCTTCTGAGCCCTCCATGGGAAAGACGCAACTTTACATGCGGCTGGGGCAGAGATGAGTACCGCCTGGACACGGTGTGCCGTGTCCGAGGTCTTTTGCCTGGAGACAAAAGCCCCCCGTTCTTCGGGGGCAGCCTGAAAGCAGCTCGGACTGCCCGCAGCCCTGGGAGAGCCGAGCGCTGGCAGGCCCAGCCGGCAGGCCCTGCCTCGGCGCCGAGCCCTGCGGCCCGGTGCCAGGTGCTCCTGCCAAGGTGAAAGCGGAGAGATCAGGCAGCCAGATGGCATCCTCCCACAAAAACAACCACCGGGACACACACCAGCTCATCTGCCACCGAGGGCTGGAGCCGGCCCGACGCGGCTGCCCTGAGGAGGGTGCCCCAGGAGGGGAGGGGGCAGCGGGAGCAGGGCCAAAGCCCGGTGTAACTCAACCAAACCCATCTGCAGTCCCCCAGCAAAACACACAGCCTTCAAAACATACAGCCTTCAAAACACACAGCCTTCGAAACACTGGGACAGGCCCTCCTGAGAGGTCACACTGGCCCCCGGTGACCGGGGACACCCGCCTTGGTCACTGCTGCCCGGCTGGCCGACAGCTGGGGCCACAGCACCTCATGCCCTGCTGGAGTCAATCCCCACTAGCTCCAGCTCTCAGAATCCAGGTCTCCAAGGTCAGGCCGTCAGCACATGCAGCTCCAGGAGATTTACGCCAGCCGTGAGGTCTGTCCATCTGTGGGAAAGGGTCAGGTGTGGCTGGTGCGGGAGGAAAGGCCAGCAGTGACATTGGCATGCTGCTCCTGGCGGCCTCCAAGCCGCTGCAGCAGCTGCCTTTGAGCACTTTTCATCTAATTCAATGAAAATGAGATGTTCGAGTGAATGAAGATAATTTAATAATGAATAGCTCCAACTTATCGGAGAAGCTCTCCATCCCTGCCTGACAGTCGCTGCCTCTAAGTGCAGTTTAATAAGGGAATCACCATCACTCAGCCCTGTGGTAGCAAATCAACATTTCGCTACTCAGGGAAAAGACTCTGCACTTTCCTAAAGGGTGAAGCTATTTCTCAGGGAGCCTAAACTCTGTTGGGCTTTAAAAGGAAAAAAGACAGAAAAATAGGAAAAAAAAAAAAAAAAAAAAAAAGAAAAAAAAAAAAAAAAAGCAGAGGAAAATAATGAGCCAGCAAAGCAGCCCATCTTCAGAGGCAAAATGTAATTAAAAATAAAAGCCAGCTTGAAGAAGGCTGTAAGTCATCACAAGCAGCAGCCAACGCTGCAAGCAACAGCAATGCTGGCAGAGCCTGTGAGCACACAGGGGGTCCTGAGGCTGCACTGAGCCAGGGCAGCATCTCAGCAAGACATTTCCATCCATCAGGGTGCTGCATTTTCCAGCCAGGACTAAGATGCCCCCGCTGCTCGCCATCCTCCCCGGCTGCCTCCATGGCTGGGACAGGGCAGCATCATCCACCTGTGCCAGCTCTGGGGGTACACTCCCAGCCTCCAACACTGCGGAGAAGTGCTGCTGGTCATCTCCACCCAGAATCACTCAGTCTGTACAGCAAAACCAGAAAATGCCCACAGAACATGCTCAGTGATGATGGATTGAGCTGGGAAGCATCCCTGCAATGATAACAGGACTACACACAGGTCTCGCCAGCTGGGCAGGCAGCCTTGTGTCCCCATCCTGCTGCCCGACAGCAGGCAGCCCTCATCCGTGCTGGGAAATTCCACCAGCGAGTTATTTCCTCAAGGCATGGATCTGCATCCTACCCAGCATCGATCCAGGCAGCGGAGGGCTGCGTCCCGCCCGGCGCTGCCTGCTGCCGCGCGGGCAGAGGGAGGTGTGAGGCGCGGGATGCCAGGCCCTGCGGATTCCTGCTGACACCTGCCAGCGTTGAGCGCTGAATTATTAATTGCGTTTCCAGTAGCAATTGTTGCTCGTGCCGATGGAGTTGGACTAGACATCACAAGCAATTAGCAGCCCCTCCGCTGGCGTTGCCGGTACCTGCTTAACGCTCCGCTCACGTCCTGCGTGGGCTGCGGCGCCGGGAAGGGGAACCATTCCCATCTCTGCTCGGAGCCGCCACACGCCTGGGCTGTGCACGGTGGGCACGGGCAGCAGTGCTGCCACCAGCCAGGGGCCAGCCCTGCCGTGGCGCTGGTGTTGTCCCCTCCTGCCGCCGTGTGGAGGAGGACACGCTGGGCATTGGCTGCTGTGCATCCGTGTGCCACCAATGGCCATCCCTTGGAGGCACCAGGGCCTCAGACAGGTCTCGTGGGCAAGCAAAGCCATGAGCAGGAGAGGTGGGAGCTACGGCAGAGGAGCCAGCTCCAAGCCCAGTCCTGGGCAGAGCGATCTCAGGGCCAACCTCACCTCTGCCATGGCTCAGGTGTTCAATGAAATTAATTTTTATCATAACCAAAGTGACTGGTCAGTGGAGTCCAAGTGGGCTCTTCCTGCTCATTGAAACCGTTTCATAGCTCAATTTTGGGAGCTTATTTTCCACTTCATTGAGTGCCATGTTACTGCAAATGAATATATTCCTTGGTTGGTGTGATGGAAAATACAGCTGTAAATGCTTTCTGCTTCATTTGGGTAAAGACCTCCAGATAGGACTAAGTATAAAGAGAATTTAAATGCTCAACTTCATTAAAAAAGTTGTTTCCCATTCTCTTTCTTCCTGAAAATACAGGGCTGCTAGCGGAGAGAGCAAAAGAAGGCTTTAAATTTCCATCAGTGTCATGCTAACCCAGATCACTCCCCACCCGTGACTGATGGCAGACGTCTGCCAGGAGCTTGTGCTGCAGAGGCTCAGACGAGTGGGAGGAGGAAGGCAGAGGATGGGATGCCCCATGCTGAAGCCCAGGGTCACGCCATGCCCCTCTGTTTACCTCTATAACTACCTCTGTGAATCCTTTCAGGCAGTTGTAGAGAGCAACATGGTGCCTCCTGAGCCTCCTTTTCTCCAGGATAACCACACCCAGCTCCCTCAGCCACAAGAATTGTGCTCCAAACCCTTGTCCAGCTCTGGTGCCCTCCTCTGAACACGTTCCAGCACCTCAAAGTCTTTCTTGTAGCAAGGGGCCCAAAACTGAACACAGGATTTGAGGAGGATTTGATGCCTCAGCAGTGCCAAGTACAGGAATGAAGTGCTGCCTCTTCCCACAGCCATAAGCCCTCCTGGCTTGTTGTCCTTCCCAGATCCCTCTCCAAGCTACTCAGCAGCCTAGCAGACTCCTTGGTATCCCCCTAGGCCAAAGCAGGGAGAGGATCCTTCTGCTCCAGCTGGGACTGGCAAAGTCACCGAGAGCAATCCCACGTCATGCAAAATCTGAACCGATTTCTGCCCTGGAAGTAAAGGGCCACTGCAGCCCAGGGAGACACCTCAACAAATCTTGGGAGTCTTGAGCCTTCCAGATCCCAGTGGGCCAGGATGTCAGGTTGTGCTCTGCTCTTACCCAGTACTGGCAGAGTGAGGGGAGACTTTCATCTCAGCTAAATCCAATTTTAACCCAGGAGGAAATGCACTCTAGGTTCCCAGGGTTTACCCAGAAACCAGTCATCTCAGCAGGGCTGTGGCAGAGCGGGCAGGATGAGTGATAGGCAGCAGGATTACAGCTGATGGCAGGATAAACAGAGTTCACTTAAATCACAGGATAACCACCTATTGCAAGTTTGCTAGATTTCTAACTGCAACTTCTTACCTCCCAAAGTGGAATTGGTGGGAATGAGTTCCATGTAAGACTCACAGAAATAACTGAAGTTAATCCAAGCTTCTATTTGAGTGGAGAAGTCAGGAGCAAAGTGACGTCCGTGGCTCTCCAACCTCTAACAAGCTGCTCCACACAGACTGGTCAAACCAAAGGGACCTGGGTCCAACAACACCATGGATAGTAAGAAAGAGCCACAACAGCCTCCCTGACCAGTCTGGCACCCTCACATCATCCAGCTGGAATCCCACCATCCACTACGCCACAACCTTCCCTGGCATCCACCACCATTTCAATAGCTGGCAGCAGGTGTGAACAATTACCACCCAAAACCTGGATGAAGGACAACGTGATGTAATTATCACCCTAATGCCATTTCAAGACTATCAGCACGGGCTGGAAGTAAAACTTCAGCTGAGTGAGTTTAATAAGCATACCTAATGTAATATTTGCAGGGAAGAGCCGGCTGGCTTTAGGAAGGATTAGGGTGGCTTTGCAGCTTTGTGTAGCTTTACATGGGATATTTCACATGCAACAGACAAAGCAGGAGGAGCCCGTGACAGCCGCAGACCCCGATCGTGCCAGCAGCCTGTAATGCTGCCTCCCATCTCCTGTTAAGTAGGAGATTACATGCTCAGAGACCTGGTGGCACTGGATCCTTGCTCTGGTTGCCTCCACCATGGTGGCAGCCAGCAGGGTCCCCACCCTCTTGGCCATGGCCAGACACTGTGTCATCTCGCAGGCAGACAGCTGAAACCTGCTGAAACCTGCTGAAGGCATCACATCGTTCTCCACCAGTGCACAGCAGGCTCCAGGCCTGCAGATCCATCCTCCTTGGAGGTGCTCCCCCATCTCCGCCCACTCTGGATGGGAAGAGATCCCAGAGGGACCTGGGACTGGGTTAACTGGGCTCACAGGAGCCCAGCTCTAGGTGCACCAGCCCCCCATGGTGTGGTGAATCCACATTCCCTCTCCACTTGATGCCTTCTCCAGCCTGGGAGCCTTCACCAGCTCTGACCCCCAGAAGTGACCAAGCCCCTCAAGTCTTGTTCCTCCCTCCAGTGGGAATTACTACTGCCAGGGGAGCAGTGGGTAAGGAGTCACCAGGGGTTTTCAGCTGGTCCTGCTGGTTCCTGCACCCACAGGGACGGAAATCACAGGGAAGGCAGGCGACTGCACGACAGCTCAAGGGATCTACTGCACGTGGCCAAGGCCTGAAACACCCAGCCACAGGGCACCAGGAAGTGAGGGTTTTATTCAGGTCTAGAGACCTTCCTAAGCCTAACAGGTATCCAAAATTATTCTTTACGAAGGACTAAAAAACAGAAAAGAGCTTCACAAGTCTCAGGTTCCGGTGTGGTTATCCAAAGCAGAAGGTGCCTGTCAGCACCTGAGAGCACAGACTGCCCTGGGGCCAGCCAGGCCTTAGGTAATATCCTATATAAAGCTCCTGCCTCCACGTGCTGCCCTGGAGAGCTCCTCAGAAATGCTGCCTTGCTGCCTTGAGATGCATCAGGTTTTGCTTGGCTTTGAACCACCGGGTCACCTTGTTGTTAATTAATGCACCGCTAAAATTATGTTTGGGGGCTACTAAGGTTTATTGGGTAGAAAATTATTTCAAATACAGAGAGCAGGCAGTAAAGACTGGAAATATGTTTTCAAGTATAAAGCTAATTGCTACAGGGAATCCCTCTGGGATCCATTTGGAGCCCTTGCTTTTTTATTTCCTTCCTCTGCTAACGACCTGGCCAAGGTTTGTAGAACAGCGAGCGCACAAGTGATTGCTGGTGGTGGGGTGCCCTGCACACTGGCAGCTGGCACGGGGGGATCCACAGTGTCCCCACAGTGGTCCTCAGCCACGTGCCCTGTCACAGCAGACCAGGGCAGCCTGGCAACCACAGAATCATCGTTAATGTTGGGAAATAGCTTTAAGGCCATCGAATCCAACTGTTAACCCAGCACTGCCAAGCCCACCCGGTGCCCACCCACCCACTTTTGGAAGGCTTGCAGGAATGGTGACTCACCACATCGCTGTTCCAATGCTCAACCACTCTTTCAGTGAAAAAAAATTTTTCCAATATCCAATCTAAACCTTCCCTGGAGCAACTTGAGAACATCTCCTTTTGTCCTGTCACTCGTTACCATGGTGGCAACCTTGCTGGATCCAGCTCTGCTCTCAGCCGTGGGGCTGCTTGTCATCCTTCTGTTCTCTGGATGAGCTCAATGAGCCACGGGAGAAGCCTGTCCCACCCTCCTGCTGACGTGGGTGTTTCTGGAGAGGAACCCCAAGAAAGGGATCTGCTGCTCCCAGGAAAGCCTCATGCAAGTCCCACAGACGCACCAGTGCTGGCAACTGCACTTCAAGTCTCCATGAGTCCAGAAGCAAAACCGTCCAGATGCAGCCTGGAAAGTAAGACTGGCCTAAGGCCAGACTTGTGACCAAAGGACTTTGCTTTAACATCCCAGAGGCCCCAAAGTACCTGTTTGTCTGAGAAAAGACATCCTGCCTGATATCCTGCAAGCCTCCAGCCATCCCAGTAGGAAGCAGTGAGTCCTCATTTCCAGGGAGGGGTCCACTTCTCACAGGCGCATGTAAAGTAAAAATGCAGTAACTTCCCAGCCCAGGCTCAGCCACAGCTGGATTAGCAAGGGCCAAGAGGGGTTACCTTGCTGAGGGTGCTGAGGGGCAGGGGCTCCCTGGCTCTGAAACTCCAAGGCCAGGCCCTGCTGCCCTGCCCCGGGCAGGGACACCACACACGGCTGCCCGGAGAAGCGTTCGCACACGCCTAAGTGCTTTTCTGGACCACAGCCCGAGAGAACTGAGGGGGCTTGAGTGGCACAGATGGCATTTTTCTTCTTTCCTTTTGTTTTTTTAATTTTTGCTCTGATGGTGCCCTCTGAGATGTAAGTAAGTGCACAGTGGTGACCCCGACAGGTGCCTGACCTGGACACACAGAGAACAGTTCTATTCCTAAAAACCATCTTGTTCCCCGCTCACTTTGGTGATGGGGGAACACACTGAACTGCCTTACTTGCTACGTTGGGCCACTACTTTGCTCTATTTAATTTTGCTTCCTAGAAGAAGCATCTCTCCCTCTAACTGCTCCTTACTCCAGTGCCTCTGAGGCACGCAAGGTTCCAACACAAGCCAAACATCAGGATCCTGCTCCCAGTCTGGGCTTGGAGGGTCTGGACAGCACCAGGGCCACTAAGGAATTTGGAGGTCTGCTTACCTACCACCGGGAGATTTTGATGGTCCAAGCCTGTCACAGCCACAAGCCAGGCAGGGCAGGCTGGAATCACTCAGAAACTGGGATTTGCTGGTGCTCCCTCTTCCCCTGGGGAAGCAGCGTCCCTGGGAGCGTGACAGCAGCCAGCAGTGCCGTGGAAGAGATGCTCCATCTCTACCGAGTTGGCCAGCACAGAGAAATGAAAATGGTGCCATGATGCCCAAAACCACTCACTCTCCAGAATTTCCCCTTCCAGAAAATACCAACAGAAAAAACCCAATTCACAGCCAAAACCAACCCCCTTAAAAAAAAAAAAAAATCCATTTGTGGTGAGGGAGGCTGTGCCCAGCAATCATGGCCAGGCTCTGGCTGTCATTCCTGACATGAACACACTGGAACACAAAACCAAATAATTTCATCACCACTGGATTTTATTTCACTTCCTGCTCCCATGGCTGTCTCTCCTGCCTGGACCAAAGGCTTTTGAGGCAGGAACTGGCTCTCCCCAAGAAAATCTCCTATTGCTGGTGCTTACAGCCTCCACTCGGGTTGTCCTGTGCAGGGCCAGGAGCTGGACTCAATGATCCTTTTGGGCCTCTTTCAGCTCAGGATATTCTGTGATTCTACGACTCTGTAGCAGGGGTGCTCCTGTCATTAGTAGCCAAGTGAGGGACCACATACACTTGAAAGCAAAGCACAGTTCCAAGACCTCTTCATCTGCTGCAGCCCGTGCTAGGCAGCACCGTGCCCAGCCGGCATCACCTCACCGTGCAATTAGTGTGGGGTCATAAACCTTTCCTTTGACCGTGCCCTGAGCGTGGAGCTGGTGCTTACAGGCTCCCTGACCCCACAGTTCAAACAGCTTGGTCTCAGCCTTGGCAGCAGGAGCACGTCAGCTCCAGTGCTACAGAAACAACTCGCTTTGAAATGCAGATCCTGCCCTGCTTTGTTCCTGCATCTTTGTAGGTGCCGGATTTACAACGCCCTCGCATCTTGATCACTGGCCTTACACCAAGGCCCCCTGCACCGCCCGTGTGTGATGAGCTCTTGTTAGTGTTCAGGACCACGCAAACCCCTGGAGCCTTTTGCCTCCCTTGGCTGCTCTTGACTGATGCTCAGGCAGGGAGATGTGGTGGTGCAAAGCCCGGGGTCAGCGGCAGCCGGACGGATCAGAGGACGCTTTTCAAGTTCAAGTCCTTGGTTCAGAAAGCCGCTCAGAGGAGCAGCTGTTCACGTGTCTGTCCTGGTGCCATCGCAGGGGAGATCACGAGTGAGAGAAAATCACTGCTCACGCACCAGCAGCTGGAGATACCAGCCCCCCTCCAGGCATGGGCAATCCTTTCACAACGGGAAGCCGCATCCAGAGAGCTTCAGATGGAGATGGATTTGGGATCCCCGCGATGCCGACCACCTCCCCCCGATGCAGGTGCCTGCCCCAGCCTGTCTCCCCTGTCCTCGACCAGCAAGCGCAAGCTGCCAAGGGGAATGTGGCTCACAGTCTGCTGGCAGGCGCCCCATCCTTTTCAATTACGTGCAGTCCAATTCCCATCACGAGGAGGGGAGCCAGGAGGAAATGCCACCGAAGTCAGCAGAGTCGTGCTGCATGGTTTGGAGCGAGCAGGAGGAGATGCTAAGCCTGGCCTACACACATCATCCGGGTCTCTTATATCTGCCCCGCGCCGGCTCAATCCTCATTTAAATGTATGGCATCCGTTCCCAAACTAGCAGGAGGTGTTTATAATTAATAAGAGGGATGTGGGGAGATGTGTCCTTTTTTCTTCTTTAAAGCCAAACATCAGACAGTGTTCCAGCCTCTGCTCCCTGTGATGCAAAGCCTGCTCCAAAACCTGGTCCCCAGCTGCCATCCTAAAAGCCAAACCACAGGGCCTTGGCCCCAGCAAACATCCCCCATTATAACACACAGAGCTCATTTAAACTTTTCCCAGGCTAAAGCCTTAATGATTCATGAGCTTGGAGCCTTCAGCCCAGTTTAGCCCACTCACAGAAGTGGGCACTGCACTGTCTGGGGTGCAGCCAACACACCCCAAAACTCTGGCAGCCACCAGCCCAGGGAATGGATGCTACAGGGCTGTTCCTGCTGGCCCAATTCCCACATGAGAGGAATGAGCCCCCTTTTTACTACCTGTCCTCACCCCAGGCTTAGGACAGCATGGAAGGGCAGATCAGGATATCCAGCAGCCACTCAGGATTTCCACCCCAGCACTTCTGTTAGACCTGGAGACAGGGCCATGCCCCAAGCTGTAGGACAAGCCCATGGGAAGTCCAAGAGCCACCACTGCCATGTGGCATGGGAAGCGACCAAGGAAGATAAGCTGCTCTGTGGATTTCTTAGGGCCCTGTAACAGCAGAGAAATTATTCCAGAAAGCTGTAAGATCTGCAGAAGCCTCCAGGCACCAGAAGGAAGCCAAACAAAGCCCTGTGCTCCCTGTTGGCTGGCCAGGGACATTGCTCCCTGTCCTCAGATGCAGTTCCAGCTGTGGCCACTCTCCACCACCTCAGAGAGAGACAGGACCACCACCAAACCCAGGAGCCAAATTAGGCCCCAGGGGAGACGAAGATTCCTCCCTGGACTCTGAGGAGGACAGCAGATGCCCTGAAGTGAGGGATTAACATATGGCAAAGACAGCACAAAGATCAATCCAGTCTCGCTTCAGCACACCAGGTACCCAAGGACCCCTCTGGAAAGGCTCTGAATGAATAATCCTTCCCATGAATATCAAGAGCTATCTTGAAACAGTGGCTGTCCCTTCCCACCCACCAGCCCTTTTGAAGGCCACTCCAGAAGGATCTCTTTCAAGCATCAGAAATTACTTTTAAAATCCAGTCGAAATTTATTTATGGCCAGCTTATCACACAGGGACTCATCTTTCCTGACCAGAGTCCTCACAAAAGCCAGTGCATTAACAGCTGGTGTCTTTCAAACCCTACTGGGGGTTACACCTAATCCCACTTTCTATAGTCAGCCTGGGATGCAGACAAAGGATTTGCCCTGTCCTGAAGGGGGACCTTTGGTAGGATCCCCATCCCCCTCCTTCCTCTTGGGAGGAGCAGGGAGGCAGAGTGACTGGATATCTTAAAGCCTACTTTAACACCCCAAAAGGATGTATTTGTAGACTTTGTAGCTGAAGCACCATCAATTTTTATTTCTCCTGTGCTGAGGCTATTTTGGGTTTGTCTGGCACTGAGACCACGCCAGCAGAACCCAGCCCTTCCTGTGTGCAGAGCCGAGTCAGGAGGAGCAAACGCAGACACCTGGGATGGGAAGAAGTCCCTGCTACCTGCAGGACGGCATGGCTGCCCTTCCAGCCCAGCCCACAGGGGTTACGGAGGTTCCTTAGGCTCCCCCCTGCTTTCTAAGTGGTTTCTAACTCCCACTTCATCCCAGGACCATTAAGCTTCTGAGATCTCTTGGAAACCTTAAATAAAAAGCCAGAGATTATCAAGAGATTTGTAGCCAGTGGTGGAAGGGAATGCTATCCATCTCCAGGAGTAGATGCTGAGGGGGTGGAAAACCAGTGCCAAGCCTCTGGGACCTCCTGGATATAGAGAGAGTGTCAGGGTGGCTGGGGACCTGGCTGCCAGAAGGACACCACAGACAAACAGCACACCTGGACCATCTTTCATGGGGACACAGGAATTCAGAGGGTCCTTCCACCCCAGTAAAAGTTTGGGATTTAGATGCTCAGCGATATGGTTGAAACAATTTCCTTGATCTTTTATTACCCTGGTAAATAATTTATTGGGACAGGCATTTTAAAAAATCCCATAAAAGACCTATAAAACATATTTATCACACAAAAATAACCCTGCTCCTTGGCTCCAACCAACAAGCTGAAAACTTGTTTGTATACTTCACTGCACATAAACTAACCAATGCCTTGTGACAGCTTTAAGCTTTTTAACAGCTCTCTCCCTTCTGCTTTTTATTTCCATTTTTCTCTCTGTGAATTCACAAGGTAAAAAAAAGAAGAACCTGCCACAACAGGAGAGGCTTCTGCTCTTGGGCAGATACTGACAGTCAGGAGCTGCCCTCCCAGTTCTCCCGACACCTGGAAAATTTAACAAATGATGCTTCTTTTGGCTGAAAACCACAGCTCAAAGTTGTGGTTATTCGGAGTAAGTTGGGACGCAGGGGTTGGCAGATGTGCACAGAGGGATGGATGCGTGTGTGACTGAGGTGCCAGTGGTACAGGCATCAAGCCACCTCTTTGTGCCTCCGTTTCCCTCCTGAGATCAGGAGCACTTCTATCACATTCTGCTGGCAGAGGGCAGGCTCCGTTTTTTTTTTTTTTGTCCAAGCCTTGAATAAATGGAGAATTCAAAGAAAAGGCTGAGGAAGGAGTTTTCCCACCCAAAACATGCAGCAGCCACAGGCACCAGAGCTTTTAAGCTTTTTGGCACTCCCTCGGACACCAGGGGATCCAGCTGGATGAAGCCTGGCCAGCAGGATGAGCGCTCAGCCTGCTGCCAAGGTACAAAACCAGAACCCAAACCACACTGATTGCTGCAGGCAGGATTCCTGGTGCCAGGCAGTCACACAGATCCAGAGGCAGACCTCCCACATCCCCTGTGCTGTGCCCACAAACCCAGTCCTCGCCCGGGCCAGCTCTGCTCAGCAAAATGCCAGCACACACAGGTGACCTGTCACAGACTGACCAACCTGGGGATGCTCTGAGGTGGGTTTCTCCTCTTCCCAGGAGCAAGGGCAGCTGTGGGAGCAGCAGTAAGGCCAGACTGAGTCTGGAGCTACCCTGCATCACTCTTCCAAGCGTGCAGAGAAGCACTGGGAGGAGGGGGAGCACAGTCCTCTGGGTCAGCAGCGCTGGCCATCAGGGCTGCCAAAGCACACAGACACCCAGGCACACACAGAGCCTGCTCCAGACGGCATCTGGCAGAGGGAGCCAGGAGCAGTCTGGGTCACAGCGCTCCCCATGCAGGACTTGGCTCTTCCCCATCCCCAGGCATCTCCAAGCCCCCTCATCCTGGTCCTGGTTCCAACACAGGAGCAACAGAATCCAGTTAAAAGCCTTTTAAGGGCTCAGTCAACACCCCAGCTGTGCTCCCCGCTTCACTGGGCTTCCCCTTCTGCCTTCCCAAAGCCCACACCGGGCACTTGAGCTACAGCTGCTTTCCTACCTGTGTGAGCCAGAACGCTGCTGTCCACACTGGCTGGTTCTCCATAAGGCTGCTCTCTGCCTCCACCATGTTCTCTACAGAGAGATCAGAAATTCAGAGCAAACTCAACCAAAAGGGCCATTTGATGAAGAACGAGCTCTGAGAAGGTGCTCAGTGGTCAAAGTAAGCCGTGGCTGGGGTCTCTGCATGCTAGGCATCACTTCTGCCCAGCTCCAGTGCCACCCTGGTACACTTACAGGGCATGGGAGAGCTCATCCAAGCCAGGGAAGGTTCTCCAGCTCCAGTGCAAGCCAGTCTCCCAAGCAGACTAAAGCCCAGCAGAGCACCAGCTGGTCCGTGCTCGTGGAGGCTGGGATGGGTGGCGCGGATCGGTGGGGCAGGCAGAGCCTTTCCTATCAGATCCCCAGTGTTGTCACTTCTCTCTGACACCTCATCCCCTTCCTAACACTTCCCCGCTCCCCAGTGCCATCACCACCTTTCCCCAATGCCAGCAAGACCCCTGGAGCCCAGCTGGTCTGGACAGCCCCATGCCCACCATCCCACGCAGCTCAGCACAGGGCCCAGCAGGACACACCACGCTGGGGGGAGGCCAGCAAGGACCTACTGCCCACAGCAGCACAGCAGGGACAGCAGCTTCCCTCCTTCCTCCTCACGGGACCTTCATCATTGCCAGCAGTGGAAGGAAGCAAAATGGGCACCATGAGCTGCAGTATGGGTTAGAGCCCTCCAAGTTTCCTGGGATGGAGATACAGCTGTGGACCTGAATGGGTCCTTTTGGCCAGGGAACAGCCTTTCCTGGGGCTCCAGGCTCAACTTTGGGGCCTCTCCCACCTTCACCAAGTCCCACAGCTCCTTTGGCTGCCACTTCCGAACTGCTGAGCACATTAGCAGTTAAGTCCATTTGCAGATTTAAAAGTCAAACCCTGCCACAGGAAATTAAAAGATAATGCAAAGAATTATTTTAAAAAATTAATCTTTATTACTCTCCACTCCCAAGCTGCTAATAAAAAAAATGTGTTCCTCATGCAGTCTCTATAAAAACAGGTTATAAAGCAGAGGAAGAGAGGAAGGCAGATGCTTTAAAAAGGCATCTTTCATCCCTCCGCCCTGCCAGCCCTAACCATCCATCTGCACCCACGTGTCAGCTCCCAGCAGTTTCCAACCCAGCCAGCCCCCTTTACCCCACAAGGCAATTATTCCCCATTTCCATCTGGTCCCCCTTGTCCTCCCTGTTTTACATCTCCAGGAGATGAGCAATCTCCAGGAGAGAGCAGCCTAGAAGGTGGTTTAATGGCACACCCTCCTTGCTCCAGGTACCTCCGAGCCCTGTACAAAGCAGGATGAATTACAGCTCATTACAGAAAGGGCAGGCACTTGGGAAGTAAACAACGCAGCTATTACAGGTGCCAGAAACAGCTCCACAGCACCAGGGCAGGGCTGACACGTGCGGGAAACCATGCCTGAGAGAGAGGTCAAGGATGCTCGGCAGCTCTCAGAAACCACTGAAGAGGCTGAGAGGGAGGTGGCAACTGCAAGAGTTTCTTCTGAAAATGCTTCTCTCTAAGGCTGTGCTCAAGAAAGCAGCTCAGTCCTCGGTATTCTAGCTGCAGCTGCAGCTGGAGCCCACGGAGTCAGAAATGGGGCTGCAAACCACTTCTGTGTCGTGATACCAGGAACAAGTCAGCTGGGCTTTGGTAGGACCAAGAGTCACCACAACTGAGGAGGAGCACCCAATTTAGGATGTGAGAGAGATGAAGAAGCAGCAAACCCACCAGCTATGCCTGTGCTGCAGTAGAAGAAACAGCCACAGGCACAGATCTGTGTCCCCCCAGCCCTCTGGCCAGCCTAGGGGTGGGGCTGGCCAGGAGAAGACCCACCACCAGTGCTCCTGCCAAAGCAGTGCCCCTGGGTCTGGTGGAAACACAGCCAGGCCAGGAAGGAGAAGGTGCTTCACAAAAAGAGAGATGAGGGACCAAGAGCTGCTGCACTGCACCACAAGCACACCATGAAAGCTGCTCCATGCCCAGAGCTGGGCCAAAGGAGCCAGCCTCGAGCAAACCCCAGAACATGCCCTGATGGCTCCAGGGGAGCTGCAAAGGCCAACCTCCCCATCCTCAGATCAGCAGTACAAGCACCAACCCACCCTCAGGCCTCCCCCAGCAGCACACAGTGGGTTTATCCCAGGTAAGGCAGCTCCACACCTTCTCCTCACTGGGGATAAAGGGAGTACTTGGCTTTTTCTGACTGCAGGAGGGGCAGGCGCACCTGGAAATGAAGCGCTGGCAAGGAGCAGGCGCTGGGGGTGGAGGAAGGAGAAAGGCAGAAGCACAAGCAGGCTCAAGCACGATGAAGGAGAACCCCCTGGGAGGGACAGTGCCTGCGGCGCTGCCGCCCGGGCCACCTGTGGTCCCCAGCACGGGCAGGAGCACAGGGGGACACCGCAGCACGGCAAGGCAGGAGGTGGCTTTCCGAGGGGAGGCTGACTATGATTGATGGTGCCGTGCTGTGCTCTCACTGAGGTAGAAAATTAGAGAGAGATCGCTTCAGATACCGACCCATCTGAGACACTTGTTGTGTCCATCTCCTGTACACAGGCGCCTCTCCCGGGAGCTCTCCCGCCGGCTCGCAGGCTCATTATTCAGAGTGCTGAACTGGGACAAGCAATGCTATTTTATTCCTACTTCTTTTCTGCCCCCAAACTACTGGATTGGAATATTCTTGGGAACATGTAAGGTGCTGATTTCCTTGCTCAGCTACTTGAAGGAAAGTTTGGTTCTCCTCAACTAGGAAAAAGTAGCCCTTCACTTTTTCTTTTCTCTCCCCAACCAAAGCTGGGAAGAGCCTTTATAAAATACAGGAGCCATCTTCTAAGATGGAAATAGCTTCCTTAAAAACAGTGAGTCGTGCTCCACACCAGGATGGATCTGATAGCTGGTACTCTACTAACGTAGCCTTGTGCTATTGTCCTCCTGGCAGGATGGTCCCTTCTTGGCTTCCAATCCCTTTGCCATTTAACCTGTTCCTGGTTTATTGTGGCTGCTTTTGTCCTTCCACTGCTTCTCTGCCAGATGACAAAAGAATTTTACAATGGTCCTTAAGTGGGTTTTAAAAAAATCCACATAGGCTTCCACATGAAATGAAGAAGCCAGTGGTCTAGATCAGCACAGGCTGGTGTGTCTTCAGGAGAGGTGTCACACCACAGACAGGACACCCCTGGGCCCTTGACTTCAAACAGTACTGCCCCTCAGTAGCAGGCAACCCAGACAGGCACAGCATCTGAGCTCACATTCCTTTATTCCCAACATTTCCATGCTGGTCTAGAAATGGCAGAGGAACCTCTCTGACTGCTGCCCAAACAATCCCAAACAGGCCTTACAGTCCTGCAGCCAGTCACCTTTCTTCACACTCCCCCGGAGCTCCAGGCACCTACACCAGCCCAGGCTCTTCCACTTTGCAAGCACGGCTAGAGGAGACTGACCAAGATGTTGGATGTGGGAACTCCCGCCTCCAGAAAGGGCAGGGAAATGGTTCGGTCTCCTTCATGGCTCCAGACTGAGCCCCTGGTTTCTCCTGCCAACTCTCCAGCCTGGGGCAGCTGACCTTGTTCCCATGGCAAAAGGGCAGGTTTCTTTTTTTAGCTCTCGAGAACAGCTTCAAACTGCCCTGCTTTGAAGCCCACCACCCAACACGGATGTCCAGGCCCCTGAACCTGGGAGCCCCTCCCAAGATGACAGCAGCTAAATCCAACCCTGCTTGTCTCCTTTGTTGGAAGGACAACGATGCCACTCTGCCAGCGCTCTGAGCATCCCCTGGGTCACAGGGCACAGAGGGCAACAAGCAGCAAACACCAAATTCAAGCCAAAGTCTGAAGCACTCAAATCCCTGTAGGGAGATGATTTGGAACAAAGCATTCCTCTTCCTCCCTTCCTCCCACATCCACTAGAGACTGACCCCAGTTCCTGCTACCAATTTTCCCAATGGTGGTTAGTCATCTGCCCTTTGGAAGTCCCTTCTGGGGGTGCAGAACAAATCCCAAAACACCATCTCCCCTTTCCCCATCTGCTAATGGCTTCCCTCCACCCAGGCTGAGCCTCCCCCAGCCTGAGCTAATGGTAGGGAATTAGCATTAAAATGATGGCTTGCTATTAGCGGTGCCTCAGCTCCCCATCACGCTCCAGGAACACCAAATGACAGGCTGTGATTTCCCCACCGCAGTGCAGGGGAGAAGGAACAACGGCAGCCAGAAGTGCTGAAGACATCCAAGGAAAGCTTTAGGCTCATCTCTCCCACCCCAGCAGCCCTTTCCCTTCACCATCCCCGTCGTGCTCATCCACCGCACAGGCAATCCTACAAACAGATGGCACCTGGGCAGGAAAGCAGACAAATTGGCTCCCACCTGCAGGAGCACTAAGAGCTTTCAAAGCCCACTCGCCAAGAGCCCCGCAGGGTGGAAATGCCGGAGGAATCTGCTGTCGGTCGCCTTCCTCGTGGCTCAACGGCTCCGGCTCCATCCTCGCCTGGTGGCAGGCGTACAGCTGGCTCCTCATGGGAGCTGGTGGCAGGAGGAGACTGTCACTGTGTCCTGGATCGAATGGAAGAAGCAATTCAGGCTGAGCATCGATGGAGCGATGCTTTATTCCGTGTCAGCACAACGCTTTGGTTTGGAGGGCTCGCAGCCTGCAGTGAGAGGGTTTTTGTGGGTCCCCACTGAACATCCATCTGCTTGTCAAAAAACGAGCTCAGCTCAAGCTGTCTGCTCTCTCTTCCTGCCAAAGTGGTGGTCTGCCCTCCCAGAAACCTCCCCTCCTTGACCAGGTAACTGTGGCAAGAGCATGGACAGCCTCATTTCATCTTCTGCTTGCCTGCCTGCTCCTCTGAGCCCACCTGGCTGCAAGCTTCTCTGTACACAGGGGTGAAGGAAGCAGCTCACGTACCAGCCTGAAGAAAGCCAAGAGGCAGAAGCAGCTCAGCAAATCCATGGGTGTCAGGGCAGGCTGTCAGCTCCCTTTGGGCTCCTGAGTGAGCCTGCAGTTACACAGCATACATGGTGAACTCCTCCTCGCAGAGCCCCACAGCACTGGTCACCAGCAGCAGGGAAAGGGGACACAGCCAGGCTGAAATGTGCAGGAGCATTTGGGTGCTTTTGTGGAGTCGTGCACGACTGCTGAAAAATTCCAACGCTGCATTCTAAGCCACTTAAGGTCAAACTGGTGGCCAGCAACAGGACCCGAAGGAACAGCATGAAGCTGTGTCAAGAGAGGTTTAGGTTGGATATTAGGAAAATGTACTTCACCCAGAGGGTGGTTGTGCACTGGAACAGGCTCCCCAGGGCAGTGGTCGTTGCCACAAGCCTGCCAGAGCTCAAGGAGTGTTTGGACAATGCTCTCAGATACATGGTGGGATTGTTGGGGTGTCCAGTGCAGGGACAGGAGTTAGACTCGATGATCCTTGTGGATTCCAACTCAGGATATTCTATGATTCGACAAAACAATGCCCTTCCCTCTACCTCATCCTTAACTCTCTTTAGAAGTACCGGGACCAGCAAGTGTCCTCAAGCCCCAGCCTGCCAAAGGCATTGTCGTGGGCCTAAGAGGTGGGATGCAAACGGCAGAGGGAAAAGAATAGTAGTAAAAAGCAGGATAAAACAGGTTTCCCCTTCCCCAGCATTTCCACCAGCAGCTGGGATGTGGGAGCAAGGAGGACTCATCTGATGATGGATGAGAGAGAACTGATCCTTGGTAAGGCAGAGCAGGAGCAGAGAGAAGCACAGCTCCCAAAGGCGATTCTCACACCTCCTTGGGATGAGAAAAACAACCATGAGAGGCAGCAGAAGCTCTTCTCCCTGCATGTTTGGAATTCATCTCCGGCCTGTCAGGGGGGCCACGATCCAACCGCACATTTGTATATGCACTGAGCCATTACACCCAGCTCAGGCAGACTCCTGACAGATGCAGATGGGAAGGCCATTTTTCATAAAGTGAGAGAAAAAACGGAAACAAGAAAAAATAGCAGAACAAGGAGAGGCTCAGGCATCAGCTGGAAAAGATACAACAGGATCAGGGCTGAGAGAGAAGCAGAGTCAGATTAAACTTTTGGCTCTTCAAGTGCACTAAGAGGCCAGTCCCCTTCCTCTGTTTTCCACTGCGGCCTAGCAGCAGCAGGTGCCTTCATCCTTTTCTCCATACCAGCTGAAAAATGAAAACTGGGCCCATAACAGCACCAAGGCTTTGCTGAGCTGGCCCTTGGGGACAGATGCTGGTAGAGGGGCTGCCAGAGCAGGTAGGCACAGGCACCTTTCTCCAAGATCAGCTCCGGCTCAGAGGAGGTGCGAGACAGCCCGCAGAGAACATGAACCATTAACACGTACCTCTGCCCCTCACACCCTGACCTAGCTTAGGCCTGGCCCTAAAGAGCATAGGGGCCCCCAGGGCTCTGAGGGACATCCCTGGCAGACCCCCTGCTGGTGCAAGCCTGCCAGCATGGCAGAGGACCACTCTGTGCAATGCTGCCATGATGGCAAACACAGCAGCTTCCCAGTTCGTCTCAGGCAGTGACGAGGGGCTTCCCTCTGTCCCAGGTCACCATGTGGCCAAGAGGCAGCAGTGACAGCAGGCAGCAGGAAGTGCAGCTCGGCACAGTGTGTGCTGTCCCCTGAGCAGCACCAGGAGCCAGCGGGTCCCAACGCAAGCGAAGGGGAAGGGCAAAGAAGAATTACCCTCACAGAGGGGAGGATTTCACCTCTGCCAGTGACATTCTGCTGTTGTCACCGCCAGCCATAACATCACCCTCTTGATGCAAAATCTAAGTTGACAGTGATACAGGAAAGGAGCCGAGAGGGCAGCCAACTCTGCCCAGCCCTCTTTGTGACCCCCAAATCTCCCATAGCTTCCAGCCTCTGCATGGAGCAGAGCCAGCACCTCATTACCAGGTTACTAAGCAAGTAGATATTCCTTTTCCAGAGCCACAGAATGGTATTTTCTTGCAGTTATCCATCCTTCTGGACAGCTCCGAGGAGGATTTCATTTTGGTCTCTGCTGCATCCTCTTTGGTTCTGAAATGAGAAACAGATGCAGGAGCCCACACCTCCTTTGCAAAACAACACATGCAGCCATAAGCTGAAGTCACCAAACCCTGAAGAGCTTCTGGTGAGAAAGTCCAGGTGCCTTCAGACTCACTGGAGGTGCACTGAGCCCCACTGATCCCTGCTGCCTGCAGCATTTCCAGCTGATATTCGTTCTCTTTGTCCCAGGAAAAGGCAAGCACAGGGCTGGGCAGCAAGGCTTGGTGAAGGTTACTGCTGAGACCTGGCAGAAATGTCACCCAGCAACGCATTTCAAGAAAGATTCATCCCCACGCAGCTTGGCTCCATAATAAAAGTGTCAGAGCAGCTGACTTGCTTCCCCCCATTCTCATTGCATACAGATTTATCCTGTCTCAGGTCTCTCTCCCTCCATAAGCCAGCACGTGCCTTTCCTTTCAATAGGCTGGCAGTGAAACTCAGCCAGCTGAGATCGTAGGGGGAAAGGGAGTACAAGAAAGGTGAAGGCATCATAGGGGGGAAAACACTCAGGAGCCAGGTTTCCCTCTCATTTTGGCTGCTCTCAGTTCTGAAATGGAGGAGGGTGACATGAGAGGTAACTTAACATGGGAATGCTCCAAATTTGTTCTGATGTTCCAAACCAATTCCCCAGCTACCAGGCTGTGTCACCTACCTCTCAGGGAGCTCAAATCCCATTCCTGACAAAACCCATCCCAAAAGGCATAAATATCTCTGAGCCTTCACCCTCCCAGCCAGGGAGCCCCTTCTCAGAGGGCTGTGCATGTGGTGGGCACTCAGGGAGCAGGGAGAGGAGAGATGGGGCTCCCTCTGAGTCAGTCTCAGGCTGAGAACCAGCTTACCTTCACGACAGAGACGTGATGTTAATGCAGCACCACAGGCAGCCCCTGAGAGAGAAGAGTCTGCAGGGAATTAAAAAAAAAAAAAAAGAGAGATATTAATGGTCCTTCACAAACAACTAAAAATACCCAGAATGGCCAGGGCTTCTTTCGGATTTTTTTTCTTTTCTTCCCCCACCTTCTGCCCAAAGGAATGTGCCACACAAATTAAAATGATTTACCTCCAACCTGCAAGATAGGACCAGGCAAGGCATCCTTCAGCTGTGAGTGAAAGAGATGGAGCCTGCCTTTGTCAGGAGCACGCCAGCCCCAGGGAGGCGAGGTGGTGGGGGACGGCAGACAGAGCTGAAGGGATCCTGTTGGTTAATTCCCAGTAACTGGGACAGACAGGTCTGTGCCAGGCACCCAGCTGGGGTCCAGGGGGTGTTTCATCAACACAAAGGAGACATCAACAGCAGAAGTGAATCCTGGGCACCTCAACTGCCTTGGGGGGGATGCAGAGTAGGAGCAAAGGGCTGTGGAACAGCTTTCCCTGGAGCAGAGAAAGCCTCTCCTACCACCAAGGCAGCGCTGTTAGATTTGCAAAACGTATTGCAGGAGGCAGAGGCTGTGATACCTCCTGGAGCCATGGGCTTTATCACCCAAGGACATGGTTCTCCTGGCCCACGCCAGGGCACCCACTCAGGCACGTGCCCTAGCACAGGCTTTCTCCTTGCAGGTGAGACAGACAGTGTATTTCTAGCAGTGAGAGCTCATAGGTTGGAGGAAAACCAAGACCACCGCTGCCAGACTACCAGAGCGCCGCTTTGCTGTGTCCCAGCTGTCTCTCCCATCTCTCCCAGCTGGCTGCAGCCAGCACTCAGAGCACTGCAGCCAGCCCCAGCTCTGCAGTGAGCTTCCCCATCCTGTTAACGGCAGGCAGGCGAGAGGCCTGGCAGCCGAGGTGAAGGGCCACTTCATCTTCCTCACGTTCTCCTCTGCTAATGAAAATGTTTCTCCAGCGTGTCCTCGGGAAGGTTTCTTTCAGCCCCAGCCCTCGTGTGATTGAAGGCTAATCTCTGTTACTCTTGGCTGAATGGCAGCCCGTGAGGAAGGTGATGTATTGTGTTTCCCTTCAACTCGACATTTAATGGTGCTGGCAAAAGAAGAAAAAGCACCAGATGTTTCTAGGCTGAGAGTGAACTCCTCCCAAAGCACTGAGAGGTCAGGGCAGGAACAGGGGCCTCGTGGACTGGGAACAGAGGGCACCCCTTTGAATTCCAGCCCGCTTTGAAAGGCCACTTGGCGTGCCAGCATCCTCCCTCTCAGAGGCAGTCCAGCTGATTGCAGTGGTCACAGGAGGCAACAGGTCCTCCTGCCAGCCCATGGGACATGACTGGCCTCCAGTGAACTCCCCATCATCAGTGCTGCTCAGCACAGGGGTCTGGGAGAGAGGCCAAGGTCTAGAGTGCAGACTTTTTGGGAGGAAAGCATGTGACAGAGGCTCAGCACTCACAGGTTCCTTTGGCTGGCTCCAAACTTAGTCACTGAAGCCTCAAGATGTGAAGTCCTTCAATCTGCAATGTTAGCTTCCTTTTAAATGCTTGGAGACCTCCTGATTAAAAAAAAAAAAAAAAAAATTGAGAGAAAAAATTAGGGTTGCAATCCTTTTGCTGTTGTGCTGCTCGCACTCAAGGAGACACCTGGCTCCATGACACACTTTCTCCTCTGCTCCACAGCTCTGCAAACACACTCCAGACCGCCCCCACCACCTGCTGCTCTCCTGCTGTTTCTCCCCTCGTTGGAACCACCCAATTGTCTATCATGGCATGTCTATCTAGGCCCTCCACCTGCAAAGCTTTGCAGCTTTTCTGCTCTTTTTTGCCCCTAAAAAACCACTACCAGCATTTGTTGAGGACACCCTAACACAGCATAAACTCTCCTGTTTGCTTTCCCTTCTCCCAGTGGCACTGGTTGTGGGGTGTTTACCATGGACCACACCAAATACATCCCCCAACAGCAAAACCTGGAAGAGGAGAAGAAAGAGAAATTAAGAAAACACACAGGATGAAAAAGAAAAAACTTCCAATTACTGGCAATTAGTTCTACTTGATCACCCACTGTGATCTGTGCCCCAGACACAAATTGCTCTGGCAGGGTGGCACAGCTTGTACCTGCACACACAGTGCACAGGTGAGCACACAGGCTGTTTGGTGAAGGGATTCCAACCTACTTGGGCACCTATTTGGGCTCAGCCAGCTCCAGCCTTTCCAAGGGTCTCATACACACCAGTCAAATCAGAGCTGATGCTCTCCTCCGCTCCCACAAGCCATGGCCCAAGTCCTGGAGCAAAGGCAAGGTGCTTGCTTGGAGCTGAGGCCTGCCATGAGAGACTGCCCAAGGGATGTCCATCCTCATTTCCAGGCTCACCTGTGAGGGTTCTCTGGCAGTTTCTCCTTCCCAGGAGGCATGCCAGCTCCAGCGAGCAGTTGCAGGTGGCACAGCTCCGCCAGAGATGCCTTCCCCCCACGGGAGGACACGCTCTGCTCCCAGCCACAGGGAAGGCAGAGGCACCCAGCATGCTGCCGCAGTGGAGGAGGCACTCAGCCAGCCACTAATGCTTCCTTACTGTCTTGGAGCAAAGGGATGGATTAGCTTTTATTAGCTCTTATGAAGAGCACATCACTCCTGCCCTTTCCTCCTCACACAAGGCTCACACACAGGCTCAGCTGTGCTGCTAGTGAAGCAGAACCAACTCACCTACGTGCTGGCGGCCCCAAACTCCTCTTGGGTCTTGTATAAATCTTACAGATCTTAAATCTTAAGCAAGCTGGGAGTTGGGATAGAGCAATCCTCCTAAGGGTGCTGCAGGTGCTGCCCAGAAGTACTTTAGAAAAGATGGATGCTTGGCTTTTACATCTGGATCTCTCAGGTGGCACCATGCACGGCCTGAAGGAGGGCACGGTCTTCACGCCAGCCAAAGCAAAGCCAAGGCACAGTCCCAGAGCAGAGACCCAAACCCGGGGCTGTTATCTGGGAGATGGTCCGTGGCTTCCTGCCGCACTGTGCTGTACCCCTGACCCCCAGCACCCAGCCAGCAGCGCGGCTGAGGGATGGTGCTGCTCCGGAGAAGTCTCTCTAAAGTCGCTCTGGGGCTTGTTAGCAGGGTGATAAAGGGGATGGATGGCCTCAGAGAAACGCTCTATCTCCTGCTGTGGCATTCATTATCCTTTAGCCAGGCAATTCTTCACACCAGCCAGGAGCTCTGGGCTGGCTCGTTTATCGTCCGCGGGGGCTGTTTCCCACAAGAGGCCACGCTCGGCACTCGCTGCTCGCCCCAGGCAGCTCGAACGTGCCTGAGGAGCGGCAGCAGGGGCTGGGGCAGAGCGCTCGGGGCTCATCCCCTTCCTCCCACACAGCCAGATTGGCTTTCCCAAACACTCAACTCCGTGACCCGAGCCACAGCTGCCCCCGTCCCCAGATCTGTGCATTTTCAGCCTGATTTCCCAAGGAGTGCAAAGCATATGCAATCCTGCTGCATCAGTCTGTCCTCTGCCCACTCCCCAGCAACTTCTGACACTGCAAACAGATTTCAAGCTGATGTGACAGAGCAACAGAGGTCTTGGAGACAGCCAGAGTCTATAAATTTCATGGGAACAGACCACCAAACAGAGGAGACATTATTAGCACCTTCCAAACTGTAGTGTATCATCCCTTATTAGACATCAGACAATTTGTGTGGGAGAGATGCCATAAATATCCCAGGAAAGGGAGATGCTCCGTTCAGCACAAAAAACTTACTGGACACCAGAGACTCCAAACCCAAACCGTACATCCAGAGAAGATGGGATTTCATGGATCCCACTGCACACAGGACCAACAGGAGAAGGTTTCAGGCCTGTTTGGCTGATAGGAGAGCCAGCCAGCTAAGATGGCACGTTAGCCTTTGGAAAGCCCATGGAAATGGAATGTGTACCCTTCCCTTGTCCTTCTTTGAGAGACCAAGCCGAGGTCCTCCTGCATTTCCAGCCTTAATTGCCCTCCCAGACTTATGGATGAGTTCAGCTGCTGCCTAAAGTGGAAGTGACATGCCCAGCTCCAAGGGGAAGAACTGACGGGCAGAGGAGCTCCCTCGCCCCCACAACTCCTCCCATTGCCTTTCCACTGCATGGACAGAGGTTTCACCTTCCAGAAAGATGTTTTATCCACAGACTGCTGCCAGGAAATGCCAGGAAGGCAGCCCAGAGTCCAAGCAGTGCCCCGTGAGCTCTCAGCAGGATCACTGACACATCAAGCTGCCCATCAGAGCATTGACTGATGGGAGCCCGTTCCCCCACACGCAGGGCCTTGCTGCCCACCAGACCCACACACCAGCCCCAGCACGGGGCTGGCAGGCACCAGCATGGGTGTCCTTCCCCCAGCAGGAAAGAGGAATCCTCAGAAACCCTTCTTCTTCCTTCTGAAGGCTGAAGGGGACTCACCAGCCTCCTTGTTCTCCCTTTAGAGCCATTTAAAGTTCTCACATCACCCAGTGTGATGCAACCTTGCTAAGGCTGAGCCCGGCATTTCAGGGTTGCCTGCCCCCTCTGTGAGAAAGCCAAACCCTATAATGTCATTTGGGGATAGAGCAGGGTGATTCCTGTGCTCGTTTAGGATCTGCACTGATAACCCAGGCGTTATCTGTTCGCAGTGTCATTTCCAGCCTCGGGCATTCCAGAGCCCTGGAGGAAGCTGAGAAGTGACAAATAACCTTTTTCCCCTCCAGCTCATTTGTGACACTATCCCAGCTGGCCAGACACGTTTTGGGACTTCTCTGATTCACCTGGTAAAGGTCAAGTCCCAGGAGATGCCTTCAGCCTAATGGATCATGTATCACTTGTACCTGTGGGGCTTCAGCTCTGCAAAAAGACAATTTAAACATGTGCTACAGCACATCCTTTATTAAAAAAAAAAAAAAAAAAAAGAGGGATTTACACTCCAGGGGTGGTGACTCCCTGTTCTGCCCAACAAAAGGAGGGATGGGGGCTGAATTCAAGCTTGTGTTCATTAGAGTAGAAGAAAAAAAGAAAAAAAGAAAATCCAGAAATCCAGTCACTCTGTCCTAATTGTTCCGATCCAACCTCTCACAGTGTTGCATTGAGCTAAGGGGCCGCACCTGAAAGTGTGCCAAGAGCAGCATGAAATGTTAATGTTGCAATTAAAACAATATGAATATTGCAGCACTGCTCTGCTGCTTCCCATCCACTGAACAATTCCCACTCAATAGAAGTCAAGTTACATTTCAGGAAATAATGAGGTCTGCTAATTAAGTCTGGCCTAGGAAGACAGTAGTCTTAAAAGGAGAAAAAAATATTCAGATGCCCCCAAAATGTGTACATTTGCTGCTTATTACCTGCAAAGGGAAGTCATTAACGCTGCTCAGTGCCAGGATCACAGGTCAGTGCCACTGTCTTATTGCCCACATCTAGAGGAAGTTCTCTTTGTAATGATGAAATGCATAAGTCATGACCTGCCTTGTCCCCAGGCACGGAGCAGGGAATGCCAGGCTGACATTCAGCTGCCACAGGACAGATCCCAGATTATACCCAGGGAAGGGAATTTTCCTCCCCAGCCATTCACACAACTGAGTGACAGTGACACTGGCTTGAGCTGGTGGAAGCCACAGGGAAAGTGACCCCCGGGTCAGTCCTGGCAGGACAAAGACTTACCAGGATCATCTTGTGTTTTACCTCCAAAAAGAGGCAACAGAGGATTCCCCCCTTCTGCCCCCTGCATCCATCAGACACAAGCACGTGTTGCAATAACATGAGGACACAGAACAGCCTAGAGACAGGACACATTGGGTTCCAGGGGTCCCAAAGGAAGCTGGCATCAACACATTGCTCCCACGGCCTCCCCATCCTCTTGTTTTTCAGAATATCCCCAAATTTCTTTATCTGTGGCAGTTGCTGGGGCTGCTGCCACGTCTCCCGTGTTGCTCCCAGCCGGGTAACTGCAGGGAGAGGTTGGGCAGGGAGGGTCCATGAGCATGAGTATTTCATGGGAAGAGCAGAAGACTGGGAACAGGCCTACCACGCCATCCTGCTGATCTGATGATGTGTCTTTTTGATGACGTTGTCTTTTCTCTTTCTCAGAGTTTCGGGAGCACACAAGAACCACTCGTCCTCCAGGCCCGAGCTCTGCCATCACTCCCAAGCTGACCGACCCGCATGGAGCTGTCCAGGGGACACAGAGGAGCTCGCTGTGCAAAGAGGAGGCTACAGCAGCCCAGACCTCTCCAACCCCTTCCCTAACCTACTTCCCCAAACTCCAGAGGAAAACTCATCCAATGGAGGGGTGAGGGAGGCCAGTGGAGTCCTGGTTCATTCCTTGGCCTTTGCTGACACTCCAAACTTCAGCCTGTCTTTAATACAGGCAACCCTCGTGGTAAGTTCCAGACAGAGACTGAGCCATGCTAACCGAACTTGGCAAGACAATGATCCAAATCAGGGGGAGCTCAAAGCATCAGGAGGGAAACACTTCATTTGAAAGAGGAGAAAAACCCAGACGAAAAGATCAGAAAGGACTTTCTGGGCCTTGTACTGTCCTAAGGGATTCAGGTACCATTTCTATACCCATCTGTGAGAAGTAAACCTATTTGGCCACCAAGGCATGTCCCCACCTTGTTGCCACCAGCAGCAGCTCACTGTTTTGTGGATGGGTAGGTGGTCTCCTCCCTTCTGACCACTTCTCACTCTATTTCCAGACGAACCAGCACTTGCTGCTACCAAGTGTCTGTTCTGCAATAAAGAGCAATAAACATGCCAGAGTAATTAATGTCTTAACAACTTATTACAATCCTCAGATAATTAATCACAAAAGCTAAACATGCTGTCTCACCCTCCTAATGTGTTAATGCTCTAATTATTATGCCTCAATTAAGGGAAAGTCAGTGCTCCTTGCTTAGAAGTGCATTTTTAATAAGGGTGCCTGAATGCAGGCGAGTCGGAGTGGGAGGCGAGGGGGTGATGGGGGTTAAGGAAGAGGACACCATTTTTAATGAGGTTTCATGGGTGGCTCGAGGCAAGGAATTGACAGCTCCTATCTGGGATCTCACACACGACTGCACGTGTAACTGGGGGCCATCTGTGGTGGCTCCGTGCTCTGCTTCCCGCCAGACTATTTATAGGAAAAGCAGCACGTGGGGCACAGAGAAGGCAGGGACTGGAGATGAGCAGTCACACCACAGATCTGGCCAGCACCAGGCAGCAGAGGTGGCAGCTCTCACAGCAGGCATTAAAGGAGTGGTGGTCTCCTCTATTCAGCCCACTTCTTGCTCTATTTCCAGACAGACTGGCACTTGCCACTGCTCCTCACCCCTGCAAAGCATGCCCACTGCCCAAGCCTCTCCACCCAGCCCTATTTCCGTGGTATTCCTTGCCTCCAATCAAGCTAACTCTGGGACATCTCATGGAGATGATAAGAACAGCCTCAGCCCCCACCACCGGGATTACTCTTGGGATGTGACAAATCAGCTCCTCTGATTTCAGCCACTGCCTGGGTGTTTTCCACAGGTCCCTGTTATCTGAGGGAACAGAAAGCCAAAGAGCACACCACTTGAAAATGCTTGGCTTAGAGATGGGGAAACTGAAGGCTGAAAAGGTGTTCTGCAGGCGGCTTGTGGTGGTTACCAGCCATGAATCTGCCTTCCTCCTGCCTGGCTCTGAACCTCGCTGGATGCTGGGAAACTTCAGGAAGAGGCTCTTGCTGAGGAGGAGCTTGAGCAGACCCTGAAGATGAGCGTAGGGCCTGGACCCCTCACCGTGTGATAGCAGGAGAGCCCTGCTGCCCTCAACACACAGCTGTGCACCCATATGATATTTGCGTTTGGGAAAGACTTGCAGGACAAAGTACAGTCAAGGCAAGAATGGCATCACGTCCATCCCAGCCTGCAGAAGCAGTGACCCTAAAGAACAAAGGGCTCAAGGCACTGGGATCACAGAACTCTGCAATGCAGCAGGCGTGGGAAGCAGGAACTGAGATAGCCAGGCTGCAGATCTTAGTACCATACAAAAAGCTGCAAGAGAAGAATGGCTGGAGCCCAAGTCTCCCAAACAAAGCCTATAAAAACTTCTTTTTCCAATAAAAAGCTTTTAAAAGAACTCCCCTGCTAAAGTAGGTCTTCACACACATGAAAACTCTCCCTAAACCAGCCTGGTTCCCGTTCCATCCAAGCCTTTTTAAATTTCTCAGACAAATGAATCACCAGAAGCACTTCCAGCCCAGGTTTGACTGCAAAACGATTGCATTTCTCGAAGAAATAACACACTGTGTAGGTTTGGATGGTTCCCTCTGAGGAATAAGGGAGAGGGAATAAGAAACAAAACAAAGTAAAGCAACCTGGAGGGGACATGAATTTTAAAACCCATGAACAGTTTTAGTTTTCAAATAATCCAAATAAAAAAAAAACGTTTCACATAGTTACTTCCAAAAAAATAATTCTGTCACCCTGATTCTTTGGTGAGGTCTCATGAAAAACAAAAGCGAGCTCTCCACCTCTGACACACCAACCTGACAGCAGCTTGACTGGTGAAAAAGGGGCTGAGGCCTCCCCACAGAGGCAGCCTGTGGATTCCCACAGGGATGAGAGTTCCAAAAGAAGACACGCGTGTTGGGCCTCTCTCCACACTGCTTTCCATTCCAGCAGGAGGCATGAGCTGTCCAGACTCTCTGCCATCTCTTCACAGAGGATAACCTCAGACATCCAGCTCTAGTTCCCTGCACTGGGCTGGAGGCATCACAGCTCCTTATTCTCAGCAGCTTCACTTGGCTTTGGGAGCTGCTGCATGGAGATTCCAGAACCCACCCAACCTGCAAGACCTGACCACCCAGGACCACCAAAACCACTGAGATCTGAGCAAGCACAGCCTCATTAGGAAGATATACAAGGGATATGACACTTTTTGAGGAATTAAAGGATATTTCTGCTGTTGTTTTCATTGACTGGTGGAGTGGAAAGTTTTCTACAGATGTTGGCATCTGTGCTGAAGACGGTGGTGCTCAGACTCTTGACTTCTTTTTTTCCAAACACACAATCCAACTCCCTCAGGCACTGCAAGAAAGTGGCTGACTGCTTCTGTACCTCTCCCTTCTCACCAGTGCCATCAGAGGTACCTGAAAATTCGGGGCATTACTTCTGTTCTGGGGCTAGAAATTTTGGCTTGGTTATCCTAGATTTCACTTATTCCAAACTGTGTTAAGCCAGCTGAACATCCAGTGCCAGGAGTTCTGGAGAAGTTGCCTGGCTCATGTTGGCATGCTGTGGGGTTGGAAAAAGCTGTTTACCTAGGAGACAGTAGTAACACCCAGCTCCTGTGCCAGGTATGTTCCCTGACATGCTCTGGGCCTCACTTCGCCTGAACCCACCACCAGTACGAGACTGGGAATCAAACCTTCCTCCCAGTACAGTGGACCCATATCCCCAGTGACCCTCACTCTGCCCAAACTGGGCATGCTCCCATTCCCACTGGAGCAGTCAAAATGGAGAGAGTAATTGCCTCTTTACACCTTTCCCATCTGAACTTATCCTAAGTTTCTTGGAGCAAGTCATTGCCCCAACAGCCCAAAATCTGCTCCCAAACCAGCTCACACAAAACACCTGCAGCCAGCAGCCGTGTGGACACATTCCCAGAGCCCTAAAGCAGGGCTTGAACGGGGAGGGCAGCCTCTGGAGAACAGCAGAGGAATCACATGAATAGATAAAACATGTAATGACCAGCAGAAAAAACAGCATCACTGCTTCCCAGAAAAAGACAGCCAGCCCAAGGGCATTAGAGGGCTGGACCACAAAGTTGGTGCCAACTGAGCCCAGATGCCCCAACCCCAACCCCACAGCCCCCTCCAGCAAGATTTTTTTGAGCTCAGCTTACCCCCTCCCTCCACCCCCTGCCTTTAAGACAGACAGTGTGCAGCACGACAGCTGGGAAACCCAATCTGGCCCAAATTTTGTTACAACCCTGCTGGTTTTTATCCTTGTTTACCAGCATTAATTTTAATGGCTCTCCCTACATTAACTTTGTCCTGAACCAGTTGGAGGAAAATTCCTACTCACTTGCCTTCTGGAGAACAGGCTGGGTAATTTTCCCTTGTCATTTAACAGCCTGCCTGGGCTGCTCAGCAATGACAGCCACGTTGTGCACTGTGTGGAGGGCAATAAACTCCCCAAGGCTGGGGCAGAAGCATTTACATATCCCTGAATACACCGCCCATTCTTTGTCCAGTTTGGGTCTTGGCTTGTGCTGGTCCAGCAAGTGGAAATTTCTTCCTCCTGCTCAGCAGGGAAAGGAACCTTCTGAGCCTAATGGAAACTTCCTCCTCCTCCTTTTCAACGTGGAAAGGAACTACAGAGCCGGCATCAAGGATAAGTAATGTTTCCAGACAAAGTGGCAACCTCCCCAAGTCTGGGAAGCTCTAGGGTGGGTTTGCCAGTGGCCAGTTGAGCCTCATTTTCCCCTGGAATCATTAAAAATGCCTGTAAAACAGATCTGGAAAGAGATAATGGTGCTAGAAAGTGCATGGAGAATGTTTCAGAGAAGTGGGGAGCAGGAAGATGCCTCTGCTCTGCAATGCCCAACTCGGGCCATGCTGGCAGAGCTGGGCATCATCCAACAGGCAGTTTCCCTGTTTGTGTTGTCTCGTGTCCCACACACCCTTGTTTACAGCAGGGAGCAGAAGGGAGGATGAGGCAATGCCTGACCTCTCTCTCTCATCTCCGCTCCTTCCAGCCACCATCCTGGCTTCCTGCAGGAGACATCACAGCTCCATCCAGAGAGAAAAAGATTGTCCTTCCCTTTGCTCACCAGATGCTGAGTGTGGTCCCACTCCTCTCTCCAGCACAGAGAGGTGTGGTGGCTCAGACCATGGGAAGGAAGAGGAAACACTCAGGTCTTTCAGCACCTTTCTCTCCCCTCTAAAGAACTAGGTAACAGCTCTTTCCACCAAAGAAATGCAAGGGTCTGATTCAGGCGAGTTGCCAAAGTTTTCTGTCTCTGCCAGCATAAAAAAGGGCCGTAGTTAGAGCGAGTGAAGTTATTTGTTGTATCATATGATGCCCATACTTTAAAAGTACAGATGTTCCCTCCATGCTCCAAGGGGTGATTTGGAAGACAGAGGACTCAAAACCTCCTACTCTATCCAACCACGAGCACCTGGGCTGCTGTAGAGGGAGGGTTGCCATGGAAAGATGAGGAAGGCAGCAGTGAGGTGGCTGGAGTATTCCCACCAATTATCATGAAGAATTTTGACTGCTCTGCTGTGTTTCCTGCATCAGCCTAGCAACCACCTCTGAAATGTTTCTTACACGTCTGAGAAGCTTTAAGCAGGGTCACACACCGAGGAAGCTGGGTGAGCAGGGAGGGCTCGGTCACCAGACAAAGTCCCCTGGGCACGGACACCTCAATTCCTGCTCCAGGAAACTCCTGCACGAGGTACAGGCAGCCGGATTGGATAGACACCAGAGCAGGATGAGGGAAGGGGTGACATGCAGGAGACAGAGCCAGAGCAGCATGAAGGAGAAGACCTGAAGAAGGAACCAGATGTCCTACCTTCAAGAGGCAGAACAGGGCAGCTTGTCATTGCTCAGTTCAGAGGTCCTGGGTGGAGAATCCACACCAATGGCCATCTCCTGTACATACAAGTGAAATCATCCATGGATTCATGTCAGAGGGACTGCCTCCACCAGGACTCCTACTACTCTGCCCTAATAAAACAGAAGAAACGAGACCTGCAAGATGTCTTGCACTAAAAGGTTGAGAGACCAAGAGGCCACAGCATCCTACCCTCTTCCAGTCCCTGAAGTAATGAGAAGGCAGATATTCCACGTGTGCCATTCTGGCCTCTTCCACGAAAAGGGCACTACATACTGACAAGGAACAGCTTCTGCCCATTCATTAGGTTCTTGGCATTAACTGATTTCTCTCCAACCAAGCCATAAAACCCAAAGCTGCATGCAAGGAGCATCCTAAAATACCCTTGTAAATCTCAGCCACCACATTCATTAATTACAACCCAGTGATAGTTCAGGCCATTAGTTCTGGATGGTAACTTCATTTATTCCCACGTTAATGCTCGATGTCAGTGGTTATCTCATTACCACTCTATTACTTACCCACTTAATCCATCATTGCAGCCCAGGCCAGGCGGGAGGAGCGGAGCTTGCCCTGCGTCTGTCAGGAGACGATGCATCAAAGTGCAGAGCACCCAGGAATCACAAACAAAGCACTTCTAATCTGCAGCTGAGGTTATAACTATTAAGAGGAGGAAATGACACAGATGAGTGTTGTCAGGAACACAAACACACTCCAACATTGAAAAATTGTGGATATTGAGGATTGAGTTACCTATTAAATCAGAGCCAGAAGCTTTGGAAAGAATGGAAGCAATATTAGCACTCATGTAGAAAAATGACATCAGCTCTGCCCTCCTCCTCCTCGGACTCTCATTCCTCCAAACCCCAGGTTAGATTCAAACAGTTTCTGCCTGTTAAGCAGTTTGAAATGGCGAGTCAAAGTATGGGCACTGGGAGCTGCTACCTGCTGAATGCTCCAGAAAACACGCAGGCATCGTTGCAGAGACCACGAGCTGAGTGTCAGTGAAAATACACCTCAAATGTGTACAGATACCATAGTTCTTGGCACTTCCACATGTACTTGTGTGGTGAGCAAGCACTTCCAAAATTGTGCTTAACTGCATCTAATACACCCCTGCTTGTCCAGGACTTACTCCACCTGCTGATCCAGTCCCATGGGTCTGACAAGGGTGTTTCAGCCTGGCGAGACCAACAGCCTTTCCCTGTCACGTTCCCTCCTTCTTCCCCCAAACTGTCTTGCTGGAGACAGCATTTCAATCTTCCCCTGCTTGACTCAGAAAAAGGGAAGCTGTTTTTATGTTGACAGGCTGTGAAACCAAGATGTGGGCTGGGGAAAGGGTTCAGAGGGACATTTCCCTTGCAGCAACACAGCTTCTCTTCAGAGCAAACAGAGCACTTCTGCTCTATCCCAGTATGAAGCCCATACACTAGGGCAGGTGTCTGGTGTTCACTGCTTCCAAATGACATGATATAGGACTGGAATCCTCCAAAGCGGGAGAAGCTGGTGCCACAAAAGCAAGGTAAAGAAAGAAGACACAGCTCCAAGATGATGTCAGTAGTAAAATAGCAATGATTTCCTCTGTGATCAGTACCACACCACCCCCCCCTAGGCTAACGTGCCTGTGCTGGCAAAAGCAGGCTCTAAATGGTGCTGTGCCAGAACAACTGACAGGGCAGGTCTGCGAGATGCCACCATCAGATGTAATTAAAACACCTTTGCTGCCCTGCTTTCCATTCTCTCAGCAACAAAATCCATTACAGAATGCAGTTAGAAAATGATTTAAAATGTCCCTGAAGCCAAGTTGTTGACACCAGTGTAGACAGATGGATTTTGATACACCCTTGATTAAACAGCTTTCTGCAAAAGACAAAGAGGGCAGGAAGGGAGCTGGGTGATGAGCTGGAGGACCATCCTAGAAACAGGGGCTGTTCCCCAGGGAAAACAAGTGCTGCTGCAGGAGAAAGATGCCCCATCAACCAGCCAGAGGCTAAAACAGCCTCATCCCCCTGGGAATCAGGCTGCAACCCTTTGCTCCAGTACCAAGCTCCTGCCCCTGTGCTTCCTGCCCAGCCGGGCTGGCAACACCACACGCATCACTCCTTCTAGCCTCTGATGCAAGGCTGCAGGGAAAACAAACAACAGAAAGCCTCACACAGTGCTCAGCCCCTAGCAGGGCCAACAGTACTTCCATTTCCCATGGAGCTGCGCATGGCAGTGGGACTCTCCAGGATGCAGTAGGGTACTGTCTCCAAGAACAGTTTTCCCCCCAGGCATTCATGACATCTCTCTTCCTCATTCTCTCACACACAGATGCTCTTGCACTGATAAGGACTGAACTCCTTTGGCAGAGGGGGGCAAAGATAAAGCCTTCTCCCTGGCCATCTATTTATATCAAGCTAGTAGGAACTCGTTATCTTCAAGGTCTCTGGCACACAGGGCTGCAATCAGCCATCAAGTTATTAGGGGTGGGCAAAAAGGAGCCAAAACCACATTAACCCTCTTTTGCCAGGGAAAAAAGGCAAGAAGGAAGGGTGTTACAACAGAGCGTAGGCAGCTGCCCTGTCCAGTTGTTAGAGAGAAGAAATCCAGGGACAGAGGGTTAAGCATGGCTCAGAGAACAACCTGAAGAGCCAGAGCTGAGGTGAAACACCTCTTGAGCGAGCACAGAGGCTCTGCAGGCCAGGGTGCTGCAGGCACAGGTGTGGGTTGTAGAGCTACACAAACTACTGCCCACTGCTTACCAACCCCGTGCCATTCTGGCCACTCTGGTGGACGAGTGCTCGGAAGCTGCTGTGACCTGGCAGCAAAGGTTTGCAGGCAAGTCCCATGAAAAAAAGGGGCTTTCCCATGAAATATTCCTCAGGCTTTGGGTACAAAGATTTTTGGCCAAAGACTCCAGATCAGGAAGGAATTATAAATCAGAAAGTATAAGATAGTCAGTATCACCAGCTCCTGCAGTAATAAAGCCCCTGTTCATGCACAGCATTAATCTGTCATTACTAATGTACATCAGATGGTTCCAATTTCCCCTGCTCCCTCTCATGGCCTGAAAGAAACTGAAGCAAGCAGCAAGAACCCTCTTATTAAATAATAAGCATCTACCTTATTATTTCTCTGGAACATGCCTGTGATTGCCCTGTGCAAACCTGACCCTTGGGAACCCTCAGCTGCTTCCTTTTATAGGCAGTTTGAGACTTGAGGTGACTTTTGGTGCCAGCCCTGCCCAACGCAGTGCGGGTTCATAAGCACAGTACCACTGATCCTCAGACCTGCACACAGCTGAGGGGCTGCCGGGCTCCCTTCTGAGTCATCAGAAATTCAGCCTCGAGTTAACCAGGGCACGGCCCAGGCACCACTGCGGCTCCACCTTCCCTGCAGCCACTTAGTCTGGGTAAGGATAATCCTGTCTCCAGCAAGAAAGCAAGCGTTTGAAAACCACGCTCCCCAGTGCATTTCAATTATCAACGTTTTTAAACACGGTTTCACACCCCATGAGAATACAGTCACACCTCAGACAGGGCTGCCTCTTCACAGGGTATCACAGCCACTTGCAGACCCTGAGAAAGGCTGGGGGGGAAGAACCTTTATGCTAAGGATGCCTTAAGCAAAGCCTCACATCTTTTAAAACGGGGCGAGAAGGTCACATTTACTGCTTAGCAACTTTTCTCTCCCAAAACTTACCGTGGCTGTGTGGGCACCTGCACACAGAGCTGAAGGAGGGGCTGCTCCTTGCCTTGGTTTCTGACAGTCCATTCAGGAGCTGACAGCTGAGCATTTTATTCCCCCTGCAAACAAAACACATCAGTTGAGCACCGCCAGGGAAGGAGCAGGACCAGAGCAAACTCCCAGAAAAAGCCTTGGCAGTGTTCCTCCTGCTCTGTGGCTGCGAGTGAGATGGAGGAACGGAGCACGACACATGGAGCAACAGAAGCTGAACACACGTGTTACTGCAAGGAAAATGAACAATATCAGAGGGGAGGGGGGGAGGGGAAGGCACTTGCTAACAAATATTTATTAAAACACAATCTTATCCTCATCTGACCCTAATTCCGATGAAGGAAAACGGGACAGACTGGCACCACTGCCGGGGTGTTCAGGCGGTGGCACTGACCATCCATGTGTATAATAATTGCCCAGGAGGTCCCACAGCCACCCCCTCGCCTTCCCTCCAGCAACCTGAGATGTGTCACTTCACATCACCCCCCCCGTGGCAGGGGGGTTGGAACTGGATGATCTTTAAGGTCCCTCCCAACCCCAACCCTTCTGGGATTCCACGACTATTTTGAGGCCACTCAGCCCCACTCTCCAGGCTCCCAGAGCCCTCTGACAGAGTCAGAGCATCTTCCAGTCTCAGAGCAGCCAGCTCTCTGTGCATCCTGCTCACTGTGGCCTGTCAAAAGGACACTCAAGTCCTGCAACCCCCGCAGATCTCCTTCCCCCCATGTCTTCTACAGAGATCACCAAGGGATGTGCTTCCCATCCCAGCAAGCCAGCATGCTCCATAAAGAGGAGGGAAAAATCTGCAGACCTCAGGGATTTGGGGGCTTCAAAAACCAACAAGCTTAGGACCCAAGTGTGCCTGCCCTACTGACAGCTACAGCACTTCACAGGAGCACAGGGAATCATGGCTGGGGTTGGAAGGGACCTTAAAGATCATCTGCTTTCAAGCCCATGCCATGGGCAGGGACACTTCCCATTAGACCAGGGTTTGGAGGCCATAAGCATAAGAAAGCTTGGGAAACCTAGACACGTGCCAAATGGTTGGAGAGACTCCTGAAATGGCTCAGCAAGCAATGAGATGGTGCAGTGTCCCCATCAGTCACTGCCTATCAAGCCTAATCCCATGGCATAGTAACATTCCTTGAATATGCTTTACATTTAAAAGATAATGAAGAACCAGGGTGAAAAAAATGCTGGGATGGAAGAGAAGAGTTGAAATTCAAGCCCTGTAAGAAGCCCTAAAGACAAAAGCACATTTCACATTCTGAAGTCTGTAAGAGAGTTGATTTTCTGTTCCTCAGCTTCAATCACCCCTTTGCTAGTGAGATTTGGCACTAGCCCAGGTCTCCTGAGGAAGCAGAGGCGAGGATTTTCCAAAGGATTTGTCACCCACATCTCCTCCCACAACGCTTCCTTGGGGGTTTTTTAATGAGAAAGGCCCTCCTTTGAAAAAAAAAATCTGCCTTTAAAAGATGAGGCCATGCCCACGAGAAACCCCAGGGCAGTATTTCTACCTCAACCCCAGCTCCAAGCCCCTGCTTGCCTGCAAGCCCTGCTGCCCTCCACCTGCTTAAGGAGGATGTTTTCATTATTGTTCAATTTGCAGTGAGTTTAGATTCACGTCCTTCATTGGATTATTTTTATATTTCATGTCCTCTCCTCTTCTTCTTTTTATAGACTGGTAATCCAAGTCCCTTGGCAAGGCTGAGTAATCTTGATCAGATTTTAATCAAAGTAAGCCAGATCCTCAGCTGCCAGTATTGATGCATCTGCCTTTAAATATTTGAACGACGCCGATTTACCCCAGCGAGGCACAGGCCCCATCCGTTCAGGAAATTTAAATTCCTTCCTAGGCATCAAGCTAAAACAACAAGACAGAACAAGCAACCTGCTGCGAAGGGGTTTTAGTTTATAAAACCAATACCCAGGATTTCAGAACTAAATGAAAATCTGAGATAATCCCTCCCCAAATCCAGCCTGGGAAAAGCACTCCGGACAGATAAGTATCGAGTAACTTCTTAAAACACACTTTTTTCCTTTTGTAAAAGCTTTCATCAAGTCAGAGCCAAAGGGAAATTACCCACAAGGCCTCATTCCTTGACATGACCCAGAGAACTCATGTTTTCCACCCGTAGAAAATGCGTATTTTACCCAGACAGGCTCCTCCAGGATGGACCTGCTTCTGCTTTGTTCAGCAATGACCCTTGCACCACTGCCAAACCCCAAGCATCCAAAATCAGCATATTAGTGGGAAAATAATGAGATTTCTGGAATACAAAACGTTGGCTCCATTTTCCTTACCTTCAAAGATGATATCTGCCAGCTTCCCTCCACAGATTAGAAAGCAAAAGAAAAAGCACTTAGATGAAAAAGAGTCTCATCTAATCGCCTGACTCCAGGAGATGAGTTTGAGGTAGAGACAGGGGCTGTCCCACAGAACTCATCAGTATTTGGACTGCAAACAGTGTCCAAGCGATGCCAGAAATAGATGATTGCCTCAATTACACTGCTAAAGACAAGAGAAGCCAGTTATCCTGATTTCCTTACCCAGCTGGGGTAAGTGAACTCCTGAGAAACAAGAGGGATTTCGCAGGTTCTCTGGTCATTTCCACTGCGACAGGTGTTACACAAGCATCCCCTGAGGAGTTACACCGGCGCCTCATAACACATCTGCATTTCCACCCCTACTGCTAGAATCCTGAAAGGCCTTCAGGGTGTGTCAGATCCATGCTCTGTTGTAGGCCCAGTCCTGAGCAGGGGGAGAACAACTCAAGGATCTCAGTCCCTTCTTCCCTCAGGAGGGTGAGGGCTCCTACTCACCTTCTCCAGCTGTTGGCTGGACCTGCCCTTCCTTCCACCTCCAGCCAGGTTGGCTGACAAGCAGGCAGGCTGGGATCAAATCCTCTCCTGTTCGTGACTCTTATCTGCCATCCTGCTTCACAACTAATGCCTCAGCTTTGCTCTCCACACCCCAAAGTCAGGAAGGAGGAACAAGACCAGTGAGGAGCAGCTGAGGGAGCTGGGGTTTGTTCACCCTGGAGAAAGAGAGCCCCAAGGGGGATCTTCTCACTCTCCACAATTCCCCAACAGGAGGCTGTAGCCAGGTAGGGGTCAAGCTCTGCCCCCAGGGAATAAGGACAGGACAAGAGGAAGCAGCCTCAAGCTGTGCCAAGTGAGGTTTAGATCAGCTATTAGGAACAATTTCTTCACTGAAAGGGCGTTCAAGCACTGGAACAGGCAAACTGGGAAAGTGGTGGAATCACCATCCCTAGAAGTGTTCAAAAAACCTGTGGATGTGGCACTTGGGGCCATAGTTTAGTCCACAAGACCCCAGGGGGCTTTTTACTGCTGGGTTAACGGTTGGACTTGATGATCTAAGAGGTCTTTTCCAACATAAAAAATTCTGTTAGTTTATAATCACCCTTGTGCAAGAGCCCAGCTCGTGAATTGCACTTGGATCCACACCATGTCTTCCATGCAAGTCCAGTAAAACCAGTGACCATTCAACTGAGCAAATACTACAGGATTAGGTGCTGCCCTGCGAGGGACAAAGCCATGGGACAGTGCCCTTAAGATGTTATTACTCATTAAGGGGCCAAAAAATGAGCTGAGACTTAAAAAAAACCATTAAGTCTGCTGATGGCTTTAAGGGGAAATTATAAAAAAAAGCAGAGCTAGGGATGAGGAAAAACCAAGGACTTTGTTTCTTTCCCCATGGCTCCTCCACAGTTCTGTGAGGAGAAGAGTGCTCCAGTGGACACAACCCCACCAATTTCACCATTAAGAGGCACATTAAACCGGCCCGTGAACAATCTCACGAAGGAAAGTGTATGGAGGAGCATCTGCAGGGGGGCTAAGGAGCTCCAGCTCCCGCAAGCAGCGGGCATCTTTTGTCCTTTCACATTAGCTCACCCGAGCATCCCTGATCCGAGACACAGGTTCCTGCAGCAGATGGCCTTATTAGTGTCCATGTGTGGTGACAAGGAGACCACAACAGGTGGCCCAGACAGCAACCAGAGCACTTCACCCCACTTGCCCCAAAAAAGGTTCAAGATCATGCCAAGGGCAACCAGGATCAGAGCACAGAAGAGACGTCACGTGCAAGTAGTCCAAGGCACCCTCGCGTGCCTTCCGGGCTGTTAAAGACTCAGCTGGAACACGTTGTCCAGTTTGGGATGCTGATCTTCCAGACGGTGTGAACAATTGGAGACAGTCCAAGAGAGACAGACAACAGTGACTGGAAATCTCTATAGGAGACAGTTGGCAAGGAGGGGTGGAAAGCATTTGTGATGCTCAGTCTAGAGAGGATGGAGACATGGTTACAATCTTCAGACAAACAAAAAGGAAAGGGGCGGGAAAAAAAATAAAAGCAATCCACCTTTCCCCATCTGTGGAAGGGACAAGAAGTCCTGAGCTTAATTTAAAACAAGGAACCTTTCAATCAAATGTTAAGAAAAATTTTCCAAGTACACTGACAGCAAAAGTACTAGACAGTTGTCAGAACTCTATTGCTTTCCTCCAACATCCACTGTTAAATTAAACCCTTTGGGCTACGCTGCAGAAGTCCCCATAATTCAGCCACGAGGCAGTCAAGAGAGTTACGAGCTCATTCTGCACTGTGACGTGGGGAATGGATAGTCCAACGCCAGTGAAAAAGAAATTAATTTCCAGCCCATCATAAAAAACACCAAAAAAACAAAAAGCCACACAGCAGCTGCTGCTCAGAGGGACCTTTAAAAATCCTTCCAGTGTGAAAAGGCTAGCAAGGGAGGGAGCGGGTGTGTGCTTCCAGGGCTGGCAGGAGCTGGCGAATGGAGAGGAGAAATCCACAGCAAAGCTGGGCCTGTTAAGCCTAGTGGGAAACAGGAGAGAAGAGCAGAGCAACAACGCCCACCTGCTCTCTGGAAGGTGACTCACCCACCATGCACTGCCCCGCTGTGCCGCTGGCAAGAGGGGAATTGGGCCCTCACAGCATCTTCCAGAGCCTGGGATGCTCTCTGCTCCAGCACACACAAGCCTCACGCTGAGCTGGTGGCTCTGTTCTTAATGCATCTCCAGGTCAGGCCATTTCCATCCTGGAGCTCAGGACTGAGCTCCCAGGCTGGCTCTAGCACTTGGTGGCTGCCAATTGCCAGCTCGATGCTGGGTGCTCTCAGCAGCCAGAGGAGAAAGGGTTTTGGGATGACCTTGGTTTTGTCCATGTCCAGCCAAATAAAACAATACATACACTTATATATCCAACCAAATAAATCTCAGGTACAGAAGCTTTTCAAGCCTGAGGCCAAGCTGCGTACCCTCAAGTTCTTCTGAACTCTACTTGGAACATGGGAAGGAGCCCAGGATTTGCGCCACCCTCCTTGGATTTGGGTCCTAGCTGCCTGATGACCCCTTGTGTGAGTCAAAAATACAGTCATTTTTCTGTCTGCCTCATCATGGGGCTGCCCTATTCCAGATACACTGGCTGGAGCCAATTCCTGCATCATATCTTCAAATTCACCCAAGCCAAAACTTCTTGTGCTCTGTCGCCCAAATCTCTCTGAAATTCATCTCTTTGTGTATTTTTGGTTGGATCTGGAATCCAGTAAGCTGAGAGATGCTTGGAGAAACCAAACTCTGGCTAATTGCTTTAGCGCTCATCAGAAAACACAGCATGATGCAGATCCAAGATAAAGCACAGATCTCACGGAGAGTCCCCTAGTGATGCAGATGCGTTTTGCAGGAGGTTTCACTCCAGATCAAGCCATTCCAGAATGACAGACCCATTGAATGAATTTCAAACCCATAAAAATTCCTCCTTTCTCCTCCCATAATGACTTGTGCTTGTGTGAGGCTTGGCTCAGACCATCACGCTCACTGTACTTGCAAGACTAAATGCAGTCAAACTCAGCTCACATGAGAAGAAACTTCTGGACCTGTTCCACCACTCCTTTCCTCGTGTGCAGCACAGAGATGCCCAGAGACATGTTTGCAGTGAACTATTATCCTCTGCACTCTGTGCACTCTGCCTCCTGCTTTGTTTATAGAGACTTTGGGGAGATTTGTGGGCCTGGCGATGAATTATAGGGAGGAAGACAAACATATTTTACTGTTCTGGGCAAGGAGTGCTGGAATCCTGTGGACATCTGGAGGAATTATTTGCAGAAAATTAATGCTGTTTGTCATTTGCATGATGAACTTCTGGATCTCAAATGAATGATGGGAAGAAACCGGTGGGAGATGCTCATTATCCCTGATGGAGTGAAGCCCCTTGACATGATGCTAAGGTCGCCATGATCTATGGACCTGCTGACTGACAAATCTGAGAGCTCGGGAGTTGAACACACAATATAACTGGGGGCGTAAGCGCTCTGCCACATTAAATGCCGAGGCGTTAATAATTGTTGCTTTGCCTCTGATTGCCGGAGTTTCGGATGCGCTTGTTCTGGCTGTCTCACAGGGCACGCACCTTAACTCCTTACTGACTAATTCCAGAGGAGACGGAATGCAAACACACCTGCACGTATCCAGGCAGACCCACAGATTAAAGCTTGCAGGCTGTCTTGTTTCTCTCCTGATGTGCCTTTGGGGATTGTGCTCTCAGCAGCTCCCTGACAGGTTCCCCACCTCTGCCTCGGCAGCAGTTACGAATCCCGGGTGGGGGCAGATGATGTGCCATCACCAACCCTGAGCTCAAACTCACAGCACGGCAGAGAAGTCCTCAAAGTTTTCCCAAAGCTCCAGTGCGGCACACCTCATTCTTCTGCACGTTGATGTTTGCTGCTTGGGAGCCAGCTTCATGTTCCCTGCAGCTCTAATGTGCCAGGGAGGAGCTCTTGGAGAGCTGGGAGCACTGCTAGCAGGGTGGCACGGACCCGGAAGAAACAAGCCTGGGAGATGTCATCTTGCCTAGGACATGGCTCCTGGTCTCTCAGCAACCCAGCTTCTTCCTTTAGAAAGATGAAATATTCTATGATCTGTTCCTGAGTTGTTGCTTTTAAGACTTCTGAGTGTTTCCCAAAGTGGGGGGTGAGTTCCCCTCTGCTTCCCAAGGAAAGAGGCAGAGCTGGGGTGCAGAAGGGATGGGAGGTCTCGCTAGGGGAGCAGAGGGGATGCATCAGCTGTGGCATCCTTATTAAAGGAGAGGCAAGGAAAGCAGAGGGCACCTGGGCTCAGAATAAATTCACTGTCTCAAGTGCTTTTGTAAGCTCCTCTGAATTAACTTCCCAGTGCTTTCACCCCTGTCTCCAAGCAGAGAGAGCAGCACGCCCCTTCCTCACTGGGCGCTGGGAAGATGAATTCGCAAACATTTTTAACGCAAGAAGGCAGAAGAATGTCTAACTGGATGGAAGACATAAGGAAAACCCCAAGAGTTTTGGGCACCAGGAGCAGCCCACAATTGCCACACGATGAGGAAAGCAAGGTGAGTCCTCTGCTGCTGACGGCAGCCTCCCTGGGAGCACAAGGGGGCAGGGATCTGAGCAGGGATAGCTACACTGACGGTATTCCCAGTGCAAAGGTGCTGCCAAAATCCGCTGACGCCTTTTCTGTTATCAAAGGAAGCGCCGTGCTGATCACGAGAGAAATCCAGAGAAATCCAGCCCCTTCCTTTCTGGAACACCTCGAGGCCATGATGTGATGAGCCAGCAGATGGGGCAATGCAGTCTGACCTCACGTGGGAGACAGGGAATGAGAGCGACCCATGGATTTGGGGCAGGCATGGGAGAGCCAGCACAGAACCCACCAGTGGTCTGGGAACAACTGCAGCTCGGGGGATGGCTCCGCTCCAAGCTCTGTCCCTCCTCACCGGGACTGGAGCTGAGACAGGGAAGAAAAATGAGCATCTGGAAGTCCATATGAATAAGCTAATGCCGCAGGGCTGTCAGTCATGTGCTAATACCCTTAGCTAAAGAAACATATTGATCCTGATTGCCTGGAATTGCACTTGAAAAGGGCTGGGTGACATTTCCAAGGAGACACGAGCTACTTTCAAGTCAATTAGCGGCATTGGAGGATTCATGCTGAGGGGACGCACTCACCTCCGAGGAATGCCAGGAGAGAATGAGAATTGAATTAAGCCTTTTCATACACCGAGAAACAAATCCTTTAATGGCCTGTAACAGCTGACAGGACACCCAGGGTCGCCAAAAGCATGCTGGCAGCAGCTAGGTGAAAAAGTTTCCCTGTGATGAAGCTGAGGACTGCAGAGCAGCTGAATCACTGCAACAGGCCCAAGAGGGCATCCACAGGGTAATCCTCTAAACAAGGGAGCAGAGGGAAGCAAAGTTTAAGTTCCACTTCAACAATGCAGGTAAAGCTCTTCATTCCTCTCCAGGTACCTGATCTCCCTCTGGGCTCAACGGGAATGTCACAGCCAGCACATCTTACGTACCACTGAGCATCGTGCCCCTTGTGGAACAGGCACTTAAGTGAGATCTTCTGCCCTGCTGCCTTCCCAAAAATACTCCTTCCTCCTATGGATCCCAAAGCCTCCTTCAGAGCCGAGGACCCCAGGCAGGTTTGAAACCACCACAGCAAATCCAAAGGCAGAGAAATCAGTGTAACTCTGCAATGCCTCTGGTTTTTCTATTTGCGGGTGCTCTGACCCATATTTAGTTTCCATGGTTCCTCTTATGTTCCTATAAACATGAGGCTTGTACCTGAATTCAAGGCTTTCTGGACAGTTTTACAGAGATGATTTCCTGCTCTCTCACAGCAACTGCAGTCATTCTGTCTCACAAGCCAGGGAGCAGAGCCCTTCGATCCCTGTGCAGGAGGGAGTGAAAGCCTTCCAATCCACCCGCAGGGTGAAAGTGACCCCACCAGCTACAGACTGGCTGAGGCCTCAGAACTGAACAGGTCCCTGGAGTATTTGAATCTTCCTGAGTACGGCACAGGAAAATGAAAATGGACAGAGAAGCCATCGCACAGGTTTTCTCCAGCCTCAGTTCTGCAACCTCTCAGACACTGTGGGCTTCCCTGTGATAGCATCTCTCAGCCACGAGCCCAAAGCCATCTTCAACACACCAGTGACATTCAGAGGCCCCAGAAATGCCACCATGTTCTTATGAGTGTTGCCACAGCCCAGGGAAAGCTGCCCGTTGTCCCCACCTTCCAAAGCCAATTAGTTTAGCTAAGCCTAAAACCCCTAAGTCATGTCCTCAGACCCTTCCTCATCCACACACCTACACCAGGGATGCTGCACTATGAGCTCTAATGGGGCTAATCCTTCCATGCTGCAGCAGCACAAGTTTAATAGTGAGATTTTTTTACCCATCCTCACCATGATGCAGGTTTTCCTAGTCCAGTACAAACCAAAACCCTTTTGGTGTTCCCCTGGCTTTCCCCCCTCCCCTCTGCTACACTCCTGAACTGAATGATAGAGACAGACAGCTCCAGGCCCAAAGGAATTCAAACGGAAGTTGTTGTTCTCAACTCAGCTGAAGAGAAGAGCCTGTGTTTATAAACCTGCAGGCTTCGAGCAGAATAAAAGAATCTCCTAATAGCCCCTGCAGACAGGAGACTTGGGAAACGGATCCTCCCATGGGTTTGCCATGGAGCACCCCTCGAGTTTTTAACCAAGCATTTTCTCATCCGAGTTTCTTATATGGCCAGTGATTTTCCAGAGAGAAAATGAAATCAGAATTCTGGCACATCTGAAAAGTCCTGCGGAGCCAGAGCCCCTGTTCTTTCGGTGGCACCTCAGAAAACATCTATCCAAAAACATCTATCCAAAGCACAGCCAAAACCCTTAAGAAACCCCTTTTTTTCACTAGAACAACAGAGTGCAGCGTGTCAGGCTCATTTTGCAAGGACTGCTAGGAGCCTGGATCTCAATTAAAGCTCCCAGGGCTCAAAATAGCCTTTTGCAGTATTTGCAGCCTGTAACATAAAGCATGGGTCATATTACTGAAAGCACCTGAGAAACACAAACGGCTGAGGCTCGGCTTCAAAGTGACCCTTGCTTCAACACCCACTTCTTTTCTCCTGTGGATGGAAAGTGGTTAAAAGCAACACATAAGTACCACTTAATGCTGAAGAAGTCGGTCAGACCACACCGATGCTTACAGGTAGAGAGCTGACGCACACGAGTGACTTTTCCAAAGCCATACAGTAAATCCAAAACACAACTGAGACTTAACCTCGGGTCTTCCAAACCCCTCCCTTCCCCCCCAAACCATTGCACTTTGCTTTCTGCTCGCTAATAAAAGCCAGCTGAAGGGATATGGGATGGCTGCGTGGACACACTCAGCAACCAGTGCTCTAGGGAGGAGTACAACTGAGAGAGAGAATCCATTTCCTCTGTGAGATGGGAAGAAAGCAGAGGGGCACAGCAGGGTGCTCCTGGCAAGATGGGAAGGAAAGCAAAGGGTTGGTTTTTTTTGTCTTTACTGTGAAGAGATGTCTGCATTTCCCTTATTAACAGCAAGGCTCAGCCCTAGCTAGAGAACAGCAGGAGAGGCTGAAAAATGGGGTCTTTTCAAAGAACCATTTCTCTATAAATATCAAGCATGAGCTGCTGCCCGTGAAAGCAGCCCATTACCTTTCTGGGGTGCTCTCACCCAGCCATACAGGAAGCCAAACTGATGAAATGATCCTTTCTGGGTTTCAAACAAAGCAACATCATCTCCCCAGCCACCAGCAGTCCAGAAGATGCCCCTAAGGGACTAAAACATATAAGAAAGTCAAATTTGGTTCTCCCAGCATCTGTGGGGGCAGATGGTTCTCACTTCCAGGTCTGAAGGACCACCATCTCACCTGTATGGAGATGCCACCATATGTGCTGACCTATGTGACCATGTTTTAATAAAAGGAGAAGTAGCTCCCTCTACTGCAGAGCACCACGTGCAGGAGGGGCCGACCCAGCCACCCTCAGCCCCGGAAAGGAGTCTGCCACGATGGCAGTAGGGTCACAGATGCCGTAGGATGGGAATGGGGACAGACAGAGGTACCAGAGGGAGATGTGCTTAACAGGCCAGGTGATGAGCTGCTGGCTTGAGGGGTAGGTGGAAGGGGGAATGACCAGGTGTCCGAGGAAGCTGGAGGGATGGGAAAAGGGGAAGACTTTTAACAAGTCTTAAAGCTGTTTGTTCTGGCCCTAGCTGCCATTATGAATTTCTTCTGACCTTAGCAAAGACGATGCAAAATCCAACCCAGTATGAAGTGGAGGACTCAGGTAATTTTTTTTTCCCCAGCCAGCTTCAATTCTCATCAAATCCCAGTTCACCCCAGCAATCCCTATCACAGAAGTCTCAGTGACCCCAGGAGACAACATCCCTGCACTGGGAAAGCACTTTAAATACACACACACAGCCCAGGGGTAGATCTTCCCACTACCTTCTCATGTCTATGCCTCAGGGCTCAGCTATGTCTTCTTACATAGATATTTTTATGGAGGCAGAGGAATTAAGCTTTATTAAAATACAGGCTGTGATTCTCTCTGTCACATGCACCCACGACACGGGAGTTCAACGTGACATGTATCACCAGGAGGGCTACCAGTAAAATTGCAAGAACTAGTAACCAGGAGAGCCAGGTTCAGGCCAGAGGCAAAGAGAAGACACAACGTGACGAGGGGCTGGATATCTCATATTGCTCTCACGTGTGTCCTCGGGTCAGGTGTGGAGCACAGACAGTGAGGCCAGGCAGCAATGAAACAATGCTGATCATGTTTCCCTTGCCCTGTGCCATTCATACTCTAAGGCTGTTCCAGCTGCAGCCACGTGCTCCCCACACAGCCACAGACAGAGAGGATTTCATTCTCTCTAAAGCTAAATCTCTAATCCAAAAACCTGTGGATAAAAAAACAGGGTTGGGAAAGGAAGCAATGACCAGCTTTCAACACCCAAAAAAAAGTCTGCACAACCGCCTGGGTGCCAATAGGACAGAGATAACGATATTGAAGTGAGTAAAATCAATTGTTCTGTAAGAGCTTTCTGGGACCATTAGTTAATTAAGTTGCCAACAGATAAAGGTCTGTACAAAAACCTCTGATCACCTTCAGCACCCAAGATTAAAGAGGACTGGTGTCCACCCCCTGCCTACCTGCAAAATCCCAAACTGTTCATTCTCTGGCTGCTCTCTTTCACAGAGCAGCAAGAGTTAAAAAACAAATCCACACTTCTTCTGCAAAAGCAAAGGCACTGCCAAGCACGGGAACACCAGGGAGAAGGCAAGCACGCGGCTTGCAAGCTGCCCAGCTTTATTATTTCTTGAAACAAAGACATCTCAGTGCAAATGTTTTTCAAGAGGTGAAAGAGATGCAATAACTGTGATGAGTCCCTTTCAGACACATCCACCCTCCTTTTGGGACCATCACTTGGGAGATGATGAGCAACTTTTATTGCTTTGCCCATCCCAGGCCCCACTGCCCATGACCTCCCGCCATGACGAGGGAAACACGATCAGCACTGTTTCACTGCTGCCTAAATCCACCTCCATGCCCCCACGCTGGAACTAGGTGATCTCTAAGGCCCCTTCCAACCCAAACTATTCTAGGATTCTGTGATCCCCAGTCCATCAAAAGCCACATTCCAGCTTTCCCCTTAAATGTTGAATTGGCCTCATTCTGCCCCAGGGAATGGCGAACCTACCCGATCTTTGCTGCGCTCCTGTGGCCTCAGCAGAGTTAAACTCAGGTAGGGTCCCCTTTGGGAAAGTGCTCCCCTCCATAAGGTGAACTGAAAAGGAAAAAGGGATTTGGAAGCCCAAGAACAGATGGGAGCAAAGAGGGACTGTTCTCTAAAGACCTTCAGTGACAGGGTACTGAACAGGGTATATTCAGAGCACCATGAGGCTTGGCAAACAGGAAAGTCAGACTCCAATTACCTTTTTAACCACCCCTGAAGATGCTCCAGGACTAAGCATTGCTATCCTCAAACCCTGCCTTTCCAGAAGTAAGGGCTTCCTGGTGTACCTTCACCCTGCTGGTGACCCACAGAGTCCTTGTCACCACATTCCCACCCTCGCACTTAAATTTCACTGAGGAGCTGAAGTCAGGATTTATGTGGTTCACACACAGCTGCTGAGATGGGGAGTATCTTTTTTTGCCGGCTCCCCACGTGAATTACAGCCCCCTCTGGGCAGTGCAGAATTGCTTTTGAAGAGGAGCTAGAAACACTTCAGCACTTTCTGAACAGATAAAAGGAGAACTGTCGAATCCAGTAGTTGAGGGGAAGAGAGAGGTTTCTGCTTCCCGACGGCTGTTTACAGCTCGCACAGCCTGGCTGGGGCAGCATTAACCACCGTGGTGCTCCAGCAAAGGCACCAGCACCACCCCACGCTCCCATCTGCCATAGGAGCAGAGCATTGCTCAAACAGCAGCTGGTTAACATTCAAATCCCAGGAAATTCATACACCCCTTGCTGCCACCCAGGTTTTCTGAGGCTGTTTCCCAGCGTGCTCGAGTGAGAGCTGGACTCCGTTTCTCCAGCTAGCTGCAAGGCAGCTGCTGGAAAGGCTGGAAAGACAAGCTCCGGGGGAAGACGTGGGCACATCCCAGCACTCCTCTGAAACAGAGTAGGGACAGGCTCCCAGTACATCACAACAGCCTGACATGGATGCAGGGCACTGCATGGCAGTACGACCCCCGGCAGGGCTTGTACCACTCCAAAGCCAGCAATGAAACCTTAAGACAGAGCGTAGCATTTTACCCTTTGTTTATCCCAATCTCCCAAGGCCTTCCAGCAACGCACGGCTCAGGAACAGCTTTCATTACTTTGCTTAAACCCTTTCCAAACCCATTTAATCTTTAGCATCCACAGCATCCCATAGCAATGAGTTCCACAGTTTGCCTACACGGCATGGCAAGCAATTTCTCCTCCTGAAGCACCCCCAAAGTAATTTCACTGCAGATGCAGAAAGAGATGAAAAAGCAGGGGGCAGTCCGGAGGAGAAGAAATTAAACCATCACAGCTTTAGGAAGAGCTGGCAAGGAAAGGTTAAACGAACTAAGTTCATTCAGCCTAGAAAAAAAAAAAGAGAAGACTAAGGCACAGAGGCATAACAATCTTCCAGTAGCTTGCAGGTTATTAAGACAGCAGTCGATTGTTCTCTGTGTTCAGTGGCAGAAGAAGAAATAATTTAACTTGGAGCAAAGAAAGCTTAAGTTTAGACATTAAAAAAAAAAAAAAAAAAGATTAAAAACTTTCTCCCTAGAACAGATACAATGAAGTTGCAGAATTTTTCACTGGAGACATCTACAGAAAGGTTAAACAAACACCTGTGTGGAGGGGAGAGGTGTAATTGATCTTGCCTCAATGCCAACACACGGTGTAGATTATCTGCAGAGGCTCGTTCCAGCCCTCTGCGAAAACAAAAAACTTTTAAACTACCAACAAAAAACTTTTTAACTGCTTTCTTCATGCATTTTTAATTGCATTTTAATTTTTGGCCTCGTATAGCTTGAGACAAGTGTAAAAAACAAAGCCGTGGCTAACACATCAGAAATTACACGCTTTCCATTCCTTCAATGTAACAAGAAGATGTAGAAGTTAGAACATAGATCTAGATATATGTTGAGCTATACAGTCACACCAATAAATATGTATGGGTGTCGCGTCCCCTTTTGCTGTGCCAAAAATAGCACCAAATTATGCCAACCAATGAGAAACCACGTTTCATTAGGAAATGAACTTTAAAATACAAGATTAAAATGTGGTTTTTAAATCAAGATTTCCTGCTTGTTGATTTAAATCATGATTAAAAGGGGTGATTTAAATCAACCACCCTGAAGAAAACAGGCCGCCTCCTCAAGTCTTTAGGGTGGAGAAGACAGAGGTGCCCCAAAGACCAGTCAGGTAATTCCAGTAGCTCCTGCTCTGCTCTTTCTCCAGCTTAGCATTCCTACCATATCTATCTTCTCTGAAGAAAAAGCAATTTCCATCCCCAAGCCTGACACTGCAAGTCCCTTCCACCACCCTTCTCTGGACCTCAAGCCTGCACAGTTCTCGTTCCCAAAGAGCATCATCAAGAAATTTCAAGCTGACACAGAATCAGTCTCAAACAAACCTCTCTGCGACAATTATAATCAGATCCTCCCTGGATGCAAAAAGGGTTTCTGAGCATGGGCTCCAATCACAGCTTGTGAGTAATTACGACAGGATTTTAAAACCTGCCCCTGAGAACAAGAGGAACGTGGAATCAACACGCCTGCTCGAGGGGATGGAGGTACACACAGAAGGGGGGAACTTCCTGCCAGCAAGACATGGAGAAGAGAGTCCCAAAGACCTCATTACAGATGGATTTTGGATATTTCATCCCAGAGCTGGTCTAGAACATCAGGCTGCCACAAAAGGTGGTGGCTCCACATTTCTGCTGAACACTTGGTCCAGACACGGCCAGGTCTCGTCTCCAAAGTTACGGCATAGGCTTCATGCAGAAGAAGCTTTCACAGAGCTCTGAAGAGAGCTCCAGAGATCCTTTGGTTTTCAGATTACTCTGCCAAGACCATCACCAGAGGTTTCAGTGTGCACTCATCTGTCAGAACTAGGCTGAACACCAGCTCATTTCCCTGGGCCCGTGGACACAGATGGGACTGGGAGAGAAAGCAGAATCCCTGGACAGGATACTTCCCAGCCTTCTCTTTCCTCCAAATCAAAGATCTACCTGTGGTTCTGAAGATTCCCCAAATGAATCCCACCATTTAAATTTATTTATCTATTTATTTACCAGATCTGATGTACTGAGGAGCAACAAACCAGCAAAAACGCTCAACTTCAGTTGTTGCAAAGCCAGAATTAACTCTCCAAGCAACACAGGTAGAGATCCAGCCTACCTGACCAACCTCCACAGGCCACAAGGAATGTCCCAGCACCAGAATCTGCCTTTCCTTATAGAAGAAGTGAAGTACTCTGAGCAGAAAAATGAGAAGTTTCCAGCAACAGTGTGTGAAATGGAGGCAACTCAGTCAGGCTAAGATGACATCTCTGGGGATCACAAAGATCTTAACCCAACTAGTCCATCCAGGAAGGGAATTCCTCATGGGCATTTTAACGGTCTTGGTGCTGGCAGTTTCACCAGAACACGAACAGGAGTGGAAAAATGCATCAGCAAGGATGGAAGTGGAAAGGAGAGACCAGGACAAATGGAAAGAAGTAACCAGAACTCCAAGAGGGATTGGTCATCCCACAATCAACTTGAAATTTTCTCAGTGCCTACTGAGATTTCATCAGAAGCAAAACAATTCCACCGTTTCAGCACAAATCCACCAAACTAAAAATCCAAGATTTCATCACCAGCATGAAAAATTGTAATTTTCCTTGGTTTGGCTTTTAAAAATCAAAAATCAAAGATTTTTAATGGTATTTTTCTTATTATTCCTGACATTAAATGAAACAAGAAAGAATGGCATCCAGGCAGGATTCACCTGTCTTTCACTTCCCACCTCTTCTAACTTGCCAAGACTTCCTTCTTCTTTAAACAAAATACAAACAGTCTGTGAAAGGAAAAGCTAACTCATGTTAAAAGCTGCATCTGCAAAAAAGTCAAGGAAACTTTGAATCAAGGACAGAATAGGAATGAAAGACAATGAAAACACTACTAAAAATAAGTTTTAAGCTCTCCATTAAGGAAAGTCCTTCTCCTGTTCAGTAAAATTGAACCTCGGCATTTTTTTTTCTGTGAATTGATTGTTGTATTGTTTTGTTTGGGCTTTTTTACTGGTTTAATACGTTCCATCTGCATTAAGTTGGGCAGCACAAAAGGGCACTGGGCAAGTCAGACTCGAGATTTTCAGCTTTGGCTCAAAAGCCAAAATCTGTTGTTGATTGCTTGGGTAGAACAGCAGAGAGAGGCCAGAGTAAGCTTTAAAAACAAATTCAACACCTTCCACAGCCCGAGAGGCATCTCTTTCCATCTGCCATCTCAAGCAATTCTCCTTGCAGCATGAGAAGCAGTCCAAGACCTGAGCATATTTTGCAGATCCTCCTGTGATTTTGCAAGCTCACCCCATGACGAGGGGAAGAGCCACTGTCTCATCTGCCTCTCCTCCCAGCAAGCAAACTGACTGCCTGGCCCTGGATTCTGTCATTAGAGACAGGAGGCGTTAAGAATTCATGCCTGCTGCCAACACTGCATTTTTTGGAGAGGTCCTGCACTCAGGCAGAACTAATGAGCAGGCAAAGAAAGGGAAGAGCAGTCAAAGCAGAGAACACGCACACAAACACAGCCGAAACGAGAATGCAGACTTATCTGGAGGTCCTCTCCCCTGCAAGGCACTTCGGCAGCGAGGCATAATGAAATGTTTACCCGGGGGAAGGGATGATTGTCATACCTGTGATACGGATGGGGAGGCTGAGGGAGGAAGGATCTAACGGTGCCCAGGCGCACTGGAGGGCTGTGTTGGAACTGGGGCCAGGTTTGGAAGCACCGATCCTGACACTTCCATTCAGCCGAGGAGATCACAAGGGGAAGGCAGTGCCTTCAGATGGCTCCAAAGGCTGCAAATTCTCAGCTGTAAAAATAGGCCAGATAATACCTGTCTGAAGGGGATTTACCCTGCCTTATGTGCAAAATACTTTGCAGTCATTGGACAAAGGATTTTATCAAAATACAGCCAGAGGCTGGATGAGATATTAACCTCCCCCTCTTCCAGCTACTGCAGAAAAAAAAAAAAAAAAAATCCTGCTGGTTTCTGGGAGCAGAAGGCAGCACTTCTTCCTGCATTTCTGCATGGAACAGCCAGCTGTGGAGCTTGTGCTTACCACTAACAACAACTTTAACTGCAATGGGAGAGCAGAGAACTTAATCACATAAACAAATAGGACACGCAGAGATGGGATTCCCAGAGGGACAGGCTGCACCCACAGAGCAGTCTGCATAAGGAAGGATGCTCTTCAATGTACACATCTCCATGTACAGCTTTGCTGAATTGTCGCTGCCGGAGAATCGTAACTAAAGCATTTCTCACTTCCATCTGTTTCTGTTGTAAGCCACAATGTTACAGCAGCATTTATTCCTCCTTCCCTTTCTCTTCCCCGGCCTGCTTTTTCCCCGAGCATCCAATTTTTTAGGCCTATAACCCTGAAAATGATGAAAGTCTCCCATTGATTTCAATTGGCTTTTGTTTAAGGGCTTGATAGCAGAGAGAAAAATTGAATGATCATTCATTGAACGAGACAGATTTGGCCCAGTTCCCTAGCTGGTGTAAATCAGCACGAGCACTCAGAACTCGGAGGCTCCCTGCCCTGTGCTGATGACTTAGTCCACTTCTGTGCACATCAGGAATTTTAATGATGCTGCCCTGCCCTGCCAGCACATGGACCCAGCGTGCAGCTTTTAATGCTGCTCAGCAGCCCCAGCTCAGGACTGTTCATGATCCGCCTCACTCACCTTCAAGAGAACCTGTGCCACGGGCTGGAAGACAGCTCTGAAGCTGCCAGGGTGCTCCCCTGGGGCACAAGCCTTTTCACTGCCACCAGGTACCCCAGTCTACTGGATCATCGCTCCCAGCAAGAGGTGGAGCATCCCAGTTAATCCCAGTTTGCAAACCAGGATGCACCTAACATGTTACACCCGTACTCTGGACTGTGGCAACGGAAGGGTGGCACCTATCTATGAATTTACTTTGCCTCCCTCCCTCTCCTTGCTCACCAGAGGGAATTAGCCTGCCTGGGATTAGGGCAGGCAGCCTGTGCTGGCAGCAAGGCAAAAGGCACAAGGGAGGCTTTGCAGCAGCACGTGCCTGAGGCAAGACAAGAGGCACACCAAGCACAACCCTAAAGCCACGCTGCTGCTGGAAATCCCCTGGAATTACCTCCCCCTCATGATGCCGGTACTCTTTGTCTCCATAGCTCACCTGTAGGCCTGTCCAACCTGAACAAGGTGCTCCCAAGAGGGGCAGGAGAGGTAAAGGTGCACTACAGCACTGTCACCAGGGCTAGCAGTAAGTTTAGGGTCTGAGCAGGAGTGAGGAAGCAGGATACAGGGCCAAAGGTAGTTGAACCTCTGCCAAAATGTGTTCTTCCATGGGTTTTCACTCACCTAATTAGAGACATACTAAAAGAGACAGTCTGGAGGAGCAAGAACCATTTGTCTACAAGCCTCTAGCATTGATCAGCTGGATCTTTCTTTCCCTACAGAGGAGATTGCTACAGTAGTCCAGGAAAGGAAGGGGAAAGGCAAAGCAGAGAAATGAACAAGCTAACAAGAGGAAAACCTCTGGCTGGCAAGTCTCTTGCTCACCTTGATTAGTCGAGCAGGATATAGACATAAAATTACAATTGCTTCCTCCATCCCCCCCTGCCCCCCCTCTTTGTGTGGGGAAGATGTTAAAAACGTCAGGCTTGATTTACCCTGACACACTGACTGACTCACGGCAGCTACAAATCCTCCCCACCAAACCAACCTCCTCTACCTGCCACCAGGCTGCAGATGGCGGGGGGAGGAGGGGGGAAACCATCTCCCCCTCTTGCTGTGCACATCAAGCCAAATAACCTCTTCTTTCACCCACCTCCAAAAAGCAGACAGGCAGCTTTTGTTCAGGTAGCTGACGCTGCTGCACGAGTGCGTTTTAAACAAGGCCACGCAATCTCTCCTTTGCTTTGTGCCTGTCTGTGCTCATTTTTGTTGATGCAAGAATCTGGGGATGTGCTGGAGCACACATGTTCAGCTCAATCTGACCACTGCCAACTGAATTACAGCTCAATTTCACCAGGGTGATTAGCTCCAAAAGGAGAAAGGAGACGGCAGGGGGAAAAGTAAACGCCAACCTATCCTTGTGCAAACTTCCAAAGGAACAGCTAAAGTGTGTTTTGGATAGAAAAGCAAGAGAAAGCTCTAGGCAGGAGGGAAGGAAAAGGGGTGGATAAAAGGAGAGAGGGAAAAGAGCTAATAGAAGCGGGTGCGGTGCAGTCTGGGATACAGTTCTGGCACGTCTCCAGAGGCCAAAGCAGTTCCTATAGGATGGAGGTTTTCTTTTAAAAATACTAATGGGCTGATTTGCAGAGCTGCCTGGCTCCCAGGTCTCCCACAGAAACTACTCCTCAAACATCATTAACATGTGTGCACTGCTGAGAAAGCCTTCCAAACACGACCCCGCAGCCTGACTGCGGCAGCCGACTCGAACAGTGCCCGAACGAGGGATGAAATGGATCAGCCTCCCCTTGCCCAGGCACCACACACCACCCTCACAGGCCGGGCTTTGCCGTGGCAGCGTCACGGCTCAGGGCTGCCATGAGATCCACACACCGGGCTCTGACCTCTCCAGGCCACTGCCTCAGCCCCACGGGCTTGCGGTGTCTTCCACGCTCCTCAGGCCAGATGGTGCAGGTGGGAATCCTGATGCAGCCCAGCATCGTTGCCCTTCCTTCACCACCTGCCCTGTGCTTCCTCACCCAGCACACAAGGTCTCACGTGGTGGGAGAAGAATGGGAAGATCTGTTCCTGAGGAAAGGAAGCGCTGCCAGTCAAACCACATCCTCCAGCACTCTGAGACCCTGTGCCAAGACAAGAGGCCACAGCAGGCATAAGAACATGGCCACAGCCTTCCCCAGAGGAGGAGGGGGAAGCAAATGAGGATATCTATGACTCTCTTCTTGCTGCCAACCCTTTGATTACATTCAGCCTCCCCAGGAATCTATTCCATGATGATCTAGTCCTGCGTCACATCTATTCTCCTCTTTGGGACTCCGCAGCAGCAAGTGATGATGGAACATATATGTAATTATGCATGTCAGGAGAATGAACTTACCTTCATTTTCTTCAAACCATTTGCTTAATGAGTTCACTGGGTAACCCACATCACAAGATGCTGCAAACCACCCTACTCCTCTCTGGACTATACTTGGCTTGATCATCCCCCTCTCCCAGCTGCCACTCTATGCAAACAACACATCTCGATCTGACTAATCTCCCCTTGCGTGGAAGCTCCCCTGTACTTTAAATCACAGACTCTATCTTTTGGAGGTTTCCTACACCTTTCTCCCCAAAAGGTAGTCACAATTCCAGAAGTGGCAATTTTAGAGAGAGAACTTCCCTCACCCTCCTGATAACACATCTGATTCCTGGGACTGACCACCACTGAATGTGGGTGAGACGTCCAAACCCCACACCAACACTGGCAAAGTGTCCCTTCCCACTATTCCAGGCACTGAGGAATCAACAAAACTGTTCATGTTGTACTTTTCAGGAGGTTGCTGGAAGGGTACTTTGTCAAATCACCGGGGGGACCAACAAGACACATTCCAGAGCTTGGGGCTACTTGTATTTACTAGTAGAGCCACTACTGAGCTTATATCTTATCTACAAAAGCAAACCCAGAAACCTCTCCGTCCCAAGAGGGAGAAAACACCATTTGCACAGTACAATACAACACAACAATTCTCAGTGACATTGGCATGCTGAGCTTCCTTTTGCAACCTCCTGGTTAAGAAAAGCTCCAAAAACTGTGTGTTGTGCCATAAACAAAAGCAGAACAGCTGGAACTGCTGTGATACAGAATCCCATTTCTCTGTAGTTATTTATAAACTCTTCTTTCCAATAGTTGGGAGCTTCATAAACAAGAGCAGATCAATACACCTGAAAAGGTAGAGGCTGATCAGAGGGAATTAGATGACGTTGGTGTATGCATCTTTTGAAATAGGAAGAGAAGAGCTGATCAAAATGTGTAGGTCAGAAAGGCCTTTTTTTTCCTTTTTTTTTTCCAACCAGATATTTTCTCCATTTCCAAATAAAATTTTCTAAGTGCTTGTCTTAAAAAAAAAAAAAAAAAAAAAAAAGTGTATTTCCTTTTCTCACACCCAAGCTGAAGTAATTTCCGATTGGAAAATTTCCCATTGGAAAATGCCAGAAACCAAATTCATCATGGCTTTGGGAAGGGTGGCAGGGAGAAATGACTTGGGTCTTATTTTCCACTAATTTTTCACTCAAATCCAGTCACCACCGTTCCAAAGCTGTTGAGAAAAAGAAAAGCAAAAGCATTCTGTTCCCAGCAGAAGCAGTGCAGCTTTTGGACAGATGTGGTTATTCTTCATGTGCAAAAAACTTACGGGCTCCCGGCGGCTGAGACAGCCTGGAGATCACCCCCAGCCACGGGAACGCGGACACAGCACCGGGGTTTCTGGTCTGAGAGGCCGGAAACCGCGTCCAACTCTCCAAGCTGCCTCGGAGCCACTTCCCCAAGCTGTCTGCAATCCAAATCAAATCACATCTGACTGCAGGCCGAGTTCAGGAAACTCGATTATCCTTCTCCCCCTACGCGATGGGAGATGGCAGGTTGAGGGGAAAGAGGAGGAAGGAGTGAAAAATTAACACAAGCACTTAAGACGTTATGAAACTGCAATATGCATCTGTAGCCTGGCCCCTGGTCCTCCAGCCCATACATTATTTAACAGAAAAGAAAGCATAAATGAGCCAGAACAATAGCTAGAGGGCGGGAAAGGAATGTATATATATATATACATATATATATATTTAATTCCTTAAACCATGCCCATTAGTTTTGTTTCTTATTTAGGATACTGCATTAATCATGCTAATATTTTACAGCCGGGCTGTACACTTTAGCCATTACTTTAATCAAAGCCATCAGCGTACCCAAGAACACGCTACCAGGTGGGAATAGCTGCTACCGCTCGCTGTTAATTACTTTGCATTTTACAGCAATCAGCAGCAGGGGCTGAGATCATAATAAATTCATGACTTATGGGTCCATAAAATCATTACCGTAGGAAAATATGTTTTATCAGGCATTCGTCGGGCTGCTGCTCAGAGAGAGATTTCTTGAAGGAAATGACACCCATGAAATTAAACCGATCCTTGCAGTCAGCAGAAATGCTAATGTGGGCACAAACAGAGCTGAGGCTCATGAGGAGCGCAGGGAGAGGACGACGGAGAAGGATTTCACCAGCCTGGGAGGAGGGGAGGCACTGGGGGAAGCCTACTCACCCCAGGATAGGCGGGACAGAGGGAGGACAGGGCACTGGCAGGAAAGGGAAGAACCAAGAGGAGGATGCAGGGCTGCTAAGGAGTCTCAGCATCATCACTGTCACAGCCTGAGCCTGCAGGAACATTGCTCCGTGGCGCATCTCAGCACAGGGACACAGAGGGAATACTTACTCACACCCTTCCAACAGGAGAATCATAGGCTGACCTGAGCTGGAAGCAACCCACAAAGACCATCGTGTCCAGCCCCTGGCCCTGCACAGAATCCCAACATGAGCCTGAGAGCATTGTCCAAACACTTCTTGAGCCCTGGCAGAGAGGGATCCTGCCAGATAAAGACACACTGCTGAGCTGACGTGCAGCAGCTTCGTCAGCCCGGGCTACGTTCCCTCTCCAATGGCAGTTTTCCAGAAGGAAAATCACAAAATCACTTCGCCTAAATAATGACGCCGAGGGCTTTGCACACAGGCAACGGCAGCTTGGCCTGAACTCCCTATCCCCAAAAAGGGTCAACCAAAGGCAGGAGCTTTGATTCAATCCTCTAAAAGCCCACACAGGTTACATGGGATGTGATCAGCACAGGACCTGCTCCATACGGAGCACAGCAATGCCATTGCAGTAACATTGAGGGAGGCAGCGAAATCAAGCAGTGCCAAATTGACATAAAGAAGCAATAAAGAAGCCTCAAGATTTGAGAAGCATGAAAGGAGCCTAAATGAACTTGCTGAATATTTTCTAAGTCTTTTCTGCACTTGCATAAAATCCCATGGCACTTGCAGAGTCATTAGCCCTGCCAGTTCCTAAAAAACAAACAATAAGTTCACTTCTGATTTTTTTTCTTTCATTCTTTTTTTCAATCTAAGATCAACCGAGTTTTCTTTGGCAAGAAGCCACTGGCTCTTTAGAACTCTCATGTTTCTTGGCCTGTGAAAATGAAAAAGTGAAATGCCAACTAGAAAATACCCCCAAAATGTTAAATTGGCTAAGCCCTTGTTTTTTGCTGTTTGTTTCAGTCTGAAAATACTAAGGAAGCTCAGTCATAGCCCGTTTGTTTGGTTTATTCGCCTCTTCCAATTACACTGTGCAAACAGGGAACATTATTTAGTGTTATTTAAGCATGAAATTCTAACAGATCATTTTAAATATCAAGGCCCTAAATATAGATCTTTCTATCAAGGCATAGCAGGTCTAGATCTACTGGTTTGTTAGCAGCCACCAGGGTGGGCAGAGGATGGGAAAACCCCGGTGGAGAGCTCCATGTGTGAGAGATTTGTTCCTTTCCTTCCTGGGATTATGAAAGTCTGGGCAGTTTGGCTCCAGGACTGCACTGCTGGGGCTGGTATCTGAAGGAACATGGAAGCAGAACCAACAGTGTGGCCCGAGCACACCTGATACCCCCAGAACATCCTGCACAGTGCTCTGGGCTCTGCCACTCCTACAGGGCCCAGAGGAGCAACACCAGCCGAGAGTCACCGGGGATCTCCAGGGAAGATCCCTCTGGGTCTCACCTCCATGAGACACGGGCTGTAAGAGGGGTTTTGTTATGCCCTTCAGCCCAGGTGGTTTTCGGACACAAAAAGGAACGGCTCTGTGTGGTGCCTGCACGCCCATTCCATGGAGAATGGGCCCCCACACCCCCCTTATGGCTAAATCAGGATTCCTGGTCAGACCACATCACGGTTCCCTCTCCCAACACTGCACCTGGATTTCTTTCCCTTAAAATCTAGGGAGACATGGGAAAATACAGAGGGCACGGAACACCCAGCCCATGCTGGCCAAAAGGAGAACACGTGGACCTGCACCGTGGGAGATGCTCCCAGGTGTAGTTGAAGCTTTCCAGAGATTTCCACACCATAGCCCAATAAGCCAATACCACACAGAAATAACAGCCCCAGAGCTACGTTAGCCTGACACCAACCTTCATCCAGATTCCAGCTGCCTTGGGCTACACCAAAATGTCCTTGCTGTCCTACCTGGGGCCCCAGAGCAAGCCTCAGGGCTCGGGTTGCAGAAATGCTTATACCAAAACCTCCTGTGCAGCCCCATCAGCCACAGGAAACAACCCCAAGCCCACTCCCCAGCCCTCCTTCCAGGCCAGTGCCGGATAAGAGGTGATGTGCCAATGAAAACTCTTTGTGCAGAACAAGCTGTGGCTAAGAGCAGGTTGTGGCAGAGCTCTGCTGTCCCCAGACATGCTGCTTTTCTTTGCACGCTGCCTTTACCTTAAGAAACCCCAATCACTCTAATCCCTGGGAGTAACTTGTTCCACACACAGCCCAGGCAGCTGCTCACTGCTTGGCATTGCCAGCCTGGCTTCAGCCCTGGCTGAGGGAGCAAGGAGGAACCAAGACCTGCAGCCAGGTGCTCCATCAGCCCCTCAGGAGCTCCTGAACAACCAGGGCAAGCAAGCCACAGCCTCTCTGTGTGACAAACTGGCTTTCTTTGGGTTTGCCTCTCTCACCAATCCCCTTCCTACCTCTCCAAGGAGCAGGAATGATCCAAATCACATTCCAACGTCTCCATGTGTCAACACTCTCCAAGATTCAGAAGGGCAACAAAACACAGTGAGCCATAAGGAAGACACTTGCCTGGAAAACACCACACTCCAGCCAAGCCTACCTTCACCCTCCAGGAATTAGGCCAAATTACCTGAGCTGGACCATCCTGTGTGGCCCAGGGCTGGACCACCACCCTTCTGCTTCCCTATAGTGGGTTCCAGGTTGACAGTTCCTACTGGGGCCGTAAGTAACTTCATCTGACAGGTACTGCAGCCTGGAGATTTCCCCTTTAAGGCCCTACCCAGCTATAAATATCCTTTTCTTCTTCAGGGAAAGAGCGTCGGACCCAAAGTGTATGAAGCTTCCTGACAGGCTGGGAAAAGAGAAGAGGTTTAAATGTCAGCTAAAACAATCTTCATTTTCTTTTCTAAATTTGTAAAGCTCCCCGAGTCACTGAAGTGAGGAATTTGCCTGTTTGAAGTTCAGCCTGAAAATCCTTTTGCAAAATATTTGCTGAAACACAATAATGTTGGAATTGGAGGGGATTAAAACGGTCCTTGCCCCATCCCCCTGAAGCCCCTCTTTAAGAGGGTTTCTGTAAAGGCAGACTTAGGTCCCCACATCTTGAAGGCACGATACAAAGGAGAGAGGGAAGGAAATAAAAACGTAAAGCTCCTAACATCACTATTATTGAAATGCCTCATTTGACATTTTGACTGTTTCAATTAGCTAACAAGGAACGCTCCACTTAATCCACCCGCAGATACCGAAAGAAACCGAGTCTTTCCCTTCCCCCATCCCACATCCGGCCTGGCAGCTACTTCCCAGCCTCCTGAGAAATCCCAGCCTGGGTGATGGCTCCTGCCCCAGGCAGCCAACAAGGCAGAGCATACCCAGCCCAATGCTGGCTGACATTAGGGAGCATCCTTCCCTCAAACCCTGGGCACAGCATCAGAAAGTGCAGGGAGGAAGCAAAAGGGCACCCAGAAAAACCACTGCCAGTGCCTTTCCTTACCATTTTGGGGAACACAAGGGCAATGTGGTACTGTCAGACCAACAGAGGAGCCTCTCTCCCTCATTAGGATTAATCAACAAGGAGCCCTGGCTGGTTTGAACCGCACCGAGCTGAAAAATTACCCTCAATGATTCAGTACCCGCAAGAGAGGATGAAACACTGTGAAAACATTTCCCACCTCCTGCACACGGTTCTGGGCTAATTCGATTGGGTTCCTTTTATTTCTCCAGGATTTATCCGCCGCTGTGATTTTCCACCAAGGGAGCCGAAGTGCCAGGAGCTCTCGTGTCAGCACGTGGAACAGCCAGAGCCTTCCTCCACAGAGCCTTTTACAACCTTTAAACACACACACACACACACACTCCCCATCCCACGGGTGAGCTCCTGCCTGGGAGGGGACTCGTGGCCATTACAGGGGAGATGCTCCACACTCCATAAAGTCAGGGCGGTCGCCTTCGGCTGGGGGAGCTCTCGGGAAGATTGATTATCCTAGCAGGAGCACTTTCTTTGCTTTGGGCAGGAAAACAATTCACCAGCTCTTCCGTGGCTGGACTTTCACAGACAACTCTGCAGGCACCACCAAGAGGATTTTCTCCCACGTTTGGAGGCGGAGGAGTGGGCAAGGAATGATGCACACAAAGCCACGCAGATGTTTGATGTCCACGGGACAGCACCTCATCCAAAACACTGGGGTCCTGGAGGCAGTAGGCCCTTACAGCCCCTTACAGGCAATGCTGTCCACCTTTCTTCATATTTGAAGGGATCAAGAGACTGAAAAAAGCCCCAGTGCTGGGTTAATGGTTGGACTTGATGATCTTGGAAATCTTGTCTGGCCTTAATTATTTAAGTGGATTTAGGTGTGGAGAACTACCTGTGACGCCACCTGGTCTAACTACAAGGACTTTCGGGTCCAAACTGGAACGCCTGGAATCTGGCAGGGAGGAGTAGGAGCTGCCTGACAGACTGCAGAGCAAGGTGGAGGCAGTGCACCAAAAGTCAGCAAAAGCCCTTTTTTTGGTGTGTAAGACCCAGGTTTCTCTTTTTCTTCCATAAAGAAGGTCTGGCACAAGTGATGGGACAAATCCTGCCCACTTTATGCCAACCATGACCTCAGCCTGTTTGTTCTGTCCCAACTGACAGCAACACCCTCCATGGGAGAAGAGCAAAATTAGGGCCATTTGGAATAGCCTGTTCCACTGCTACTTAATTAACTCCCACACCTGCGGCAAGCCTATGGTAACAAGAGATGCAATTTCCTCTGCCCATGAAAATAAACATCACAAGAGCACAAATGTTTCCAGGATCACCTCAGCAGAACCTGTCTTCCTTTTGCACAGAAACCAGCTGGCTTTCAGAGCTGTGTCAGATGCCCTCAGCTCCTGAACACCAAGCTACCTTCCATCGTGGGGCTCTCCTCAGCAAAAGGCTTCTGCTGTAGTTCAGGAAAACATATGCGTGTCAGGCAGCACTTAACTGAGTGTGAGACTGTGTGCCAGGAGAACAAAGAGTTTATCCAGGTGCACAAAGGCTTTGTGGGAAACTGACCCTAATCCTCTCCTGAAATACTTTGGCTACCTTTGAGCTCCCAGCCCCAACAAAAGGCACACATGCCATCATAAATAAGACTTGTAAGAAACCCTACATCCAACCTCTGAGCAGTGCTGGAGTTACTTCAAATAATCACTCCTGCTTAGCTTCGCTTTAAACTGGTCCCAGTGCTTCCCTGCTCCAGGACCACTGGAACGGATCACTGCCCTTCTGCTTGTTGCCAGTCTCCCAAGCTCATGGATAGCCCACAACCAGCTGTCCTTGTGCCAACATCTGCTTTCTCTAAATAGTTCTTCTTCCAGAGTACATCACCTCTTAGCACTGATTTTGTGAAGCCAAACTCGGGGTGTGATAGGATCTGCGTGATCCCGAATTTCTCTGCAGGCTCCTTTATAAGACTGGCCACAGTATCCCCATTATTCCTGGCGTGGTCTCACCACTCCAGCTGACAGCAGGGCTAACATTTCCCCCAGCAACATCCCAGTGGGGCTTCCAACAATCCCTGTTACTCCAGCCTTGGCTGTGTCTTGTCACCCTGATGAATCATAGAATATTCTGAATTAGAAGGGACCCACAAGGATCATCAAAGCTCAACTCCTGGTCCTGCACAGGACATCCCCAACAATCAAGGAGCACATCCAAATGCTCCTTGAGCTCTGGCAGCTACGGGGCTGTGATCATGGCCCTGGGGAGCCTGTTCCAGTGCCCAACCCCCTCTGGGTGAAGTACAGTTTCCTAATATCCAGACTAAACCTCCCCTGACACAGATTCATGTCATTCCCTCAGGTCCTATCACTGCCTCACCCAAGCTTTGCTCCTCCGCTTTCCCACCACAGAAATACAGCACAGAGAGCTGGAAAGGTCCTTAATTCCTGGGAAAGGCAGCTGAAGTCTCACCAACTCAGCCCAGTGCCCAGGATCTCCCTTACCCACTAATAGAGCCATACCCTCATGGAAAAAAAGCACCACTGGGCCTGCAGAAGGGACCTGGCAACAAGTTCTCCATCCCAATCTCCCAGACAATCCATAGGCACCAAATACCTGCTGCATCCCAAGCAGGGGTGCCTCTATTAATCACAGCCCTCTGCAGTTAAAGTTATTTAATTCAGAGGTGACAGAAGCTGCTCAGCTGTTTATGTCCAAGGGTTAAACTTGCCCCAGTCGCACACTAAACACATTTTTTACAATCTGGCAGTGATCCTTGCCTATTAAGCATCTCTGGCTTCAGAGAAGAGGTATTGATTTATCTCGCTTTTATGGCTGGAGGTATTTATTCCTATTTGCTTTCTCGCTTCTTTACCCCAGCTGGGATGGGGGAACGAGGAGGAGAAAAAAAAAAACATTACAAAGCTGGTGGAGCCAAGAGGTGATGACTCACAGTTTTCTGATGGAGGGCACGAAGGCTGGGACAAGGGAGGTGGGGATCAGCTCTGGGGCTACGCCAGACTTTGTCACAGGGTTTATTTCTGCAATGAAAAGAGGAAAATCTGTGGCTGGAAGAAAAGGAAATCACATCAAACTTCAGAGGGAAGGTTCCTATCGAAGTTGTGTCCCTATAGGGTGCTTTGTGAGTTAGAGCTTGATTGATTTGTACCAGCTAAGGACCTCAGCAAATCTCTCCTGTGGGAAGAATCTCAACGCTTTCCCATATCTTAAAGCCAATCTAGAAAGGAAGATAAAACCATACAGCTGCAAGAAAGAGCACGGACTAACATCCCTGATTTTAGCCCACTCCCCATTCTGCCACAGACAACCATTTCCAGGCAAGGCTCCCAGGCAGGGCCCCCACTCCAGTGTCTAACACTGTGTTTCCATCTCTTCCTGTTACAGCCGACGCTGGGATGTGGCTGGCTTTGTTCCAGAGGGCCAGTACAAACACAGACTGGCATTTGCACCCTTCCAGATGTTTCTTTGCACACAGTGAGGTGCCATGAGACGCCTGAGGATGTGAAGAAAGCAACAGGAGGACAGTTCAGACCCTCCAATAGAGCAGATGCTCTGGCTCATGGCACGACTCCCATCTCATATGCCCAGCTCGTTCTGCCTCCCAGTCGGGAGTTTGCTTCTCAGAAATGCCAAAAAGTCACTCACTATAAAAAAACCAATCACATCCCTTTGCAGCAGCATCCAGTGTCAATGTATCAGCCTTAAGCTCTGCCACAGAACCTTCTCACAACACAGGACCAGGCAGAAAGCATCCTGCTCTCCTGTGGCTGACTGGACTGTTTTGGGGATATGGTTTAGAGGTGAACACAGCAGTGCTGGGTTACCAGCCAGATCAATGATCTTAGAGGTCTTTTCCAGCCTTAACAATTCAATGATTTTGGTTGCAGGCATGTTTGAGGAGACGATGCTTTTCACTCCCACATGCAGGCAATGCAGATTCAACACAAGCCTATGGGCTGTAGGCACCATCTTAGGATTTCTGGAAGCACAGTTCACGTCTTCGTTTCTGAAATTCCATAGCACAGGGCTTGGGGACCGAAAGTGAGCAAAGGCCTGACTAAACAGGGAAGGATGGGGGAAAGAAGGGGAGGAAAGAGCCAGGGGCTGTGGGGAAGAGGGCAGGAATACCTGGACAGGAGAGATGGAGCAGGTCCTGCTGCAGCAGGGAGAGCTGAAAGGCATTTGAGGGAGGTGGGAGGCGCACTTTCGAAGTTCTGGAGTAAGAAGGGTTGAGAGTTTGGAACCCCATACAGAGCAGCAGCAGCCCTGGAGCACAGAGCACTCCAAGTCACGGCCTGAAAGAATAAAAAAACAAACAAAAAGCTACAGTAAAAGACTTCTGGACACAGCACAGAGCCACTGAAAGACCCTTCTTTGCACCCCACTGAACCTGCAAAGCCCAGGATCTCCCACCAGTCCCAAAGGCTGCAAATCTCTCCTAGAAGAGCCTTGTGTGTCCTCTGACAATTTAGCCTAGCTAAATTTGAACTCCCACCCTGTTTGTTTGTCATCCCTCCCGCTTCCAAGAGGAGCCCGCGCTTCCATCCGTCAAACACAAGGTGCAGAGAGAGAAGGAATGAAAGGAAGAGGTGGGCTGGTGGCAGAGAGCACGGAGCCGCCACTGAGCGCAGCCGGTTCACGCTTCATTAGCATCCTCTCTCACCAAGCTGCGAGCACAGCCTTGCAGTCTGGCTACACGCAGACAGGCAGGCAGGGAAGGAGCACATTTCCATTTGGAGCCCATCTCCCCCCTTCCCAAACCCGGCTAACCCCCGTGGAGGCTTCCTTGGGCTCAAAGGTGCACGCTTCTGCTCCAGCATCTCCCGCACTAGTTAAATACACCTCCAGGCAAACGTCAGGAGCGAGCCCGGTTTGAAACTTACTGTGTTGTCAAGATGACAAGTGCTGTGCCAGGCTGTTAGTCTCTGCTGCCCTTCCTGGGTCTGTTCACCCTCCCCTTCTCCTCATTAGAAGTTCCCTTGATAAACCTAGGCTGGGTATTTTTTTTTAATCATTTAAATGTTTTCTTAACTTCAAAACATCAACAGCTGCAGGACTGAAAGAAGAAGAACGATGTTTTTACACCAATACAGACAGAGATTCAGCCTGCTACGAGACAGCAGGATGGGTTCATGGACGGGGAAGAGCCCCAGTGTATTGTACTCATGTGGCCACAAGCAGGAGCCCAGCCTGGAAGTCTCAGCTCCCCATGGGCTGCTGCTGGCTCACCCAGCCTGGCAATCCTGATGAGGGAGTTGGGAGCATGTCAGCACATCCTGCAGCCTCGTTTAGCTCAGCTTTCTCCATTCTCACATCTAGTATGATCTTCAAAGCCGCCGGTTTCTGTCCTCCACACAACAGCCTCCACAACCCCAACCCACGTTCATGTGAGGCTGGCATCAAGGATGGACCCAGAGTCTGAATGACGCCCATAAGCATAACAGCACAAAGCAAAAAGTCCTGAGGAAGGAGCCCACAAGCCAGGCAGGAGCACAGACTGACAGACAGACATCTGGAAGCCCAAAACACAGGCTCAGTCACTGCTGATGTCAGCATGAGACTGCAGTAGCCCACAGGACAATTTGTCTCGTTGTGCTCAGTGCCTTTGCCTTCAGTAAATTCTGCCCCTCTCCATGTGGCAGCCTCGGGGTGAGGGGGCCAGGCCCTCACCCCCTTCCTCCAGCACCCTCGCAGGGAGAGGCACTGAGGATTGACTGTTCTTGGTTCTCTGCAGGACAGACAGCAGGGGAGGGTTGTTAGATTGGCTTTCTCCTTCCTGGCCTACTTCTCAGTCTCTGTGTCTCCATGTCCTTGGACTTCTGCTCTTGATTACTGGATCTTTTATTCTTATTGGTTAAGGGTTTGAGAAGCACAAAGAAGCTCCCCTTGAAAACAAGGTGAAGCACTGAACCTTCCTACAGGCCTCTTCTATTACACTCACCTGCCTGGGTTCCTCACAGCAATAAAAGAACTCCTTTTCCCTGTCAGATGGGCTGGAAAGCATCTTCACTAGCAGCCCAACTCCTGGAAGAGCTTGCTTTAAGTCTTGGCCGAGCCATTGAACCAAAGCAGCTTGAGATGGAAGATGAATTACACATTCTCCTCTTGCCTTTTTTGACTCCAGTGGCTCTCACAGCCTCTCCAAGCAGCAGCAAGTCCTGCAGCTGGGGCTAAGTGGTCAGAGGAGTCTCCCGCCCTCAGCTGGGCTCTTCCTGTGTGGTTCTCCAGGGCTGGCTCCCACCCCTTCCACGAGCACACACAGCATCTGGCACCGGGTCTCCAGCCTGAGCAGGGGCTTCTTGGTACCACTGACAAATAAATAACCGTGATTAGCTCCTCTAAATGAGCATTCCCATCTTCTAAAAAACATCGTAAAAAAGGAGAAATGAGCCTTAATTCACTTTTATTGTCACAACTGACATGTTGCAAGATCTTAATTGGACTGAAAAGAGTTTCCAGTAAGGAGATGCTGTTTAACTAACTCATTAGCAGCAGCCTGACAGAGAAGGATGCTCCAGCTTTAGGAAAGGGAAAAGAAAAAACAGATCCCACTGATTCTCCACCTGCCCATGCCCCCAGACAGCCCCAGGAAGGAACACAGTGAAGAGCCTCTTCTTTACCTCAGGCACACAGCAGTGTGCAGCACACACCCATTCAAACATCTGCCCTGTGTTCCCTTCCCCCAATCAAGAATGACCCCAGAAAGGGACCTGTGGGCAGCTGCCCTCAAACTGAAAATATTTGAGTCCTTCACTCCTATGCACTACCTCCAGGATATTCAAAAGTTCCTGAGCAACAAGGGCTTCACCTCTTCTCCAGAGCTGTTTCCACCCTGGGGCTCTCACAAGGTCTTGGGAAGCAAGGCAAGGAGTGTTCCTCATCTGTCTAGCTCCTAGCTCCTCATCTGTCTCCCAACAAGCAGCGGGACTGCTTTGCCTCACCGACAGAAGAAATATATCAACCCAGAGACTGATAAAACATCACCCCAACAAGGCAAACTTTCCAGCAAATTCTGAACCCCAGGGACAGGAATGGAAAACACTGTGCAGGTGTCACAGCCAGCCCAGCATCAGCTGCACCCCGGCACCTCTGGCTGGGACAGACAGACAGCTCTGCGCCAGTTGTTCCACCCAGCAGATCTGGAGCAGTGCCTGGCTGGTTTACTCCAGCTCTCTCTGTCCCAATGCAGATAAATTTAGTTTTCTGCTCTCGCTGCCTGGGGAAGAGTAGGGAGGGGGAGCTGACATCTTTCAAACGAGACCTTAAAAATAAGCTGTCTGCATGTCTGGACGTTGAAGAATCCCAGGCAGAGCTTTGCCTGGGTAAAAGAGCTCGTTCCAGCACCCTAACCAGGCTGCACCCTAACCAGGCTGCTACCCAGCCAGAAACAGCTGCAAGCATGACTGGCATTTCTTGCTGTGCCCAGGGTGCTCTGGGGGTGCCACCATGCTGTGTGCCACGTACACATGCAGTGACAGCCCCTGCTCTTCATTTCTTCAGCTCTTCGCAGAGATTTGGAGGACAGGAACCAGAGCAGAATCAGGAATAAGAGTCCAGACTGCCTATTTTTCACAACTGACACCCACTCCAGTCACTAGCCCAGCTGCCCTCCCAGAGACACTTGCTTTCCCTGGGGCTGAAAGCTGCTCTGTAAAGGCAAGTAAGTATTTGATAAAGAAAATAACAGGATGAATAAAACCATGTGTTTGTACAAGAAAGCTTTTGCTCTGATCTTTAGTGCTGCAGTATGTTTTGACCTACTATTGCAAGACTCAGCTACATCTTCCCTCCTTCCAAACGTGACAGAAGGCGAAAAGGAAGCCGCGGCTAATGCCGCAGAGCCCTGTGCTGGGATTCCAGCTGAGAAACAGCCTCGGCAGAGCTGCCCACACAGGCACACGGATCAATCCCCACGCCCTCTGCTCCCCTGTCACCTGCAGGAGGAAGTGCACGGGTACATACACAAATACACACACACAGGCCTGAGTCTCAGCTCAGACACTCGGTGAAACACCAGTAGCCTCCACCACAAGGAGAAACACACCCACGAGATGATATACTTCCTAATGAGGGCTGGCATTTACCAGCTACCACAAGAATCCTGCATTACCCGGAATAAAACCTGCAGACAGAACCACCCCTGCTTGGACAGGGCCAGCAGCAAAAGACCTCACACCCACCCAACACTTACGAGGAGCTGAGGTTTGCCAGTGACTGCATCTGCTGTTGTGTGGCATTCAAGGGGAGGATCAATGACTCCAAGTGGCTTTTGCTGTAGAGCCTCTCTAGGCTGTCTGGCTACTATACAGCCCTGCTGGCTTATCAGTTCTGTGTTGACACAGAGGAAAAAGGGGCTCTAAGCACCAATATCAGAGGCTTGCAGAATGACAAAGATCCCAAAAAGCACTAACAAACTCCTGGGATCTCACCCAGGACAGGATTAAAACTCCAAGGTTTGTTCCAGAGAGCTTGAGCACCAACTCCTCCTCAGCACAGGCAAGCTCTGAACCACACACAGTCCAAGTGCATTTTTGCAGTGGACTCCAAACCCTCACTGGACATGCCTCATCTGATTTACTACTGCTGCCATGGAAGGTGGATTTATTCCCAAATTTAGCAGCTGCCAAATCATTGTGACAGTGCTCACATGGGGATTTGCCACAAGCTTTTGTTAAGCCAGGGCAGGACTTGCAGGCTGAACAGCCCTTCCCTCGAGAGGAGGCAGTGGCCTCGCTCCATCACAGCGTGGGTTGCTCATTAGGTATCTCACTCTTGCCTAAATCCATTGGTGAGCCTCTTTGGAGCTGGTCCCTCACCTTTCAAAGATGACACAGTGACAGGAGACAAGGAGCTGACATGGAAAAGAAGACTTCTAAACTTCAACCCCAGCTTGGCATGCAGGGCACATGGCAGCAGGTTTATTTTTCCAGCAAGTAAGTTTCCTTTCTTCCAATCAACTCTGAGGCAATAAGAAGTGGGTTTCAACAGGGCATAAATCTGCCAGCAGCACATCGAGGCTTCAGAATAGCAAGGGCACAGACAATTGTCCAGCAGAAAAGAAAAAAAAAGGGTCAGAGCAGTAACTCTTCCAGTATTTGTTCCACAAACAGAGAGGGTTTACACAGCTTTTCTGGGCAATTATAGGGCAGGAAATAAATCTCAACAGAAACTCATCTTCTTCCCCCTCTTTTTGCAGTCAAATCTCTTTGCCTCCCGCCCCTAGCACTGTCCCCAAAATGCTTTGCAACAAGATGTCACTTACACAACCCAAGGCTGAGCCCCAAGAGCCGGTGGAGAAGTGTATTAAATTTAATAGCATTGCTCCAGGTAATCTATGACCACTTATAATCAATTGTCCATGCCTGCTGCAGCATGACTGGAGCCATTTTCCCAGGCTGCAGGTGCAGGACCGGCAGAGAAAGCTCCTGTGTAGGCTGGAGCTGGGAGCGAGCTGTCACATGGCCTTGAGAGGCTGAGAGACAGCCAGGCAGCTCACCTGTGCTGCCACACTCCTGGAAAGCCAGGCTCCAAGGTCGCCTGGGGGATTGGAAAGCCCAGGCACAAGCACGCCAGCCCCAAAGAGACTATTATCTGTGCTGGGGGAAAAACAAGGAGGAACCAGTCTCTCTCCTTTGGCATCAACTCAAGGAGGCAAGAAAAGGATCACTGTCTGTTTTATGCAGAGGGAAATGATGCACAGGGAGATAGGAATGATTTCTCCTCTGCTGTGGCAGAGCTGGGAAACGATTGGCATCTCCTGCAGCCCCTGAAATCCAGCACCCTTTCTGTACTTTGCAGAACCAGCATCATTCCTGGTCAGGAGCAGCTCCAGGCTCCTCCACAGTGCTGAGGGGGAGTATGAGCAGCCCTGGGCAAGAGGCGAGGCTGGGAGAGCCAGGCCAGGCAGGCACAGGGGAGAGGGAGGGGATGGAGGACAAGAGGAGAGCTTCAGGAGCAGAGCTTGCTCCTCCAATCCTTCCATGCAGGAAGGAAATGCTCTCACACCCATCTCATCACTTCCCTTAGTGGAAGTGGTAGGAATTAGCTGAAGAGGAGACTGTGCCAGATCCCAGGTCAGCTGTTGTCACCACAGCAGCCAAGTTCAAGCAAGATCTGGGTCCACCTCTATTTCTGGTCCACAGAGTAAACCTGATTCTCCCAAGATGAGGGTACACTTAGATTCATAAAACCCCAAGGAGCCACAACGTGTACAAACAGCCCAGACCTTTGCTGAATATGGCACTTGCCTTCCACACTGCTCAGCTCTCCAGGGACCTCAGAAAGGGGCTGAGTTTTGTTGCCAGCTTCCAGGAGGCTGTAAGAGGGAAGAGTTACAAGACCCCAGTCTACATGTGCTGCATTTCACAGCGCCCGGGGCAGGAACACATCCCTGGCTTTCTGGGTCTTCCTCTCCTCTTCTTGACCACAAATGGGTTGAGTCCATGATAAAACGTGGTCAGAAGCCAAGTGAGATTGGCACCAAGCTTGAAGCAAAGCTATCAAGTGCAGCCAGTGAGGGACAGCAGCCTTCAGGCTCCCTCCATCTTTCTCCCTTGACACTTCTATGGACAAAGAAAATACCTGTCACACTGGCATCCAGCAGAGAAGATAAACACAGGCACAGCCTCTGAGGTGTGGTCTCCATCTGGCATCGAAGCAGAAGCCCTGGGGAAGGAGGAGGGTACTGAGCCCAGCATCCCCATCACTCAGGCACTGAGCAGAGGCAGGTGCAGGGAGGAGGTGGCAGCAAGTGACAGCTACAAGTGTGCAGGAGCAATTACGGTCCTCTCTCCAGCAATACTGCCCTTCCCTAAGCTCCCAGCTCTCCCCCAGCCAAAGACAAGGCCCTAGTTCCACGGAGGCAGCCTCCACACGCATTGGGAAGAGCAGAACCCCTGTCTGCATCCTCAAGCACACGGGGGAAACGCCTGAGCTTTGTCACAGCAAAGGACACCCACCACCTTCAAAAGCCCTGCTACCTCCTTGACCAACAGGCAATTGTCCGAGCACTCAGTCCTGAGCCAATTTCATCACGTGGAGGGGAAGGACAGCCAGGAAACTACTGTCCAGCCTGCTAAAACCGCTGGTCCCCCGAGGTCACAAAATTCAAGGCACTTTCACTGAGGAAGCGATAAGAGGCAGCAGGGTGCTAAGCTGTCCACTTCAGCCCGGCGTTAATCGCGGAGCTTCTCCAGAGCCTGGCACGAAAGGGATCCACGGAGCTCGCCCGGGAAGCGGCTCCTGGGCTCCAGAACAGAAACACTGCCATCTAGAGGCCCACTGCCTTTCCTGGGAAAGGGGCTGGGAAAACCTGGGAGGAATTTCCATGCTCCCCAGGCACCCGTGGGGAAGAGAGCTGTCAGAAGGGACACGCGACCTGAGGTTTGGGCCAGACTCCAGGAGATTTCAGTCATCATTGCTCAGAGAGCTTTAAGGAATGTTTCAACCCTTGCGTCTTTCTTTTCTCCTTGGGAGAACTCGGTCAGAGCTTGGCTAACGATTGTTCCTTCTGCTGTGGGGTGTTTGAAAGCTTGGAGAGATGTGAGCTGGGGAAGCTTCTCTACACCCTTGGGCAGACCATGCTGAGGGGACTGAACTGTCCTGTGGCACCAGCGCGGCACCACTGCAGTACCCATGAAATGGAAATAGCTGTGAAAGCACCTGGCTCAGCCGTGGAGCTCAAACTCTTTCTGCACACAAGAAAAGTGCCAACCACCCAAATTCCAAGGGTGGGCTTGGAATCTGAGACAAAGGTAAGCTCAGATCCCAGCAGACACCACTTCAAATCAGGCCCACACTCCACAGCAGAGACATTCTCCATAACACTTTTTGGCCCGTGCTCCTCTCCCAGTCAACAGCCCCTCCCTGCTGCCTCTATCCCACAAGACCAGAGTGGCACATCACCAGCACCTCCTCGTCAGCAGAGGGAGGCAGGTCCTCCACAGAGCAACACGGCTCAGGCAACGAACGCGTGGGACATTTCCAGGGCTGCCCGCAGTGTCCTGCACTGGTGCGTTCAGTGCTGCAGAAACCACACCTACCCCAAAGCACCAGGAAAGGGGAGAGCACAGCAGCCTCCACCCTTTGCAGTGGGCCAAGCACCAGCAGCCAAGGCCCAGCATTGCTCCTGTGGCTGAGGTGGTGGCCTCCACAGCAGAGGAAAGTGGGACGAGAAGCTGGGTAGATCACAGAGGAGAGGATGAGCCAGAGAATTCAGCTGAATTTACCTACCATCCTTATGGTAGGTAAAATAAGGCTGGCCCACTGAAGTCACTGGTGTAGACTGGATGGTACCAGTAGAGAATAGGAGCTGGAGAAGGCAGCCTCCAAGCTGAAGAAACCTCTCAGCCCTACAGAGCAGCATGCAAGCAAGATGCAGATGTCTAGCACTTCACCCTCCAAGATGCCCAGCAACAGCACTACACAGTCACTGTCACACCCAGAGAGCAGCCTGGACCCCCTAACTCTGCCCCACGGTGAGTGCAGACCCTACTGCCATCCACTGCCACAGTGGTGGGACACGCCAGTGCTCCTTCCACCTCTGCAAGCTCACCTGGGAGCATCAAGCACATTCTCAAATCCAGACCAGTGCTTAGTTGGAAAGCTTTTGTCAGCAAAGATTAATTTCTGTGGTTTGCAGGTTTCTACCTGAGCTACCTCAGAGCTTGAGCTCTCTGGGGAGGAAAAGAAAAGATAATAAAATCCCCTGAACGTGTGATCAGAAAGGAAGCCTGATCGGGTGTCCTGCAGTCCTCTCACGTTTTTAAACGGGTGAATCACTGGAACTACTAAAGAAAAGAAAAATCACCTAGCCTGAGCCCTGGAAATCTCATCTGCGAAGGTGAGAAACTAGAAAAACACACTTGAGGCACAGGTTTTGAAAAGAAACCACTCCTCAGTCTTAATTAGGGCTTGCCCAGACGACGTAGCCATTAAGGTGCTTGCACAGGGAGCTGTGGTTAGTGTCCACTAATGGATGAGTAAGAAGACACCCCAGGATTTAAGCTACCGGCGCCTCCGAGGACCGATGGAGGGGAGGCTTCTTGGCAGCTCTCTCTTCCTCTCCTCCACGGTCAGCAGGCTGGTGATGGATGTCTGAGTGCCAGCCCTCCTCTCCCACAGCACATCATTTGATTTGCCGCAGACGCGGCGCTGGAGGTCCCTGGCAGCACTCTGCGTGCCAGGAGAGGTCACCGGCTCTTTGAATAACGTCTTCTTACAGTGCCAAGAAGTGACATCAAGCTTTGCCCCCTGCCACCCCCCTGGCATCACAGGGATGCTAGTCAGAGTAGGGGTGAGAGGAGGCGCGTTCCCCGCCGTCTCTGCTGCCCGTGCGTGATTTATACCGGCTGTGCCAGACGGGCAGGCCCAGACAGGGGACCGAGATGGATGGGGATACTGCTCTGCTCCACGCCAGCCCAAGACTTCCTCCATGTCCCCTCCACAGAGGGCTTGCCCAGGACAGATTACTGTTTGCATGCAGGTGTTTGACGGGAGAGCATCTCCTGGGATGTCGCTCTGCAAGGGGCCATGTTGGACAGCCCAAAATGCTCAAAAGATCCTCTGCTGACATCCTGAGACAACATGTGAGGCAGCAACATGCTGACACAAGAGACACAGATCACATAAAAGGCACTTGCATTCTTATATTCCTTTCCCTCTCCACCCTAGCACAGGCTTGCAAGCCTGCCTTCTGCTCTCTGACCCTGCTTTGACAGGCACAGCTGGTCCACAGACCAGCAGGTCAGACAAACAAGTGGTGGCACGTGGCTCACAGAGCTGGATAGGAGCAGCTGGAAGACATACGAGACAGACCCAACCACAGAGGGAGTCAGCACTGTGAGTGAGGACCCCTGACCCCAGGACTTGCTTGGGAAGCTCCCCTTCTCCCAGCATTTGCAGCTTCAAGTTGCTAAATGGCCTTACTTTAAAACAAACCTGAACATCTCCTAACAGGATAGAGGCTACAGGTGTGTATTCTCCTCATTCTCCAAAATCCACCTTCACTGCTGGTCTCCGGCCCAGACATGAACACTCGTGAGCAGCCACCTACAAACATCACAGACCTCTCTGGAGCTATTTGATATTTATTGTGGCATCTCCACTGACCTCTCCAACCAGCAGGATGATGCAGGACTTGAGGGCATCACTGCAAAGCTCTCAGCCTGAAATTACAAACATTGTCCCACCACTGGGTCACTCACCACAAGATCTTCCACCACTGCAGCCAGCTAGGACCCTCAGCAATTTTCAGCTGCAAAGTCAGCATTTAGACAGGGCTGCTGCTGCTGCTGCTCTCCCAGCCATGAGCTGGAGATTTAAAAACCACACTCTAGACAGGGAAGCTCCAGGATGGGTGGCAAGGGGGGAAAATGTTCATTTGGCCTTGGCAGAACAGCACGGCAGCACCAGCAAACCCTCGGCTTTGAGGGCAGAGGAAAGCACTGGCAGCTACAAATTACTAATCAATGTCGAGTAACAACAACAGCAGCTAATAAGAAAGGGCTGATCAGCTTACCATGGCAGTAATTATTCCTGACACCAGCCCTCAGAAGGAGCATCTAGGCTTAGCACGCTGTCTACCATGACGATAACCCAAGATAACTAGAGAAATTTTGTGCTGGAGAAAGGGAGGGGGAAGAGAAAAAACCCTCAGCAATTAGCAAGACTTGTGGTGCTAATTACACTGTGAATGGTGTGCAGGCTTTGTCAGAGCACACTTGAGCCTTCCAGGTGATGCCAGGGAGGGATGAAGTGGCAGCACACCTTTTCACGTGACAAACAATTCTGGCACCTGGTTATTTTTGAGAACAGCACAACTCTCTGCTGCTGACACCGAAGCTGGCACGAATCCTTTGCCATCATTGCCTGAGGAAAAGCCTCTCATCTCCATAGTGTAGTGGAGCTCCAGTTCAGCTTCACATCACTAGGTGGTACTGAGCCCACCTAACCTGGGTACAGGACCAATTCAGGATGAGATACAGCCAGCACAAGAATAGAAATCTTAATTAACCAACATGTCTGAGCCGTGTATGTTCAAAGCATGCTGCATTCACCCACAGCTGCTCAGGATCCCGTGGTGATGATGCTCTGCAGTGCTGCAGAAGCCCAGGCACAAAGGTCCCCATCACTTCCAGTGCAGCCACCAACCCTCCCACTGAAGAGAAGTTTCCATCAGCATCCCTTCACCAGCACAGGAAGAGTTACTGCACCCAGCAGGGGTAGCAGAGTGAATGTGTGAACACACATGTGCTTCCCCCATGCGCTTCTTACTGATAGATCAGGTGAGAAAAAAATCTAACAGCCCCCGAGGCTCGCGATGGCACACTCTCCTCACCCACCTCTCTCCCAGGCAGGTGTAATTAAAGGCACCATTTTCTTGCATCCTTCATTCAAGGGGGCTGACAAATGGCTCTCTGAGCAATGGTGTGTGTTTTATGGACGTGAGCTTCTCGGAAGGGCAGCTGCTCCGGGATGCGGGTCACCGCCATTGCCGGCTCACGGCATCGCGAGTTCTGCGAGTCCAGAGACGAATGAGGAGCTTGCAGCACTCCTCCACACAGAGCAGTGCAGTCACGAGGGTCACTGGAGCCTGTTCAGACCTTATCCTCTCCGACTCCTCCCTCTCCTCCAAGACTCACAGGCTTTGGCACCTTATGCAGGATGGGGACTTCACCTTGGCCCTGGGGTCTTTGCAGAAAGCCAGCCCCCTGTCAGGAACACAAACCAGTCTGGCAAGATCCAGCAATTCAAGAGACAGAGAAGGTGCCCATAAGCACTGGGTTGCTGGCCCACACATTTGCCAGCACTTCCCATAGGTGAGTCCTACTCCTCTCCCTCCCTTCAAGGGTGTTCTGTGCCAGCCCACCCTTCCCATCCCACACAGAGCTGTCATAAAGCCCACAATCCTAATATAGGGCAGCATCAGGGGGACATGGCTACTAGCCCTTGCACAAACAAAATCCTATTACAACAGAGATCCTGATTCCAGCCTTTATTTACAGAAATTATTACTACAAAGAACCCTGAGGGAAATCACAGTTCTATGCTGCATACACTGAATTCATCACTGCTAGGTAAGAAGCCTCACAGTGTTTTGAGACACACCGAGATGCAAATAACATCTGAGTTTTATGTCGTGGAGTGGGAGACAAAAGGGAAAAAAACAACCACAGCCTAAGCCGTCGCAGGAGGAGGAAAAGGGAATGGCATGAGTGTTTCTTTTGTCCAGCCCAAGGCAATTGTTATCCACAAGGTGCACTAAATCCTTTGTGCCGCTCGATTAAATTTACAGCTGACCTAAGCACAGATTGCTGTTCTGCCAAAAAAGAGCAGTCCAGACTCAGAGCTGTCCACAGGGTGAACGGCCATGGCCCTGTGCAGACATGTGGGCAAGGTAGGGAAAGAGAAAGGAGATGCTTGCTGCAGGGCTGGAACAGTTTGGAATTGCTGCCATGTGCAGTATCATGAGCCGTGCCAGCACTGACACCAAATCCTGTGCTGGAGCATCTACTTTCAGGTGAGGGAATACAGATGAGGAAGGGGAGCAAACCCCCACTACATCCTCCTGAGATGCCACATTTGGACAAGCAGGGAAAACCAAGGCATCAAGCACCTGGGGCACCCTCCCATCTGCAACTCCTGCATAGCCCAGTGATGCTCAAACACCAACACAGTCCAGCAGTCAGAGCATTCCCCTGTCACAAACCTTGACTGGTTGATAGGAGAAGAGAGGGAAAAGGATTGTGATGTCCAACAGGGAACCAACAGATCTTCCTGGGGCAGATCAACCTCTCGTGCACACTGGTCAGGCATACTGGAAGGAAGGAGGAAGAAGAGAAGGCATCTGACCTTACACAAATCTACAGGAGCTGCTCCTAAAATTTGCCAGTGCGAAGCAAGCAAGGCATCGGAGAAGGGGAGGTGAGGTTTCTGACGCTGCAGTGTGGGTTCCATAGCACTGTAAGGGTTATAAATCAGAGAGCTGACACCAGACTGACTGCATGGATCACACCAGGCACCATCAGAAACACACACACCCACCACAGAGAGACCTTCTCCAGCAGAAGGGTCTCCCTCACACTGCTGGTTGTAATAACAACCCATTATGACTTTGCTGTACAAAGCCAGGAATGCTGACTTTAATGCCAGGCCAAGGATGCTCTCAGTGCCTGACCTGCACACATTTCCAAGTGATGTTTCTTCAGCTGCTCCCATCCACCTAGAAATTATTAATCCCATTTGCTTGAAAGTATCTCCCCAAGGTGAAGCTCCCATGTCTCAACATTATCAGAGGAAAGCAAATCCTGACAAGAGGAAGGTCCCATCAGTTGACACTAATGGGTGAACATGACAGTTCTCCAGGAGGGACTCAGGAGAAATGGTGTTGCTCTGGGACAGCCCAGGTAGGATGGGAACATCACAGAGGGGACATCAGCACAGGGTGCAAGCTCAAAGGCTGAACCAGACTTCCAGAAATGGAGGCCAGAACCAAACCATTCCTTCTTTGTGTCCTCAATCAACTCATCTCTCCTGCTGCTGTCTCCACCAGAAAGGGAGGCCGTGGTCTTCCTCACATCTATGGACCACAGCCAAGGCAGCAGCCCAGACAAGGCAGGGTAACTCGAGGGTTGGCCCCTGCAAAGCTGTTCATCAGTATTTCAAGGTGAATCTGACAACACAGCTGGTTACCTAAGTGTTAAGAACATGCTTCGCTCCAGCCTTTCATCTCGAGCAACACACAGCGCCAAAGGGCAGCTTGCCAAAAGCAAAAATCACATGCAGGACGAAAAGCATCACCCCTGGGAAATCTGCATCCAAGGAAGGCTGGAAACCTCCCCCCCAAATCTGACAGAATTCGAATCCCTCCCCTGCTGAGACAGTCTCTTTCAATTTCTCCAGTGGATGTATTTCACGCCTCACCTGCAGAGCGACTGTTTCCTGGAGAAGGAGGAACCATGGAGAAGTTTGAGCACGGCACAAAGCCAAACCTGGATCGTGTGCCTTTTTTTTTTTTTACCCTTTCACCCCCCACTGAGGCGTGTTAGGAGTGAGATTTCTGAGAGCCCAGCAGTATTGTCGGTGCCCGAGCCCCCTGCCAGCAGCCCTGAGCTGGCAGGAACAATAGAGGCTCTTCGGGAACCTTTCCTGCTTGCTTTCTCCTCACAGCACAATCGGAGGCTAAACTCACACTCCAGCAACAGCGCCGTGGATGAGTCATCCTGGCTGCTGTCAGCCGGAATGACTAAGGATGAAATGGCATCGCTTATCAGCAATGAGGTGGCTGCAGGACCACTGAGACAGCCACAGACTGGGACTAGGAAAGAGAGCCCAAAGCAGGGACTTTCTCAAAAGACCCAACCTTTTGTCCAACTCCTACACAAGCTCAGCATTGCTTCAAAGCCTAAAACCGACTTAAACTTATCTGCTTGCAGGGACAGCAACTGGCTCTTGCACATGCCTATGGAAGATAAAACTTTGAGGGGCTCAATGACAACTATAGCACCAAATTGTGTCAAGTTTTTAATGTTTTCAAGTTGGGAGTCCAGCAGGGTCAACAGAAGTGTGCTCACAGATCATAATGGCTCTGACTAATCACAGCCAGCTCTTGGCTGGCTGCCTGGTTAAAACCTGGATTACTCCAATGGGAAGCTGACCCTGATTTAAACTCAGGGCCACATTTTACAGCTTCACATTGCAGCTGCCAGGCTCTCCCTGACATACCTTCTTTATGACATTGCTGTTTCCCCTCACACTTCTGGTGAGCCACCAAGAATCAGGGCCATTAGCAAGGTCTCGTAGCTGACAGGTCTAAGACCGCAACCCGTAGCCAGCAAACCAGTGTGATACATTAAATAGCTGAGCAACTAAACCCACTGGCTAAAACATCAGTCCTGTGGGGAGGTCTCCCTAAGCTAGCCCACGTTAGTATTTATTACTAATAACACCTAATAATACCAATATCTTTCCACTCACACACTTTTCCATCAGGATGCAGGAACAGGAAACCCATTGCAAGAAAGAGCCACACAAAGTATAAAATAAGACATTTCAAGAGCATCTCTCCAGCTCCAAAAGCAGCCCCTGAAGTAGCCCTTGGCCTGCAAGACAGGTGCCTGTGTTCCTGCGGCACATGGAACCCTAAAAAGTCACGACTCACCAGCATTTCCACCCCTGGTATTTGAAATGTAACAAACGAGATGATTTTTAAGGTCCCTTGAAACTCAAGCCATTCTATGATTCACAATAGAGTGGGTATACTAGAGATCACCTCTTGCCCAAATATATATAATTTTGGTTGGCAGCTGTAATGGACATCAGAGCCTCGCTCTCCGGGGGAGATTTGGCTGGAGATCACCTCCAAATCAGCTGTCTGACTGGAATACAAAGGCAGGAGTTGGCACTGAGAATGGTGCTTCAGGGATTGAGAGCTGACTCCTTCCCAAATGGCCAAGTAAAGCAGATAAAGGAGCTGTAGGTTGATTTGATGATTTAATCAATAAGATAATTATATTAATTCAATAGTTTGATACAAAGCCACTTCCTTTCTGTTTGATTTAACTGCATTTCAGGATTTTCATGGCTGAGTTGATCAAATACATAAAACAGCAAATTTGTGCTAATTAATTAATATTATATGTATTTTCCTTAACTATGAATTGCAGAGGCCCAGAGGCAGAGAGCACTATCACCCAGCAACCACATCATGACAGCCCATAGATTTGCATCTACAGTCACCACACAGCCAACTACCTGTGCCAGAATTCATCCAAAATGCAGGACAACTGTGCCATGAGGGCACCTGGCAGAGAACAGAGATGCAGATGCATCCACATCCTTGAAGTGTGGGCATCTACGCTTAATAGAAATTATGACTTCTGCTGATGGAGTAAAGAAGGATTAATATCAGGTAGAGAGTGGTTTTCCATTTACAGGAAAGAGGAGTAAAGTGTCATCCTTCAGGAGGACGGAAGACTCTAGGGGTTCACCTTTAGCCTTGCACCCTAAGGGAACACCAGCTAGAGAAGCCAGTCAGCAACACCACCACCCCTGCCCAAAGCTACAATTACATGGTGAGCCCCATCCCTGCTATTAATGCCCTAGAGAACCACTGTAAGAGGGCAAAAAAACCTCACTGCTACTCATGCCCCAGAGAACCACTGTAAGAGGGAAAAACTGTGACAGCAACCTCTACCTTGTTAGACTGCAGGGCATTCCTCCCCAAGGCAGGGAGCAAGTGCTCTTCACTGTCCTTCCCACGAAGGTGCTCCACTGCTCCTGTTGCTGGGCAGCAGCATTTGAGAAAGCAGACTGAAGATGCTGGGGAGCCTGGAGGTGTCTGCAATGATCCTTGGTTTTTCTGCCTTTCCCTAGGAAGGACAAAAAACGCACTCCCACACTCCCACCTGCAACTACATCTACACAGTAATTCCCAGTGCTACCACAACCTGCTTTCAGGCTTGGTTCTTTTTCCTCCCTCTTTCTCCACTTAAAAATTCACTAACCCCTGACACTGCCAGGAGAGATGCAGTGAAGGCGATCGTAGGTCAGCCTTCTTCAAACAATTCCAGGCCCTCTTGCCAGGTTTCTCTCTGGGTAATACCATTCCTCCAGCAAGGAAGAAAAGCCTCTAATTAAAAAGACCTGGACAGCAACCCACCAGCTCCCACTCCTGCCTTGATCAATGAAGCTTGCTAATTAAAAGCAGTTGACCTGAGCAAAGAATGGCTTGGACGAGATTAGCCCAAGGGAGACAAGATTTAAGAATTAAATTACTTGACTGGTCTGTTTCATTTTATTTTACAACCCCGCTTCTTCCTCCTCCCCCACTCAGGTAAACGGTGGCTTTGAGGACTCAGTCCCAATTTGTAAGAGCAAGGGAGCAGAAAGCACGGTCCTGCTGCTTAATTCACTGTCAGACACCACAGGCTGAGTGCTTGGGGCTGCCAGAGCAGCTGCTCTGTCTGATCACCAGGTGACAACTGAAAAACGGCTGGGTGGCACCTAATTTCTGCAGTTTGATTAACTAGTCCTTTGCACCCTGCCACATCAACAGGGCTGGGGGACAAACACACCGGCAGCACCTCAGACACTTGCTCTGACTCCACAGCCAGGGTCTCACTGACGGATTTATCTCTGCCTAATACCCCCAGGAGATTTATGCCCAGCAACCACAGGGAGACAACCACCACCCAAAAATAATAGTGCTCAGGTCAGGTCCCCATCATCTGGCCTGACCAGTGACTCACTGGTTTGAGTATCCCACCACACAGGGATGTGAAGCAGGTGAGAATCCTAAGGCAAACCGACGTGCAGCAAACACACCACGTCCCACATCCGGGATGCTGCAGGATGCACTGGGATTGCAAGGAAAGCTCTCTTTGGAGAGCTCTCACATCTACTTTCCAGGGTTGCTTTGCCCTGCTCACGTCAGCGGGAACTGCAGGAGCTCTAGAAACTGTTAATAAAAGGCAAAGCAGAAGAATGTAACGCTTCCTTGCTTCAGGAGAATTGGGTGGAAACATGAGGTTTTTCCCCAAACAATTAGAAATTCCAGTGCAAACATAAAATATGTTCCCCTTCAACCACCAGTATCGAGGGCCCTCATCACAGAATAACTTTAAGGGGATTTGCCCAGAGCATATACATTTCTCTCTCAGAGAGAAAGAATATTCTTGAGAGAAACAAGAAGCTTCCTAACCAAACGCTTGGGATTTTGTGTATGTTCCACACACAGTCTTAGCATTCATTTTCTTTTTTAAATCCCTATCTTGGAGCTGAGGGGAATAAGACCAAGCACAGGACTGATGGCAATCCTATTTGTGTAACTTATTAATCCACTGCCCTTTTTTCTCTGGCATGCCATTTATTTCCTCTTCGCCTCCGGTGTGGCTGCAGAGCCCAAAGTGTCCCCCCATACTCCTGACTGTTGATACCAGATCTTCAGAGCATTTCAGCTTTCGCTCCCCCATGATTATTCTCTCTCCTTTTCTCCTTCATGCAGCCTGAAGCTTACCCTTGCTTACCATTTTCCAACCAGCACAGCCGGACACATCTGACACTGAACTGACCACCAGAGCAAGGCACTTTCTATTTCAGCTGCAATTCCCAAATGAAAATAATACTCTATGGCTACTTCCAGTCCCCTTAAAAAAAAACCTGATTGTAGGGTGAGAAAGAAGTGATTGCACAGCATCCAGCAAAAGGAGCTGGTCAGGAATTAAGACCCTAGGGCTCCACCACCAGAAAAAACGCCACAATACCTCTTTATGAATGCCAGCCAAAGGAAAAATAACTCAGCACCAGAAATCCAAACAGAGCCGCCATCTCAGCGAGGCAGTAATTCGTATTCCTCCCCACCAAGGAAAGTAGTGCATAAGCAGACAGAGAGTTAAACCCACAGCTGCTGCAAAGCCAGAGATCTGCCTCCGAGGTGCCCTAGGTGCCCACAGACCTGGTGGGGCTCACCAAGCCCACAGGGATGTCATGGTTCAGGCATTGTTTAAGCTGCATAAACAAAGATGTCTGAGATGTTGTAATATGCTGTTACTCAGGCCTAATTCCCAAGCTGCTGTCCCTGAAGCAATCCCATCATTTTTATTACCAGGAGGGAGCCTATTGCAAACCCAGACACTTCTCCTTCTGAAGGGAGGAAATTTCATCACAGATGCAGCAAAACATCCTCATCTGACTTGTGAAGCAAGAGATTTCTTCAAAGAAAGTAGGTCTCTCCAGCAACACCTCCCTCCTGCCCTAAGGAAGAGAAGTACAGGGAAGCATGATGAGAAGCAAAGCTGGATAGTCCATCAGGGGAGGGTGCCGAGGAGATGCAGTCCCTTCCAGCTACCTGGCTGAAATTCAAATGCTGGATTAGTGTCTCTGGCACACTTCTAACAGGAGGCAAAGGAGAGAAATGTAGCACTTCCTTCCAGCCTTTCGGATCTACAAACCTCTCCAAGGCAGCAGACATTCCAGCCCACCAAGAGGAGGCTAGAATTAGAAATGAGAGCCATTTGTCATCTAAAATTTCCAGGTACAAGGAACAAAGCTGAATTTCTATCAGGAAGAGATGCTGTAATAATGCTGTAGCAGCTGGGAACTCCATTTAGGTGAAGGTCAGGGCTGCTTGGCATCCACTACAGTCACAGGCCCCTCAGAAAACCAAAAAGAGCAAAGGACAAACAGTTCCCCTTGGCAAGCTCGCTCCTGTCCAGCTGGATATGATAGGCTTTGAAGGCTGGAAACTCAGCAGGGCTGGCTGCAGCAAAACACAGAGGAAAAGGGAGATATGGAAGAAGAAAAAAAAGTTAATCTTCAAAAACAAAGTGGTTTTGTTCATCTTCTCTTTGGTCACCAAGTTGGCTCCAGCTGTGACTTGGGTCTGGGACTGAAAGGAGAACGCTAGCTGGAACCCTAGGGAATTGGAGTCACTTATGTGTCTTCTTTGTACTGAGTTACAGCTCACATAAAAATGAGGGTGGCAAGCCCTGAAGGTGCCCTTTAGCCACATAAAGGGAAAAGTGCTGCAAAAGACAGACCTTGATAAAACACGATCCAAATGGGGACACATCCGGCATCCCTTGGGGTCCGTGACAGCTGCCCAGGCAATCATCCTGACAGCGCCGGGCAGGGCTGGGGCTCTGCCTTTGGCCCACATCCATTCCGTGGGGGGGAACGCGGGCAAAGTGCAGGGACGCTCAGATTTGGCTGTGTCCTATTTCTCCTATCAAACCTCTGCAAAAGCAGCATTCTTCCACCTCCCCCCTTGGACACCTAACAAGGATCAGCAGCTGGAAGCCCCTTACCACTGCCAAGCCCAGCACCCAAGGACCTGCCATCTGTGCTCCAGCCTGCCTTTTGTACTGATTTGTTGCGTTTTCGCCCTGATTGCACGCCTCGGGCAGGCGACAGTTGCTCTGTGCAGGACTTGGAGGAGGGAAGTTTTACAGCTTGGCTGCTGCCAACGCACAGATGTTACAGGCTGGGTCACGGCAAGGTGCTAAAGGCCTTCAGAAATGTTGCAAAGCATTAATTATGTTCCTGCAGCTGTTCTTTAACCCTCATCTGTGTCTCCATTCTTCCACGGGCTGCCAGAAAGACAACTGTGAACGGGAAATCAAAGCAGGAGGCTTTGAAAAGAAGTAAGGCAGAGTCTTTAAAGGTTAAAAGAAACAGCACTCTGCAAAGACAGAGCTTTTTTAAAGCTGTTTGTCCCTGCCACTTGCTTGGACACCTCCTCTTCTCCTACTTCGGTGCAGTGCTGAACTCCAACAGCATCCAAGGTGAAATGGAAGAGGTCACCCAAATCCTGACATTTCAGAGAGCACGTCGCAGCTTGCAGGTTGATCCATGAGCTTGGGAATACTTTGTCTCACAAGACTAGAACAAGGAATGATTAGTGGCATGCGTTTAACCAACCCTCCCATCTGTGCAGATCTAGAGATGAGGGGTTTCCCTCGTTTTCCACAGGTTTGTGTGAACTTCTTGAAGCGAGTCCAGAGGAAGGCCACAAAGATGCTCAGAGGGATGGAACACCTCTCCAATGGAGATAGGCTGGGAGAGTTGGAGCTGCCCAGACTGAAGAAGAAAAGGCCCCAGGGAGACCTTAGAGCCCATTCCCATGACAAAACAGGCTACAAGAGAGATGGAAAAGGACTTTGGACAAGGTTCTGGAGCAACGGGAAGAGGGGGACTGGCTCTAAACTGAAAGAGAGGAGGTCAGATTAGATATTTGTAAAACATTCTTCCCTGTGAGGGTGTTGAGGCCCTGGCACAGGTTGCTCAGAGAGGCTGTGGCTGCCCCATCCCTGGAATTGCTCCAGGCCAGGTTGGACAGGACTCAGAACAACTTGGTTTAGTGAGAGGTGTCCTTGCACACGGCAAGGGGGTTGGGATGGGAAGATCTGTAAGGCCCCTTCCAATCTCAACCATTCTGTTATTCTGTAGTCACAAAAACCCCACTGTGCCCCAGCTGGACCAGAGCTGTACTCAAACAGACCGGTCACTAAACTGACCTGCAGAACCCAAGCTTAGAGCTTCTGCCATCCCTGCTACGGAAGCTGGGGTTATGCCAAGTGTCAAGACAGCATTGGAGCAGGCTTACCTAGAACAGCTCAGGGAGATGTAGGAACCCAGGTCTCTGAACTCACCTCCTGTGCTTCAGTGCCCTTGACAGCCACCACGTGCCAGGGCTGGCAACACACCTCCCGGGGTCCCTGCACAGGCACTTCTCTGGGCAGTGGGAGCCCTGGGAAACATGAAGCTGCTGCTGAGAAAGTAGCTCCATGCCTACAGCACGGTGCAATTCAGAGCTGCCACCGCAGGAAAGCGGTCCAGGAGGTCTGCACCCAGATCTGAGCCCTGCTGAACATCAGGACTGATGAGTATCCACACACCACCAGGGCAGCCATTCTGGCGCTGAAACTGCAGCCTGGCTGGAGGGGGCATCTCCATACCCCACAAACCAGAGGTTCTCAAGGGGACAGCTTGTCCATTGCTAATCTTCAGACCAGCTGCAAAGTAAAGCTCCATCTCAAACATGGGCATTCACTAACATATCTGCACAGGCTGGGCTGCAGCTGTGCCACAGAACCGTAAGTGGGCTGATAAAACCCACCAGGCTCCTGAAACACCTCTCCCTCCCCTATTCCCCATGCTTTAAGCTGCAGTCAAACAGAGCATAACTCCTTTAAGGACTTGCAGATGTGTTTCTGAATCTGGCTGGGCAGCTTGTGCTGGCGAGAGGGAACAAGATTGTCTCTGGAATCCTTTGTGCTGCAGTTCTCTGTGCACAATAGGCTCCCGCGCACTCGGGGGCTGAAAAACTTTTTATGCTAGAGATGAAGCAAGAGGGGGGAGAGAAAAAAATAATACAGGCACAATAGCAAACAAACAAGCAGAGAGAGCGAGGTGATGGAAAAGCAGGCAGGAATAGCAACACTGCTGTGCCCAGACACACATTCCAAATAGCATCTCCCACATCCAAAAAGGCATAGACTAATAAAGGATAAGTTTTTGCCTGACATCTCTTGGACGTGCCTTCAGTCGGGGATCGTTAGGACTCAGCACGCTGGCCAGGACTTGAACTTCTGCATAATGGCCCCAGACAGCTGCTGATCCCCTCAGCTGCTGCTGGCACAAATGTTCATTCCTCTGCATCACTTTAGAGAGATGATAACTAAAAAACCAAACAAAAACCTTAACGTCCAGGCCTTGAAAGGGGATCCCTGACAGCATTAAGCAGTGAACCCCAAGGCCATGTAACACCAGACTGAGCTATGCTGACAGCCACAGGTGAAGGATCTTCCTTCAGGTGGCTCAGGAGCCTCACCCCAGATGCCCAAATAAGATACAATTCCTCCCACACCAAAGCAGTGAGTGATGGCTTTCTCCCCTTCCCTCTGGGGAAGCCTGCCCCTGGATGTGCAGCCATTTCAAGCAGGAATTGGAGACCAGCAGTGGAACCCTGACAGTCCTTACACCCTGGGCAGTCAAAGGTGGGCCAACATCAGATTCCCACCAGGATGTACCAACAGCCAAAATCAGATTAAAGGCTTTGCAAGAGCAGCTTTTGTGTTAAGACATTTCTGGACACCCCCGTTCTGCCTAAATATGAGGGGACAATGTTTTTATCTGACTAATAGAGCTCCTCAAACCATGTGGCCCAGGGTGGCTCTTTTAAAAAAACATTCAGCTGAGACTTTTGTTTCTGACAGAATAATTTAACACCCCACTCCTGCTGAGTACTCTTACCCCCAGGTATCAGAGTGGATCAGAAAGGCTGCGCTGGGGAAAACCACAGAATCATTAAGGTTGGAAAAGACCTCCAAGATCATCAAGTCCAACCACGGATGCAGCAACATAACTCACATCACCTGTGATCCTGGAGCAGAAACTCCTACCTGCCCAAAAGAGCCCTCAGCAGGGATTTGCAGGGAGGCAGCTTCTCCAGAAGCCTCTCCCAAACAGCAGCTTTCCTCTTTCCACTTTTTTTCCAGCATTCTTTATTTATTTTTTAATCTGCTTCCCCCTCCCCCCTGCCCCCGCCCCCAACTCCAAACTCAAGTTATGTAAATTTTACAGAGGGGCTGACATTCTCTGATGAAGATGATCCCATTGGTGTTATTGTCTGGCTGCCAGCTCCTGGGAAACAGGCAAGGCACGAGGGTGGTTGCTGTTTTTAACTGGAGGCCGTGTCTGACTCGAGCGTTAGGAGAGTTAATGAGCACTGTGCAAAGGGAGGGAGGGCTGGCAGAAAGCAAACAGGGAAAGCTTTATTTTTACATTTCATTATTTTTGTAAGAAAAATAAGCCTGGGACCTTAAGGGAAGCGAAAAGGGGATTTTTAATTTTTTTTTTTAAATAGCAGAATTTGCAGCTGGGAAGAACCTGCTGAGATGTCCTGTGCCTAAACAGCAGGGAGGTGCCTGGGTCTCACACAGGGCATTACAGGTTACCTTACTCTTCTAGGTGTCAGCATCTGCGAGGGGGACATCCCTCATCCTATACCAGTGGGTCCTGCTGGGGATGCAGCTGCAGCCATGGTCAGACAGGGAAAGCTTGGACCATGTGCAGTAAAGGCCATGTTCTCCCCTGCTTAGAGACCACCTCACCCTGTAGGAATCGACACTTGTGCCAATTTGCAGAGCACAAGGAGCAGATCACACCTACTAATGTGAACCCCAAGGTACTGATATACACACACACCCTACAGCTCTAGGAGAGAGCCCTCCATCCATCCAACCCCATCCCACATGCAGGATGGATCTGCACCATTATCTTCTCTTGGGGGTCACAGTCTGCAGGCTGCCCCAAGGAGTCCAGGCAGCCTGGGAGGTCCCTCTCCAGCTCTGAAGCAGATTCAGGCCACTCAGTGGGTGCTCAGCACCGAGCAAGTTGAAACCAAAACCAGTAGTCTCTAGAAAAGATGGATGGGGCCAGAAAGCCTGACACTATTCCCCATAAAGCAACAGGGAAGAGGTTAAAAGAGAAGATTTATGGGCATATATCTCTGCCAGAACCACCAGGTGATCATGTGTACACATTTCTCTACTCTAAGACCTAATTTTCCACCATTTCCCTTGATTTGCTGTTCCTATTCTCCCATTTCCTTGATTTAAGGCCCAATTATTTCTTGTCCTCTTGCCAGTGAAACAAAATATTTCATAAGCACTCCTGCTGCCTCTCGCCACTCCCTCCCTCCTTTGGATGCTGGTTTCAATGCCTGACTCACGCTTCGTGTTCTCTAAAATTTAGAGTATTTTAGTGAACACCTAACAATGATTTTACCATTTTTCTCAGTGATACAAACGGGATTTGGCACCAACTAGCTCGCTGTTGGAATTTAAGTGAGTCTGTGGCTGCCACAGCTCTGGCACGTCTTTGCAAAGCAGTCCCTGGAGATTGTCACCTGGGCAAGATTTCATTGTGGCCTTCACAAGGAATGAGCCACACATCCTGGGCTGAGCTGGAGGTGACTCTGTGCTGGGACAGGGAGAAGGGCAGACAGGTAAAATCTATAATTCATCCAGGCCAGCCCCAGCCCTCCGGGGGAGAGGTGGGGACACCAGTCCAGGATCTGGTCCCCCTCCTGGAGGACATGGCCAAACTCTGCCTTCATAAAAAGGAAAGAATAATGTCACTGGTGGGTCCTCAGTCTAAACTTCCAAGCATAATCAAATCTTCCAAGTGGTTTGTCACAGACTGGCTTCTGTCAGCCCACTGAGCACCAGTCCTTCAAAACATCCCTCGGCAAGCACCCTCCCCTCCCCTTGGAGCAATGGTTTTACAATACATTTCCATTCCTCTTCCTCCTCCTTGCCCAGGCTTGCACGATCACAGCAAATAGCATTTCCATAGCATCCTCCTACCAGCTCCCACAGCCATACCCAAACCTGCCCCAACACAACACAGCCACGAAAAAGACAGTCAAAAGTGCTACTTCAATACTGCAATCTTTTTCAAGGAGATGGATCCATAATGTTGGGTGAGATTACGCACAGATCAAAAAAAAGAGGTTCCTTAGGCTGTAAGCCTAAGAGAGGGAAAAAGCTCAACATTGCTCTGAATCAAGCTGAACATGGACTCAAAATTGGTTCTCCTGTATTCTCAACTCATGCAGGTCCCCGAGACCTCAAACTTCCGTGACCATCAGCTGCTTACCTCTACCTGCACAACACAATCCATTTGGCCTTTATTTTCTCCCCATAAAAACACCCCAAACAAAACCGAACATAAACCCACAACTCACTGGACATGCAGCCTTTCCACTCAAACACCGTTGAAAAAACTTCAAATTTGGAAGTCACAGCTCACCAGATGGCTCTAGCTTGGGTGGTTCTCCAGAAGGGACACCTCCAGAGATTCCAGTCCTTCCAGTGGCTGGCTGGAAGCAACAAAGAGGAAATCACCTTGAGAAGATGATCAGGAGGAAGGAATAGGATGAGGTACTCTCTCCTAGATATTTTGACCTATGCCTCTTCTCTTCAGCCACACAAACATTTACCACAGCACATGGAGAAGTGTCCAAACCTGATCTCATGCTCAGATTTGGGGTCAACTGCGCAAGAGAGCTGGACACAAGCTGGGAGATGCAGAGCCCTGTCAGAAATCAGGCCCTAAAACATTGCAGTGGGAAGCCCTAAGAAGGTCAAAACATTCACACATCCCAAAGCAGGCATGATCTGGTCTTCACACCCACCACGGCTGCTGGCAGCTCGTTCACACATTTCATGCAGCCTGGAGGACAAGCCGAGGCCTTCAATGCTGTTTTGCCACACCAGACTTGCTGCTCTGTTATGGGATTGGGCAGCTTCACTCCAAAAAGCTTCACGAAATAATTGATCACCACATGCCACCAGAGTGAGAACTCTTTGGTAACCCAAGAAAGGAATGAGGTTTGTTAAGGGGGGCAGCTCTTTACCTGAACTTAAAAAGAAGAAAACTAGCCCTAGCTAGAAATATCAAGTAGGAATGGAAGACATGAGGAAAAACTTGAAAGACTCTGCAGATTTCCCTGTACAAGTCCATCATCTTTTCACAGCTGGGGCTGTGCAAGTCAAGACCTCCTCTATTTTGAGCTTGGCCTGGAAAAAGCTTCTGGGACCCCACCTGCCACTCTGTGGGGCATCAGATGTGCTCTGGACTCCTTCTGCGGATCATCCCAGTGAGGGCTTCTGGATTCCACTCACAGCTTGGGAAGGTTTGGGGATCTGTACCCTCCAAGGTCTGTAAAATCCAGAGGCCTCAGAGGATCCTAGCCAGCCTAACTTCATCCCTCCCTTGGTACAATCAGCTCTGCTAACTGTACTGGCCTGAGGGTTAGTAAATCAATGTCACTTTCAATTTACCATGTGGCTGTGGCTGGCTGGAAGCATCACCTCCAGGGGAAGCTGACTCACCCTAAGCACACTTTTCTGAAGGGCCAGCCAATCCTGCCCACTAGACCAGCTTCCCTTCAAGCTACCTGTCAGCCTAGCAGAGCCTGGACAGCCCCCAAAAGCTGACACGCCACAGTTCATATTCCTGGCAAGTACCATCACAGTGCTTAAATCCCCTGAAAAGTACTGGAAACGGTAAAAGCTGGCCATTAGGGTAGTTTTATATGGAATAGATACTCTAGGTTGTAAAGTGTGTTCGGAAGAACCATTACACTCCCTCGGCTGTCTGTCCTCAGAGGAAAGAAGATAAATGTCCAGACAGATGTTCATAGCCCAGGGCAAGGGAAATACAGCATCCTCTGGGAGAGCGAGCAGAAGTACCGGAGAGCGGAGCCACGCGCAGACTCCGCTCAGAGCCAGCGGGACCGGCTTCCCCAGCGTCCCACCAAACCCAAGCCACCCCTGGCAAGCCCACTCCAGAGCCTCTGTGCCACTCTCCCAGCACCCCGGGTGTGAGGTGTTAGGGAAAGAGGTGCTCGTTAGAGACCCCACCCTGACCCTGGACAACACAGCAGCGTCAGGGATGACTCGAGATAACAAGACTACAGCATGTGAGCAGCGCAGTGCCTCTGTGTGCTTCCTCTGCTGCCCAGACAAATCCTCTCCCATTTGATTTGACCATCCCACAAGCACAGGGAAGAACTGTGTGGTCCTCAGGGAGCTCACTAAGCCAGTATTTCCATAGGAAACAGAAGCTTGTGCACCACAATCTAAATATAGCTTTAAAAGAATAAAATCAGCTTCTACCTAGCCGATCAAGAGAAAAGTGTTTGGAGGGTAAATTGGGACAGGAGTGTTTGCACAGATTTATGGGGAGAAGGAATAAGTTGGAGAGGTCTAAACTGAACCCATCCCTTGAGCAGAAGTGTAACTACGTGACCCTGAAATCCAGCTGTAATTTCCTTTGTAATTTCCCTTCAACCTCAACTATTTCATGATTCTGTGGGATGCAGAATTCATGGTACTCTATTTTGATGCTGGGAATAGGAGGGATATGGTTAGGGCCACAGCAGATCTTCCATCCTTCGTCCCACCTCATCTGATTGAATACAAACCTTTGTTAAAAAAGACCTCCAGCCCTTTTCCCAAAAGGAGCTGTTAAAAGACATTTATAACCTTGGAAGAGCAGATGTCCACCAGAGGTCAGTTTTTCCATTCATCCATGGGATGGATCAGACCAAAAGAATAGGCACAACACAAACCCTAAAATGCACAGGTCCTCAAATGCTGAAACATTTCTCGGCCTTTTCTTTGCTAGATTGGGGGGTGGGGAAAAGACAGCAGGGAAGAAAGATGTAACTTGGTTTACTGGACACTCCTAATCCAGCTCTAGTGCCTAGGATCAAAGATTAGTTGATTAAAATCCAATTTCAAAGCTTATTAACTTTTGAATGAGAAATGCTGCTATGGTGAGCTTACTTGGGCAGGCTATTTCTGGCTTGGCAGGGAAAAACAGCTCTTTGCTTATCAGCACCCAGCTTAGACCCAGATGAGGCAAGAGGATTTCACCTCCTCAGACCACTTTAAATCAACACTAAATGAACAAAAGGACTTCCCTTAAGCTGGATATTAAAACCAGCTGGGCCTTTCCCCTTCATGCCACCACAGCTCATCTGAAAACCACGCAGAGCCTTTGCGTTGTTTCGCTAAGTTACCCAAAATTCACTTCCCTGCACGGCATTCTGGTCAGGCTGGCAAGTGACAGCTCTGACATGAAGTCTCGAGGTATCTTCAGCCTGTGTCCTCCTCACCAAGCAGCTCCTTGTCCTTACAGCAGCTGTACCACCACGACCAGCTCTGTCCCACTACAAAAGGGGCACTGCCAGCCGAGAGAGATGACAAGCCACGCTGAGATCTGTTTGCCACAGGCTCTTATCCTGAGGGACATAAATCCCAGCTCCCAACCTGAGATCCTTTCAGGACGCCCACGTATATCTTAAAGCACATAAGATACAGAATCACTGAATCATTTAGGTTGGAAAAGACCTCTTAAGATGCAGGGTGGAGCTGTGTCCTAGAGCTTTAGGGTTGAACACATTGCTTGTCCTAAGGACAAATGGGAGTTAAGCACTGCCTTTGGGGAGCCAGTTCATCCCACTCCCTCCTGTTTGAGCTAATCCTAGTACTGCTTGCAGAGAGTTTCCCAGCTTCTTTGCTCTTTCCCAGGCACAGCAACCATAAAGATGAGAACTGCAACACACAGTTTCACAGCAAACTTTTTCAGGTGGTAAGGGGCCCCTTTCTCTCTCAGGTACACAGTTTTTCAGAACATCTTTCATCCAGGGAAACAGTATTTAAGGCCATCTGTGGCCAAACAATGGGCTTCACCTCTTGTGCAGAAGGACTGAATTTATCAGCTGAATGCAATCATTGTCTAGATCAGCTAGTGCTGGGGTCCCATACGTGTGTTGTAAAGGTGGCAGCTGTGAAGCACCAAGGTCTGGGTCTGACTCTTGTCCTGCTCACAGTGAAATACGTGATGTATCCTCAAAAATCACCAGAATGAGAAGAAGCTAACACCAAAGCAGGGGGGACAAAGGCAATTTGTGCTATTGTACCTTAAAGAGGGAAAGCAGCAGGCAGTCTGGGTGACCAAGTTTGCTTTGAAGAGTGGTTGGTGACAGCTACATGACAAATACCTTGTCTCTCTGGGAGGCACCTCAGTAGCTTCTTTCCTCTCTCCTGCTGTGCTCTGGGAATCGTAGACACTGCCCAGAGCAGTGTGGCTGAAGGAACTCCACTTCCAGACACTTTCAGACCCAACTCCAAACAGCCACCAGATCAGTAAACAACACAGCCAACAGTGACTTCTCCCTGGTTCAATTAAACCTTGTCTTACACCAAGGAAAAAGGAAAACAGCCTTGCAACCCACCTCCGGTACACATGAAGTATGTAGGAGCTCTTCAAAAGGATTCCTGCTCCTGCAGATCAGGCACAGGCTTTCAGAAGAAGAAAATCAGTTATTTCTACACGTCTTTTTGCAATGTTCCTGTTACACATAGTGCCTCTGGGGGAGGAAGCAGTGTGGACAGCACAAACCAGAGGCCTCCCCCATCCCTGACAAACCCTGACATGCGATAATAGAGAGAAAAGGGTATAGCTGCAAACCTCACCTCCACACGGGCACAGCAGGGATCCAGTCTCTGAAACCAAGCCCACGGAAAACTTTGAACATAGAGAAAAAACGCTGGCATAGAAGTGCTGGAGTATAAGAGCTCCCTGCCGGTGGTGAGGCAGCTCTTGCCTTGGGGAAAGAGCATGTGTTTCACCCCTAAACTGTAGGGAGGTCAGGATGGAAAGGCACAAAGTTTCTCCTATGAGTAAAACACTGGTTTTTAAACTACCTCTATCAGGAGAGTCTGACTCTCCTGTTATGCAGCCTATGCCAGCGCACCAGCCCAAAGGGCTAAGAGTCCCCACACAGCCTGGGAAAGGGCCAGGAGGTCAGCGTGGGCTTGGAAGTGCCACCCTTGAGCTCCACCGTGTACTCCCAAGAGCAGTAGCCCTGCTCTGTGCTGCAAGCCTACCTTGTGCATTCCCTGCAGCACACTACAACTGAGCTGTGAAACAACACTTGGAAGCAAAGGCAACACCAGATCAGCCAGGCGAGTGCTGAGGAGAGGTGACAGTAACAAGGAAGGTTATGTTTAGCCTCACATCTGTGCTGTTTGGAAGCTCTCTTCACAGGGAAGAAAAAAATAGCCTAAGAATAAATCTTTCACTTGGAAAACATCCAGCCTGGGAATAAAAAACAAGAGTCTAAGAGAATGAGTAATTGAAAGGAGAAAGACTGTTGAGCAGGCGAGGTCAGGGGATGCAAGGAGCACACACGAAGGACCACCAGCACAGGAAGGATTTGGGGAAAGCAGCCATCTTCAGGGCAGACAGGCATGCTCCAGCTGTCTTACCAGGATCATCTTAGGGAGGGGAAAGAACAAAGCCCTGTGCTGCCTCCACTTTGTGCAGACCCCACTCCTACAACAGGGGCAACCAGCTCCATTCTTCCCTGAGCTCTTCCAACCCAAAGCCCAGAAGAAAGCCAGATGCTGGGCAGGAACTGGGAGCTACTGGTGAAGGTAGCCCAGTGTGGAAGACATGGAAAGCCACTGAATCTGGGTCTCAGTTTGGAGCCAGCCACTCCACACAGTATCCTAACATCACAGAGTCCACCTGCACCTCCTCTGAAATGCCCCAGTACTTCCTTCTCAATCCTCACTCAGCCTGGATCACCTCCTACTGTGGCATGAAGTGCCAGCAGAGGAGTAGAAAGGCACATGCTGTTTGCTCAGGACCAGTTCAGGCACACATGACTGCAGGCACATTCCCATTTAGTCTTCCAGTGCCCCAGGAGCCAACACACCACGGCAGCAACAGGATCCTTCTCTGCCCACTCCAGTCCCAAGAAAGCAACACCATGCTTGGTTAAAATTCCAGACAAACAACCACCCAGGCCACATAATCCAGCTCCAGACAGGCTTGCTAGGGATATTTCTCCATTACTGCTTCAGTGCCGAGCGACAGATCTGAGTCCCAGTGCATTACAGGTGGCTGCAAATCCAATTTCCTTCCCCAAAAAACTAGGCATGTTTGCAGCCGCCTCGACCCCCCTGCACCCTGCATAAGGATGGGCGCCTGGCTGAGCAGTGAGTGCAAAGCCCACATGGCATTAATCCTCCATGTTCATATCAGAAATCCAAATCTCTAATTTACTTCATCCTGAAGTCACTTAAATGTAAGCATCACTCCTGGTCCTACTTCTGTGTTTAATTTTTCTGGTTGCAGATATAATTGTTATACTAACAGCGCTTCAGTTGTGATTATAAATACCCAAACTCCCATGCCTATGTATGTGCAGGCACGCATCCACACGCTCATTCTTCTACCTCTTGAGAAATGGGTCTGTTCCGCTTTCTTCTGCTACTGATAAAATATTGATTAGGGAATTTGAAAATTTGAAATGATTTAGGAGTCCCTGGATGGGAAACGTAATGTACTGTGCCAGTCGCATTATGAGCCATCCATCACCTGTCAGCAAGCAGCAAGAAAGTGACAGAATCAATACAAACGTGTCTGAAGATGGGTTTAATTCATTTCCCTTCCCCCTCAGGCCACGGCTGGAGCATCCCAGCCGGAGGAGGAGGAGGCTCGGTAACACCAGCCCAACCTCAATCCACCCAAAGTGCAAGGGGGTTAACTTCTTCCTTGGCAGTCCAACCACATCAGAGCCAAGATGGGTGACCTTGGCCACATTCCCAGGGGAGCATGGCCAGGCCAGCCAGCCAGGAATTGCTAAATCAGGTCCTGAGGGCTGCATTCAGCTGCCCTTGTGCCCTGAGATGGTCTGGGGTACCTGCAGTGTCCACATGGGTCAGAGCACCTGCACGACTCCTACTTGAAGCTGCTTTGATTGACTTGGGCAGGTTGTTATTTGTCCCTAAAGCCTCCCCATGGCTGGTAATTCCAGCCTGTCCCAGCACATTTTACACCATGAAACACTCCCATACTGTAGTCTGCTTTCGGAGGGACCAGACTGGCCAGCAGACAGGGTCAATCTCTCCTTGCTTCCCTTCTGCATCACCCACCCTTAGTCAGCATGGCCTGATCCAGCTCCTTGCTCCTACTTACTCTCACCAAGAGTTTTAAAATAAAATTTAAAAAAGAAGGGGTGAGCAGAATCCATCCGTAGGGTGATATATCATCCTCCTGCATTTTGCAGATGGATTCAATTGGTCTGTGATCCTATTTTGCAGATTCCCTTAGAGCACTGTAATTCATCCTGCAAGGCATTTCAAATGAGACTGGACAGAGCACTGGAGAAATGACAGGAGCCGGGCGCCCTGCCGCGCTCCCCGGGAGCAGAGAGGGTGACCAGGCAGGCTATTGCTCATGTGTGATTGGAGCTAATTATTCCAGGGCACACCGCAGGAGGTGATGGCAGTGCAAGGGCAGCTCAAACAAGGCCAACAGAGTTCCCAAAAGCTGCTCCTGAACTCAAGCCAGCCCACCATGGACTATGTTAGACAGCAGCATTAATCCTGGCTGCAGAGCATATAGTGTGGCACAAGGGATGTTCCACAGCACAAGACAACTTTTGACCTGGCAGCTGTAGGGTGGAAGACCCAACAGCCAGCTGGGTTGGGAGCAGGAGGATCTCCAGGCTTCCCCCTTGACTGGCTCTTTGTCCCGGCAGAAGCCTGGCAGACAACCCTCCCCTCCTCCCAACATCTTTCAAGGCTTCAAGGAGGCAGCACAGGCCAGTGCATACAGGAGCAAGCACCCATCTTCTGGGCAGCACATTTCTGCCCTGTTCTTTGGCTGATGACGTGGCTGCAGGTATGACTTCTTGGACAAAACTTTCTCATTTATTTTGATTTTAATTCCATTATTTAATAGACTGCAAAACCCTTCATGTGGGAGTCTCAACTACTGCAACTGTGCAATTCACTCCAGATATGTCCCTTCTACCTCACCATCCCTAATAGACTCTATAAACGGTTTCCAAATCCAGCAGAAGTGGTCTATTTGCTGCCTAGTATACCATATAATCTTTCGCAGAGGTAGTATTGATCTTACTAAACGTGCAGCCATGGAGTCCTCAGATGTGTCTCAGCATTTGCTTGCCTACAGCAAAGTGCCTCTTCCAGCCCCACAGCAAAGTGCAGTGACAGCACCAGCCTACACTGACCCGGAGACGAGAGGATCAGTGCATTCCTGAGAACAATTTAATGGTCAGTAGAGCCATGGCTGTAGGGTATTCAGTCAGAAGCAATCCCCCATCTCAAAAAGAAATGTCTGAGCCATTTTAACTGTAAGGGACAGAAATTAGGGACTAATTCAGGCCGTAACAGGTACCGAATGCTGAGTCCACACGCAGCTCTGCTCATGGCTAATGGATTTTGCACAGTGAGACTGGCTCAGGGCTCTCAGCTCATCGTTCCAGAATGCTCACAAGACTCACTCGCTGCTGCTTTGGCAAATTTTCCTCACCCGTCCATACAGGGAGAAACTCATGAGATTATTTGCACGGTCCTCTCCAAACAAGCAACCCTTCCCACAGCACAGAAGCTGGCTCCAGATGAGAGAGGAGAGGCTGTAGGAGGCTGGGCAAGGAAAGCAGCATTAAGATGCAAAGCACAGAGTCGGAACTCTAAAAAAAAGTACATACACGCATCTCTATGTGCAGGTGCATGAAGCTCACCTTTTTGAGGGAAGGCAGCACCACGGTGTGCTGGGAAGCAGAGGCACAGAGCACAGTCTAACCAGATGTTTGCCTGACAGAGCATCAGCACTGGGTTGTGTTCCCAGGCCGCCCCGGCAGCGACATCCAAGGAGAGGACAGATGGCAGCTCCACAGCGCAGCATTAGGACCATGACTTGTGTCTTTCTTCTAGACAAGGCTCTGGTGCTGCCAGCTTACAGCAGGCACGGAAGGAAGGGGTGATAAGTGGCCACCGTCTGGCCCAGAGGCGCTGGGGTGCCAAGCAGAGGGGAGAAGGAGGCCTGGCTTCCACCCCTTTGACATTCACACTGACCCAGTTGTGTCAGCCCCGCTCGTCAGCCCATCCGTCACCCTGCTGGCTCCTGCCGGGGCCTCAGGACCTGCAAAGGTGGCTACACATGTTGGACTATTTGTCTTCTCAGGTTCTTGGGACAAGGGAGCTGACAGCCCTATTAGTTATCTCACAAAGCAGAGCCCAAACACATCCCCAGAGAGGACGACAGGGAATAACCCCAGGGAACAAGAGAACGTCAAAGCCACATGGCTCCCAGTTTCCCAGGGAAAGGCAACAGATCAGTACCGCCCAAGAACTGAAATCCTTGAAAGATGTACATGGGGAAGAATCCTGGAAGCTGAAGCTTTCACTCATCACCTGTCCTCTTTCCTTAGCCAAGAGTAAGTTGCTTCTGTTAACAGGCAGGGATCATCCCCACTTTCAGCACCAACCTTTTAAGCCTTGTCCTGGGATGTGCCCAGGCTGGGTGACCTAAACTACCCCTGCACTCCAACCCCAACTAATCCTGCAGTCTTCAAGAAGGCACATCATTGCTCTGGGAACTAGCCATGCACTCACACACACTGCTATGAAGAGGAACAAATACTGATCCAACAGCCCAAAGAAGCCATCCAAGCCTACGTGATGACCACACATGCTGGAAACAGCAGGTAGGGACCTGGATCTCTCTGTGCCAGAGGAAAACCAGGATGTATACAACAGCTCACCAAGGCACTGAAAGCACCAGGCACAGAGGTCGGGTGACTGAGAATTGTACTACAAGTGCTCAGAACACATCAGTGGGATGTCACATCATCTTATGCCAGAACAACAGCAAAAGAAGTGCCCTGCTCCCCACATTGCCAAACCAACACTCTTCCAGCCAGTGCAAGTACTTCCAGTGCACACATACACCCAGGCCGCGCATCAAGGCAGCTCCTGAATTCCCACATAAGCTGGTTTTTAGGCAGGGATCTCCATGTGAGTGATTGTAACCCAGCTTATCACTGTCACCCAAAGCTGCCCACCTGCCCTGCCAACACCTCCAGCAGAGCAGGATCCCAGCCAGCACCAATTCCAGGATCTTCCCCAGCCGTTCAGGACACAGCCAGAAGGCAGAGACTGAGCCAAGGATTTGTAAAATGGAGCATGTCGTAGGTGGGGAGGAGGGGAGACAGCTCTTTGAGCAAGTAATTTCAATTGCCTTGAGAAAACAGGTTGTTAAAATGATAGAAATAAATGGGTTGTTTGAGCAGCCTCAGAGACGCTTTCAGAGAAAGCTTCCAGGTAGGAACATTGATTGCAAATACTTATTAACTGCTCCTTCGTTATCAAAGAGATGTGATACATGTGTTTACAAATTTTGATGCATTTTTATTAAGCCTACTTAACTGTTTAGTTCTCTAAACCTTCCCAGAAGAACCGTCACCAAGCAACTCCCTCAACACAACTTCCACTTCTGCACAGGCAGGCGTGGGCACTGGAGGCTTCACTCAAGCATCTGCCTGTCCCAAGGAACACATGGCGCCAGTGTTAGACCCAAAATGGCTCTTTTGATCCCAGTCTCTCAGAAAAGGAGGATCTCACTTCAGAGGATGTGTGAGAGGGTCACTTACTCTTTTTTAACCTTTGTCCACTCATGAAAGCCATCAGCCAAGAGACTGTAGGTCCCTCTAACTCAGCCTCCTGTCTCCCACAGCAGCTGGGCTTGATGCTAACGGCAAGAACTGAAGAGAAGGTGGAAGGTGGAGGTGCTTTTTCCCAGGATGATTCTCCAGCTCCTAGCAGCCCAGCACTTAAAAACTCCCAAGCTGTAAATTGTTTCAGGGCTGTGTTTAGGCCCATCATCAAGAGTTATCTGCCATGAAATTGCCAAGTTCCTTTTTAAAGGTTCACGATATTTTTTGGCCGCCACAGCATCCCAGGACAACACGTTTCCAGGGCTGAATTAGCTCCCCCCACACACAGCATGTAAAGCTGTTCAATTTAAACCTGAAGTCCATTATTTTCTTAGCCTGCAGGAAACAACAAACAATTACCTTCTAATCATCTTCTTGGGTGATTTTATCTGTGTCTCAAGTCCTCCTTGTTGATGCTTTTCCCAGGCTGGTGAGTCCTGACCTAGGCTACCCTCAGATGGAAGCTGTGACACTAAGTTATATAAAGCATGGCTCCTCACTCTTGCCAACATCTTCTCCAGCAGCAATGTCAGCATGAGCGATGCCCTGTGCTGGGACAAGTGCTCTCCTCTGGGGCTCCTCCCTGGAGCTGCTCTTCCAGTGAAGAATCAGAAGCTCTGTTTATTTTAAGCAGGCTAGAGAGAGGCACAGGCAGAAGGGTGAGGAGGATCCCTGCCTCAGGTCACTGCTTCAACAAGAGTCAAGATTTCCCTCTGAGAAAGCCTGTGCCAGAGGGATGCACAGATTGTCACCACCTGGCTACTTGGGCAGGAGTTTCTGTCCAAAAAAGAGGCATCATGCTGATGGCCAGAGTCCTGCAGGCTTCCACAGCCTCCATCCGCCTGCTGGAAGAAGGGGGTCCCACCAGCCCTTCTCCAGTAATCCTGCCTGAGGACTGCAATGTCCCAGCTAGAAACAGCCCTCTGAGTACACAAGAAGCACAGAAGCTGGTATGGTCTGCAAGCTCCACCTGCCACAGAGATCACAGCCAGTCCACCAACACATTTTGTTTTCAGAAGCTGAAAACCCCGGTGTGCTGCCAAGTCATGGATTCTCCATCATTAGCACCTTGCCTAAGAGTGCACATAGCACAGCTGGGGTTTGCAGGAGAAAATGGGAAACAGCCTCTCTCCGCACACAGCTGTTACAGAACACTTTATCAGAACAGGAAACCCAGCAGGGCCCAAAGCAGAGGTACAAACTGACAGGCACAGTACATCCCAGGGCCTGCACTCCCCGGCAAACACCTCCTACCAGCTCGAGCACTAGAAAAGCAGTGACCCCTTTCTATACACATTGCCTCGGTGTTGCAATTTTCATACCACTAAAGACAGTGGGTTGCAGCACCCAGGTGTGTTTGGGCCTTCAGCACTGCTGCAGGGTCACAAAATGGAACCAAACTCTCTGCCACAAAAACTCAAGTACCCTGTGGGCCAAACCCAGGCTCGTGTCTCAGCCACACACCTTCCACAGACACCTTTGCCAGATAAGCCAATTTGTCAGTCCAAGAATGCCGTACCCTGCATAGTTCAATTGTAACCCAGCACCTGCAAATCCCACTGAGAGGTGGAACAGAACATCTCTGTCACCAGCAGTCAAGCACACCCAAAGCTTTGGGCTCATCTGTACTGCCCAGGCATTATTTCCCCCACAGAGAGAATGCAGCGGAAGGACTTCTCAGACACACAGACCTTATCCCTCCCTCGCTGCAACTGCGTGGTCCCAGGGGCCTTAATTAGCCAGCATCCTTCTCGCAGGGAGCTGCTCTCTGGGAGCATTTGCATGTTCAACTCCTCTGGACAAGTTCTGAGGCAGGCAACTAATCCTCTCCCAGGTCTCAATGTCATATCAATTTTCCCGTTCGAAGCTCAGCTCTCTCCATCAGGGGTTTTAAACTAATGAGATGCACTGAGGCCTTCAACTCTGGGAATATCAAATGCAGTGGGATTCAATTTCATCTGATTTTCGTGTGGTTTTTCCCTTTGTAATTAACACCAGACAGCATGGAACTTCTCTTCATCCTTACCACTGGATAGATACCATCTCTGCTCAAGACAAACATGTCAGGAAAGGTGATGCTTCTACCCTACACTGCCAAAAGCATAATAATTTCTTTTTGTTTCCTTCCCCCCGCTGCGATGAATATAATCCACTCCTCAAGGTACTATTCAGACCCTTAAATCTCCTAGAGCAGTGGCACAGGTCCCTCAGGGTTCACAGCCCCTCCTACTTCTTACTCATAAGGATTATGCTCCAGAAACACTGGTGCATGGCCACAAGCTCTCAAAGGATTTAATGGGTCAGTCTTTCCTAAACTCCTCAGGGGGGTGAGAATCTCCAGTGTGCCCTAGCAAAGATGAGGAAGTACAAATCCTAGAATCATTAAGGTTGGAAAAGACCTCTAAGACTATCGACTCCAACTGTATCTGTTTCCATGTGCACCCTTTCCAAAGGCAGCCCAGTAGCCTTTCTACTACAGGTTTTCCACACTGCTGAGACACAACAGCTGGCACTGACCATTGGCTTGGAGACCACACAAGCCACTATCCACTCTTTTTTTAAAATCTAAATGAGCTCAGTTGTGCCACATCTGGCAGGACCTGCAAGAAAGGCCATGCTTGGAACAGTCCCCCAGTGCAGCAAGGGGCTGCACAGCAATGTAACATGGTGCAAAAACCTGATCAGCAAGGGGCAGCTCCTACAGGTGCTTGTATACAAAGGTTTTGAGGGATAATGTGTGTCTTTTAATGTCCATTACTAAAACGAGACACTGCCAACATCCTATGGCCTTGGTCCAGCAGAAATCCCTGCAGAAGGGCTCTCCTGCAATCTCTCTAGCCAGAGAACACCTGAGGCAGGAAGGGAAGATACTGCTCTAAGCAAAAGCAGGTCAGATCTGCATTACACCAAGAGTGAAGAAGCTCCTTCTCCACAGTTAGGAAAATAAAGGCCACCAATCACCTACCCCATACATCTTGGCCTTGGACTCTCACTGCAGGAGCTACGTAAGGGTTCAGAGCAAGACCTGGGGTTCTCTCTGCCATTCAAGCACATATATTAAATACACCCTTGTTGAAGGCACAGCATACTGTGTGATATATTCCAAATTAGCATGTAAAATATCCTATTTTTCAAAGAAAAAAATGGTATTGTTTACAGGGGCTCAGCTGTCACCTTGACTTTTTACACAGGATAGCAGAAGCTGGAAGGGACTCACATGGATTAATGAAGTCTGCAAATTTAAAATCATGCTCTTCCCTTGTATGTCTATTACAGCCACATCCCATTTCTTATAGTGATTTCCATACCATCAGCCCAAAATGACCATTTCAAGAGACATTGCATTGCATCTGCCCTCGTCCCAGTTCCCCCTCGGAAAATGTTTAGGTTCCATTAACCACACCATTTGCCACCTGAAGCTGCAGCCAACAAACTCTCCCATACCTGCAGCACCCCTGTGGATGTTTGAGGGATGGATCCCTCCCTTGTTCACGATCCCATGCTGTGTCCCTGCTTTGGAAAACGCCAGCCCAGCCTCTTGCTGCTGCACCAGGAGCCTGCAAGCTCCAAGTGTCGAGCGGCACCTCGGAGCAGAGTTCAGCCACACTTTATTATCGCTCCATCACAGAGTTCCCCGCACTGCCTGGCGGCTCCAAATGAGCCCTCCATGCTGTGACAGCACCACAGGACCACCGAGGTTTCATCAATATTCATGTCCCAGTGACACTCCGGCGAGCAGGGGAAGCTCGTTTTCGCCAGCAGATCATTAAACGAAGGGAAATGAGTGACCTCGCAAGACCAGTTGTATCACTGATGTCACCAGGAGCTGAAGGGACGGGAGACAGGGTCATCACCCAGCCCTTCTTTTAATAAATAACTGCTCTAAATGAGCGTGGCCTTGCCATGCCCAGCGGGACCCACATGGGACTGGAAACAAAGATGCCCAAACTGCAACGGCGGGCACGGCAGTGCCTCCTCTCAGCAACCCTGAGCATGGGGATGCTGTTGGAGGAAGCAACATGCAGCAAAACAGGGCTGTAAATCTGGATTAAATTGCTGTTTCAGGTAGAGTTAGCCCAGTGCAGGGAACACACACAACTCCCTCCAAGGGCAGTAGCATTTAGGAGCACCCCAGGGCTTCCTGGAAGCATCACAGCGCAGGGTGTTTAGCAGAGAGCTTCCCCAGGCTGCACTACAGCACTCCACATGCAGAGACTGGATCTCAATTACAGACCCTAATTGCTCCCATCAGTCACGCTAACGATTAGCATCAGGTTAATGCATTCCCACTGCTCTCAGGAGAGGATGGAGAAGGAAAAGAGAGTCTTAGTCCCAGTTTACCTGGAGTTCACTGGGAGGCCACAAGAAAGCAACTCACAGGCAAACTTTCCACATACCCAGGTTCCCCAGGATATTCCCAACCTCTGAAAAAACCAAAACCCCACAGGAAAACTCAGTTCCTTCAGCCCTCCCAGTCCAAGCAGACAGCTGCCCTACCTCCACATTCCCATGTACAGAAAGTAGCTAATGGAAAATCACCTCTCGCCAAAAATGAAGCAATCTCCCTGGTGGAAGAAGCCACACACTGGTTTTCTTTTTAGCTCTTTACCTGATGTTGATCCCCAGCTCAGGTGCATCAGGTAAGGCTGATTCAGCCTCTGAACTCTCCCATGACCCTTGATCTCCAAACGTGGTATCAAGAGTGCAACAGGCAAGCAAAGAACCTCCTGTACCCCATGCACATGGCTGCACACTGAGTCTAAGGGGATTTGCAGCACACTCTGCTTCAGAAAAGTTTTGCTATTTGACGCCTTACAACCTCAGGGGGACGAAGTGTAGAGTCAGAAACCAAAAATCTGGGGAGCAATCCTAAAATCACAGGATTTATTTCTAAAATTATTTGCCAGATCTGCAACTTCCACAAGCAAGAAGTCCCCTGTATTTATCATTTTCCTCTGAAAACGAAATTGCCTGAGTAACATGATAGACCATGTTCAGTCTTAGAAGAGCAAGATGTCTAATGCCTGAGGTGAGAGATTTGCACACTCACACCCCTTTAAGCCCCGACTGTGGGGCAGCAAAAAGCCTCTGCCAGGCCAAAAAGCAACATAGTGACCCCCCCCAAAGAGCTGCCCAAAGCGTCCTGCAGCTGGGCCTGAGGGACTTAAAAGGTGTGTGGATGCACACAGGGCTGTGAGGACGTCCAGCAACGTGGGTGTCCCTCCCCCTGCACGCACAAAGGCAGAAACATCTCAGAATTAGGAGCCCATCCTCAGGAAACCCGCTGGAATTGTGTGCTGCAGTCAGCCAGACTCACCCCAGTGCAGCATCCTGGGCTCGGCCAGTCACTTCCAGCTCTGCCGTCCTGGGAGCCGAGCAGCCCTGGAGGAAGGGACAGCCAGGTGAGGACACCTGTATCTGCCCAGGCAGGTGCCCTGAGTTTGTGTCGGCCGTGATACCCTGGTATTATTAAAAGCCATCAGTCCCTGAACTGTGGGGGGGGGGGGGCGGGCGTGTTTAAAGCCATCCACACACTCACCACTACCGCGGGCCCCCACAGCACCTCCCTGGAGCTGCCCAGGGCAGCCTGGACTCGGCCCCAGAGCCCGTCCCCAGTCCAGCCCCACAGCCTGCCACCAACAGGGCTTGGACCCCAGATTGGGCGCACAGGCCCGAACCCTACAGTCCGCCACGAGTGGGGGGCTCCCCATCCCACAGCCCGTCACAGGCAAGTTTTAGCCCCTCAGTCCTTCAGATCTAGATCGAGACCCCTCGGCTTGCCACGGGCAGGTATCACCGCACCGGCGCCGCGAGCGGCCGCAGCCACACCTCCTACCCCAGGCCGGGCGGCCGCGCTTTACCCTTCACACGGGGGACACGCCCCCAGCCCCTCTCCCGACCAATGGGCGGCTTCTGATCTGCATATAGCGCAGTGCACGCTGGGTAGCGCCGCTTCTCACCGTGAGCTAAAAGCAGCAGCCCTAGCGAGGCCGTATATAGCGGCCGGGGCGCATTCGCAGGCGTCCGGGGGAAGCTCACTGCCGAGGCCACGCACGGGGTGCGCGTCACCCGCGGCCCGCCTCGGGGAAGGTCTGAGGGAAGGGCCGCCCGCGGCCCCAGCAGGGCCCCGCCCGCGACGGGCGAGTGAGCCACCAGCAAGGGGGGGCGCCGCGCGGGCCGGCCCGGGCAGGAGAAGCCGCGGCGGTTCCCCCGCGGACCCCGGCGGATGCTCGTGGCCCCGCGGCGCTTTGAGACAGACTCACGGCCGGCGCGCTGAGTCCAATGGGTGAGGTGGGGCAGCGCCCCATAACCCAATTCAGACTACTCTCCCCCGGACGCTTTTTCTTTTCCATTGCCCCCACCCCCCCACCTTCCCCAGACACCCCAATATTCCACCCCTACCCCTATTCATTACTGACTTTACAACCCCAAACCTGACGCTTTAATATTCCACCCCTACCCCTATTCACTACTGACTTTACAACCCCAAACCTGACACCTTAATATTCCACCCCTACCTCTATTCATTACTGACTTTACAACCCCAAACCTGACACCTTAATGCTCCACTCCCACCCCTGTTTAATCCTGAGTTTAAAACCCCGACCCTGGAGCCCAGCAGAGGGCAACAAAGATCATTAAGGAGCATTTCGCTTATGAGGAAAGGTTGAGTGAGTGAAGAGGCAGCTGAGAGAGGACTTGATTAAAGTATGTGTGTATAAATATTTAAATATTATCAAAGAAAGATTAGACAGGGCTTCAGGAACCGTACATAAGGGATGACAACGAGTTATACAAACCAGACCTAATTTTTATGAAGGAGGAAGGTAGAGGCCTGGGGTCCCACCTGAGTGGCCAAACTGTTCAGCCCCATCCCAGCTCCACACCCTCCCCATTTATTGACTTTGAAACCCAGAAACCTCCCCCTTATTTTACAACACCCCTCACCAAGCAGGCCCAGACTCTGCCACCCCATCCAAAATAACCACAGACACCGTTTTGGTTAAAAAAAAAACTTCCATCAATTGGTCTCTGCTGTCCCCACCCACCACCTCACAGTGGCTTGGGGTAGCGATGCTGGGAAAGCAGCCTGGGTTGGGTGGGTCGGGCAGCAACCTGGAAAACAGAGAGAGAGGTGGTGTAAGCAACGGGCTGTACCCCAAAGTGTTGATTTGCCATCATCAGGATGCAACCACAAGCATCCTTCCTCCATTTCGCTCATTCATCACACCCCCCCCCCCCATCACTGTTCTCCCACAATTGACTTTCGTACAAAAACCCTTATACCCAGGACTGGTATCACCTAAATCCCCCTGCCCGCAGCAGATCACCTGAAATCTGGCACCACTCCAAAATCCAGGAGACAGCTCCTCCCCCAAAGTCAGGAGCCACCCCCAGCCCAGTGCAGCACCACCCCCTCAGGAAAATGCTCTCACCTGAGACACCTGGGCTGGGTTGAAGAGAGGGATTGAAGCCAATGGTGGGAGAGGTCCAGGGTAGCCGGTCTTGAAGGACTGAAGAGAAAGAAACTTGACAGACACGCCCCAGTTTCAGAACCACCCCGAGCAGAGCGGTGTCCTGGACACCCCCATCACACTCGGATACGCTTCCCTCCTCTCCTCACCTGCTGTCCTGCTGACTGCCTTCTATCCTCCTCCCATGAGCCTTTCACCTCTGCAGGCACGGGACTAACAGCAGAGGTACTTTCACCCTGCGTTCCTCCTAGGGCCAGCAATCAAAAACAAAAGCCAACTTAAAATTAAGAGGAGAAACTTGTAAAAGGCTGATGGGGGAGAGAGGTGAGGGGACCCGTGCGGTATTTACCGGGATTTCTGGCGAGAGGCTGAGCGACGGGGTTTGTGCCAGCTGGGAGAGGGGCATGGGGTGGGGGTGGCGACGTCTGCTCCTGAAATCACATCCACCCGTTTAGAGCAGAAGCTCCTTGTATGGGGAGATGACCTCTGCACCAGACACCACACCAGGCTTTTGGGGTACCCCTTCTGCACCTGTCCTGCTGGAGAGGTACCTCAGGAGCTGCAGGAAACATGGCTAAGGAGGGGCTACAGGGTCAGGGCAAGCAACCCTGGCACAAAGCTAAACCAGCCTGAGAGTTCAAAATTAGGCAGGAGGCTGGACACCAAGCCTGGGTACAGTGTGAGGGGCCAACGTCCATGGGTCCCCTTCCGTTCTCCATCTCCTGCTTGTTTTAGAAGAATATCCCAACATTTCTTGCTCTGGGACTGTAGGTCATTCTCAACCGGGAAGAAATTTCCAGGGGAGGTTCTCATTCCAAGCCCCACCACCAGGGATGTGACACCCTGAGGAGTTGGCCAGGTCTGGGATAACCACATATGGCTGCTTCCCCCTCACTGCTGCACTTCCAATTAAAGAGGTTTTCCCTTCCCTGCATCTCCTAAAACCTGCCACAGCACTGCCGCTCACAGCTGCTGCGTTCCGCTCCAGCGGAGGGCAAGCGATCCCTGCAGAGTTTGCTGAGGGCTTGGATGACCTCATGGATCAAAGAGGCTTTGTGAATTTAGAGTTATTATTTATCAAGGATTCACTTCCAGGCTAAAAGGGCTCCCAGTCCCACTCTGTCCCCACAGAGAACGGCCACAGCCCCTGCACGAGGACAGAGGGAGAAGCAGTGGGTGATGGGGAGATGTGTCGCCCGTTCTCACAGCTGCACCCTGCGTGTCACCAGGGACACGATGGCTTTTTGTCCCCTACCTGTGGTCCTGATGTGAGAGAGTCTGGGTCTGTCTCAGACTCAGCTTTGGGAGAAGTCTCCTTGGTGGGTTTCGACCGAAACCAGCCAAACCACCTGAATCCAGAGCTCTGGGAAGTGGAGGAAAGGAGTGGAAAGGGATAAGAAGGGGTGGATGGATGCCAGCGTCCCCCAGGTGCCTGCTGGGAGTGGGCACCATTTTTCCAGGGGCAGGGCTGGCATCAGAGAATAGGCAGGCTCAGTGCCTGAGGCTCGTGATGGCTCTGGCATGTTCACCTTGTCCTCCTCTGGCTTCACGGCCTCCGCCAGCTCTTGGGCAGCGTCCTCATCTGCGCTGTCCAAGGAGGGCCGGCTGTCCCCCAGGGAGACTGTGGAGGTCTCCGAGACCGTCCGGATCCTCGTGGGTAACTCCTCCTGGCATCAGACAGCGAAGCTGCCACGTGCTGTTCCCGGAGGAGCTGCACCCAGCATGGTCAGAGTGCCCCTGGGACTGCTCCACACCACGAGTCATGGAAAGCACCCCCAGGGACCCCCACATGCCTTACACAGCAGCTGGGGAGCAAGAGCACCCACAGCAGGATACAGCTTTCGCCCAAGGGAACAACTGGCACCACAATGGGGGGATTCCATGTGAGTTCCACACATGGAAGGATGGCTCAACACGTCCCAAATCCAGCCAGGACCCTCACTGGGATGGTCTCCCTGGCCCCTCTGACTCACCTGCTCTTCTGGGAGGGCTGGCTGCAGCTCTCCAGGGGACAGCCTGGCACCCCAGGGCTCCCCAGCTTCTCCTGTGGAGCAGAGGGAAGGACACAGTCAAGGTTTGATCTGAGGAGCTCTGGATGTATCCATCAGAGGTATTTCCAGAGCTTCTACCATGCCCCTCTCCAGAGCACAGCCACCCATGTGGTGGCCAAAACGTCCCCCAAGAGCTGCAAAAGGCCGTTCTGGTTCCTGTCCCTGCTAGCACCAGGGAGTAAGTGGTGAGGCTGAACTGGTGCATCTCAAAGGCGACTTCTAAGGAAGAAATTCCTCCCTGTGAGGGTGGGCAGGCCCTGGCACAGGGTGCCCAGAGAAGCTGTGGCTGCCCCTGGATCCCTGGAATTGCCCAAGGCCAGGCTGGATGAGGCTTGGAGCAGCCTGGGACGGTGGGAGGTGTCCCTGCCTGCAGCAGGGGGTTGGAAGGAGATGATCTTTAACATCCTTTCCCAACGCAAACCTGGGATCTTTCCCAATCCCATCCTGGGATTCTGTGATTTTTGCAGAGAAACAAGGCTGCAGCTCTTACCTGCCGGCAGCACCGGCTGCGGAGGGGGCTCAGCAGAATCCCCTCCTGGAGGGACACGTGTCCCTTGGCCAGGCACAGGGGGCTGCAGCTCTCTCCCAACGCTGGGCAGCGGCGGTGCCACGACCTGAGCAGGTGCTGGGGACCAGAGGGACATGCCCTCCTGGGAGCTACGTGCCTGGAGTGGCACAGGCTCAAACCACTGGTCATACTGGTAGTCTTCACTCTGGGGGATCTCATTGCCAGGCTCTCCATCTGAAAAAAAAAAAAAACCAACCCCACACCTCAGGAGTTTACAATTTTTATAGTGTTTATAATTCTAGCGGGCTGTTGCTCAGATTTCTCCCCTTTTCCACTGCACAGCAGCAGGAGCTGGGGGAATGAGGAAAGGCTCCAGAGACCAGGCAAGGGAGGAGGTAGGACACAGTAAAGCAATAGGAACCTTCCAGAGGTTTCAAGGAAGGTGGGATGGGAAAGATAGGGGCGAAAAAAAATTTTAAATCCTGGGAATGTGCCTGAGGTTATAAATGAACTCAGGAGGGGAATGCTACGGAAGCAAAGAGCCCACAAGCAGCATGCACCAGCAGCTCAAAGGAGTCTGAGGCCTCCAGCCTTTTCCCCCACTCCTGCTGCACACCCTGAGCAGGAAAAATTCGCCAGGCAGCCTTCATTCCTGTTCCACAGCAGCACCCACGGATGAGTTCCTCGCTCTAGGCAGATTTATTCAGGGTTGGGATTTTTTTTTGTTTGAAAGGCAGGATGAGCGAGTGGGATTTGTTTTATTTAACACACACCTTGGTCCCAGGTGTGTGTCCTGCTTATTCCAGCTTGGCAGCCTCCTGCCAGCAACACTGGGCACTGGGAAATTCCTCTCCCATTGCTGCGAGACGGGGCAGGCAGGACCCAGATCCCATCAGGAAGGACTATGGCACCTCCTGATGCAGTGCTACCAAACCTTTTGCTTTGCTGCCAGCATCACCTGCAGCCCACTCAGGGTTGGCTTCACACCTGTGAGCTGCTCCCACATGGCCTGGAGATGTTCGAGATCCACAGGGAGGAGGATGGATGCTCAAATTCATGCTGCCTGGCAAGCTCAGCTGGAACAAGTCAGGGAGGACAGCCCAAGTTATAAGGATGGAGAAGGAGGACCGTGTGGATCCCAGCTTGGCACCTGCTTTGGCCTTTATCTTTCCAAGGTGGATGGATTCAGCACCAAGCCAGCTTTCTCTGCATGCAGGTCCCTCAGGTGGTGACTCTGGACAGCCTTCAGAACGAAGAAAAGGGCCAAGCATAGGGAAGGCGAGCTGTGGAGACCACACAGAGCAGACCTGGCTGCTCGGAGAAGCCAAGGCAATGGGATCATCACACCTGCAACTTCCTTCCAGGGAAGGAAGATCACAGTCTCAGCCTTGATGGCAGCAGAAGGCAATCAGGATTGATGATCCTTTTTTACTGCCTGGCAGAGCTCTTTGAAAAGGAATTTGGCAGCAGCAGGGAAAGCTGATAGGAAGAAACGGCTTGAAGGAATTAGTTGTGTTTCATCCTGTCTGCATCAGCCTCTGTTCTCCACACTTCAGTGCCAGCATTCCCAGCAGAAAGCCAGATCCAAGGAGCAGGGGACTGTGTGGGAGTGTCCTGCTGGTGGAGGTGGATGTGAAGGAACACCGGTGTGTCACCAGAGCCTGACTTCTCCTCAATGGGACATCCCAATGGATGCCTGCCCAGCTGGGAAAGAAAAGCTCCCCTGCTCTTCCCTGGACACCAGGTGATGGCTGTGTCCCTCATCTTGTGTTTCTGGGCCCTCTGGGTGGGTTGGCACTGGAGGGGACTCTTGGGGTCCCCAAAGGGCAAAGCAAAGGGATCAAAGAGGCAGCAGGGAAGGAGAAATGCTGGGTCTTCAGCCACAGGCATCCTGCAGCCTGGCACACGGCAGGATGGGCTCCTTCCCAAATCCTTTGCTCTGTAAGCGTGAAATCCCTTTAGTTCGGCTCCAGTTTGCACCCTCGGAGGACCGCCTGGGAACGGGGCCGTCTCCCCTGAGGCTCAGCTGCGAGGCTCATCCAGCACCCACCCCCAGCTCCTCTTCTCCTCCCATGGCACCCTGAGGGACCCCCGGAGCTGTGGTAATTAGGCCCAATTACTCAGCCTTTGTACAAGGACAGAGCACCAAGCCCTCGCTTTGCAGCCCATGCCTGAGGGATGCATCCCGGCAGGAGCAGCAGCTCCGAGTTCTGGGGGGGATGCAAGGAGCTGCTGCTGGTAAAAACTCCAGGGAGGGGGAAGCTGCTTCCCAGCCCACGGCAGCACAATTCCACCCAGGGAGAAGCCCGCTGTGGTGACCACAACCTGCTGCTTTGTTTTATTTACCTGCCGTGGGTAGAACAGCACAGGGCAGCTCGAGCTGAGCGGGTGCCGCCTCTGGAGGAAGAGCATCTTCCACCTGCAGAGGGAAAACAGAGTAAAATGGAGAGGAAAAAGGATAGCACAGGACAAAGACTAAGGGAACCACGAAGGCAATGCAAAGGAAAGCACAGTGCTCGTGGATCTGAGGCTCACAGCCCACCCCAGGCTGCAGGAGAGACCCACACCAGCACGGACACAGCTCTTTCCCAGCAAGTGAGAGGAGCTGCAGCACCCCTGAGGGCAGGCAGGAGGGGAAACGAGATGGAAAAGACCACAAAACCAAAAGCAGATGTGAAATCTGAATGAAGGGCATTAATCCGAGCACCAGACCACAGTTAAAAGACCCAAGAGGACACGCACCAGTGACCTCTGCCATGTCCTCCCTGCAAAGGGAGACCATCGCTCACCCACCAGCCCCTGCCTGCCCTCCTGGAGCCAAAACAAGGAGTGTTTTGCCCTGTGTGAAGTTCTGCAGCCCTCAGGCACTTGCTGCCACTAGAATCTGCAGAGACCACATCTCGGAGCTCACAAGGCAAAGAAGTACAACAGCTTTTGAACCTCCATCCCCTCGGGTTCAGGGAAGAGCAGGAGGATGCTCCTGCAGACAAACCACCATACAGAGCAGCTGTCCCACTGCATCCTCGCCCCTCCTTACCTCCCACTCCCGGCAGCAGGCTCGGAGCTGGTCCAGCCAGTCGGGCTCCAGCTCCTGGTCCTGCTCCGGCATCTCCAGGAGCAGAGGGTCGGAGAGCTTCAGCCGCTCGGCCAGCTGCAGGGACAGCAGGGATCATCACACGTGTCAGACCCACAGGGATCCCTCACACCTGGCTGGGCACACGGGCTCGGGGAAACAGCATCACTTTGTAATGGGGGGTAAAAGAGCAGCAGCCTCTCGTGCAGGATTTGTTCCCTCTCCCACACTGCCAGAGGTGCCGGCCCATCCTGTGCCCCGCAGTCTCAGCAGGGCTGGCTCAGCACCTCCACAGAGATGCCAAAATACCTGTGTCACAGATGCTCCTCACACCAAGGAGACAGGTAACTGTCACCCTCCTTTCTCCCGGCTGAGGAAAAGGAGTGCCTTCAATCCCACCCTACAGCCATCCTGGGGCACTGGCAGGTGTGCAGGACACCCCACCAGGAGCCTGGAAAGAGCCCAGCTCCCAGGGCAGTTCATCAGCTCCTCACCTACCCCATAAGGACAGATGGGAGCTGGTGTTTGTCTGATCTGCATTTACAAATCTCTGAGAAGATTTCGCAGCCTCCCAGGCTTGTCCTGATGCTTGACGTCCTTAGAGCTAAAAAGTTTTTTCTCACTACCTGAGTGAAATCTTCCCTGCTGCAAATTAAGCCTCTCTATGCCTGCTCCCGTGGAAGCCGTGAGAAGAGCCAGGCAGCATCCTCCACGAGCAGCCTCCTGCGTGCTGGAGGGCTGTTATCACATCCCTCATACCCCTTTCTCCCCCACCCTATCTTGCCTAGAAGAAATAACCCTGAGGCCTTCTTCACAGGTCATTTTCCCCTCAATCTCTTATCACCCCAGCTCTCCACTCCCATGCTCGCTCCAATTTAGCCCTGTCTCCACATGCAGCAGCACAAACAGGCCCCAGCCAAGACCCCTGAGACCCCAGCATGGGGGGATTATCATCTCCTTGCCAGCTGTGCTCTCACAACCCAGAATAACACTGTAACACGGGTGGGTTATTTTTTTTCTTTTGTAACAGCATCTTGTTATGCTGCTGCTCAGTATTTTTTCCATGCTCCACTATCTCCCCCAGGTCCCTCTCTGCAGTATTGCTGCTGTGTGTTTGATTTCTCCTGCAGAAGAGGGGGCTGTGCTGCCCTGGCTGCAGCTGCCTCGGTGTCCTGGGGCTTCAGCTCCCATCAGCAGAGCAAGTCTCCTCTAGGGCGACCGAGGAGTCTGAGGTGAGATGCAGGGCTCCCTGCAGAGCTAACTCCCTGCCTGGAGGAGTTGTTTAGACAAGGATCCAGTTTTAGGACAGCTGGGTGAGGGGAGATGGCACTCAAAGCACCGCTCTTTTTCCACGTCTTTACTGAATTTTCTCTCGCTGGTATCAGCCCACCAGCACCTTGATCTAGTGCAAGGTGTCCCCCACGGCAGGGGAGTTGGAACAAGATGATCTCTGAGGTCCCTTCCAACCCAAACCATTCTAGGGTTCTTGGGGATTTCTCCAGTTTCCCCTGGATACTTCATGCTCACTTATCCTCACTTAGCTTTGCTATGAGGCTGCCACCTTGAGGGCTGCCAAAAGCCACCCAGAGGTGACTGTGCAGCTCAGCCACAGAAGACTCAGCTATCCTCCCTGCACCAGTCCCCAGCAGCCATTTCTTTCTGTTCCTGAACCTTTCAAAAACAAACTCCAAACCAGCACAAAGCACACCTGAGTTTACAGCAAGACAGCTGGATGCCAGTGTGGGACTGGGGCTGGCCACGAGAGAAATGTAACCCAGCGGCCAGCCAGGAGCCTGCACTACCTACAGACCCACTGTCCCACCTCTCTACAAACACACCTATGCTCGTCCTAAATCAATCACAGGAAAAAGGAAATTATAAGCGTGATTACTCCTAAACGGGGGGAATGTTTAATCCAAAAGCTAATGTGCACTTTGATCCAGTATTAATGAACCAGCACCTGGTTGTAGATCGTCCCCAGCTTCAAAAGAGGGGAAGTCTTAATCAAACACTAATGTGTATCATAATTTGTAACACAGTCTAGAACATCAAAGACAAGAGCATCTACGAATGCACTAGTTTTCCAGATGAAAGTGTTTTCTCCCAGGAGAAGCATTATCCCCAGCAGAACAGCAGATCTGAGAGGCTGTTAGACAGTAAATAAGCTTCAGTGACGGGGTGAGGAAGCAGCGCCAGCCAAATTTTGGGTGAACTCAGCAGCACCCACTTCAGACAGGCATCTTGCTGCCCCTCACCTCACAGCACCATGGCTTTAGCCCCTCTCATAGAATCAAAGAATGGTTTGGGGTTGGAAGGGACCCTAAAGCTCATCTTGCTCCAACCCCCCTGCCACTTGCAGGCACACCTTCCACTAGGCCAGGCTGCTCAAAGCCCCGTCCAACCTGGTCCTAAAGGCTGGAGGAAGGCGACAAGCAGCCTCAGCACTGCCCTCTCCTCGTGAGAGCCCAGCCTTCCTGGGGGACCTGGGACACTTTGCTTCACCCCTCTCTGCCCCAGGCCCCTCCTCAGGCAGAAGAGGGGCTGCACTTGGTGCTACAAGCTGGGCCATGCTCCCTCTCACTGTCACCCCAAAACACACCCCTCAGGAGGTACAGAAAATTGTAGATGATGTGCTGGAGGGGAAATGTGCTTCTTAAGTCAGTGACATTTAGAAGTTCAGAAACCCCCTCCAGACTTAAAAACATCCTTTGCTTCCAAATAACTCTGCTCCTACTTGGCAGGCAGCATAACACCTTTGTTTCCTACCCTAAATCCACAGGGATTAGAAACCCTGTGGAGGTGTTGGCTTTGCTGTACTTTGCAGCAAACCCTGGGGGGCTGCTCAGAGCTGCCAACCACTCCCACCCACGGGAAACCCTGAGGATGCTTCCCACCCCAGCAGGTCCTGAGCAGGTGTCAGGCCCTGCTTGGGATGCAGGAGGCCCAGACTCACCCTCACCACCTGCCAGGCCAGGACGGGGTGCGCGGCCGGGTCCCGGCGCAGGAGCGCGGTGCCGATGTGCTCGCAGTACTGCAGGGCCTGGGCTGGCAGCCCGTGGTCGGCCAGGCGGGAGGCGTAGAGCAGCTTGTACACCTTGGGAGAGGGAAGCAGAGCAGCCACAGGTGGGAGCAGGGAGATGGGTAAGTCTGTGGGTGCCCTATGCCGTGGCACGTCGCCCCAGCATGACTCGGAGCACCCTGGAGCGTGTGCCTCAGCACCCAGAGGTCACCTGCAGCCAGGGGCCACTTCCACCCATCCCCATGGATGCATCCAGCCCCCCCTCCTTGAACCAGGCAGGGAGGAGCACGGCAGCTTCACAGAATCCCAGGATGGTTCAGGTTGGAAGGGACACTAAAGCTCATCTTGATCCACCCCCGTGCCATGGGCAGGGACACCTTCCACTAGGCCAGGTCGTTCCAAGCCCCATCCAGCCTGGCCTTGAACACTTCCAGGGATATATACATCCAAATCCATGGTGCCCAAGGCAGCAACAGCTGGGTGCTGCTTTGCAATAGGAAAAGCTCACCAGAGAGCAGGAAGGCAATGAGACCTGAGCAAGCACTGGTCAGACACACTGTGCACCCCAAAATCTTCCCTGCCTGAATCCCTTGGCCAAGGCAACTTCCCCATCATTCCCAAAGCCCAGTAAGGGGACAAGCCTCAGGAACAGCTTGAATTCCAGGCTTCAGGGAGACGGGTGCATGTTTTTGGGCAAGTCTGAGCTGCTGCACAAGATGTAGTTGAGCACATCCACTACCTGGAAGGGGAGCAGGAAGGATTCGGGCTGTCGCAGCTGCTGGCAGTACTCGAAGATTTCCATCCTCTGGATGGCCTCTGTCCTGGCAAACTGGGAAAAGGCCTGGCTGCAGAGGAGAGGAGCAGGGTCAGTGACCAGAGCTCCCTCCACAAGCAGCTCCACACAGAGCACACATTGGCAGCAGGAAAAACCCCAAACAGGGGTTGCTTTTGCATAAAAGTGAGATCCCAGGGATGGGGAAAACGTGGGACAGGGGACTCTGGCAAGAACCCCAGCCTCCAGTGCTCGCTCACCGGCGGCTGCTGCCCAGCAGGGCCATGCGATCTGCCTTTGCTCCGAAGTAACCAAAAGGAATATCTGCCATCAGGTAGCAGAAATGAGCTGCTTCGACTGCTCCTTTGCTGGCTGCATGGCAGGAAAAAGACAAACCCTTAGTCCTGAGACATCACCACGTGGGCAGCTTTGCTTTGGAGGCCCTCAAGCTCACGCAAAAACCCAAACCCAACTGCCTCACTTTCCTGCCCACACAGACCCTGATCCCTCCCTTGTCCCTGTTTTTTGTCCGTTTTCCCCAATTGCTGCTTTTTGTTTTGGGAGGTTTCAGTTCAGTGGTAGAACTAGGGGAGCCCAAGCAGGGCCAGCTCCAACTCTTGCAGGTGCCATTACTGGCATAAAATCCCACCACTGGGAGCAAGGCTCAGTCCCTGCAGTCACCTACACCTTCCCTGGGCCCAGCTGCTCCAGCTGTCTCCACGAGAGCAGCTAATGGATGTGCCTGAGCCCGATCCATCTGAGGATCCACCGGCACCTCACCCCTGCCACCCCGCAGGCACTGCAGCTCCGGGGGCATGGGCACAGCCATCCCAGCACCACCCCCAGCACGGTGCCACTGCAGTGCCTGCCCCTGTTCCAGCTGCTCCCACTGCTCTCAGCTCACCCAAAGTGTCTCCCATGGTGACGATGGCTCGCTGGTTGAGCTCCGTGTCTCCAACCTTGTTGGACAACATCACAGCCAGGTGGGGCCTCCAGTCCCCCCACGTGGCATCCCCGCAGCACTGGAGGGAGATGAGGAGAGCAAAGGTGAGCAGAGATGGTCACTAAAGGCGGGTGTCACAGGCAGGTGACAGCACAGGGGAACACATGGCAGGGCCAGCCTCTTGCTCACGGACCAGTGCTGCCTGAGGGATCCTTCCTGACATGAGCTGGAAGAGGGTCTGCAGTGGGTCATTGGTGGCCAGTGTGCTGGTGAACCTGTGAGGACACAACAGAGAAGGGCTGCAGAGCAGGACCCCAAACCTTCATTCACCTCCCAGAGCACATCCCAAATGCCCCAGGAAACTGATGCCTTGAGGGGTTTCCCAGAGAATCCAAGAATGGATTGAGCTGGAAGCCACCTTCTAGTCCAAGCCTCCTTCCACAGGCAGGGACACCTCCCACTATCCCAGGTTGCTCCACGCCCTGTCCAACCTGGCTGTGGACACTTCCAGGGATGGGGCAGCCACACCTTCTCTGGACACCCTGTGCCAGGGCCTCAGCACCGTCAGAGGGAAGAATCTTTTTCTAATATCTAATCCAAATCTACCCTCCTTCAGCTCCAGCCATTCCGCCCTGTCCTATCACTCCCTGTCCTTGTAAATAGGAGTCAGAGAGGATCATCAGCCCCTGGGGATGAGGATCTGTATTACCTTCAGAGCAGGCAGGTCTCCAGGACAACACTGCATAAAACCTCTTTAAAAGGATTTGAGTTCCAAAAGACAGAAAATTTCTGCTTAACTCTCTCTGAAGGGATCAGCCCAATCCAGACTAAGTACATTAAATTCCTCCAGAAAACACTCATAGAGTGGGATGAACAGCTGAGACAGGGCTGGGTCACAGGGAAGATGGCTCAGCTGCCCCTGCCCCGAGGCTCTCTTTGCTAGGGCAGCATGGGCAAAGCCAAAGACTCAGAATAAATTAACCCTGCATCTCCAGGGAATGGCTTTCCTCCTGCTTTCCAGCCCCCCACTTGGTTTCTCCTGTCCTGTTGGGAAGCCTGAATGACTCAGGCCTATCTGGATGGATGCCCTCTGGAAGGGCTCCAGCTGGAATCAATGCTCTTTTCCAGATCAGGGGGCACTGAAGAGGATAGAAGGCTTGGAAAGCCAGCCATGGAACATCATACCTTGCTTTAGCTTCTCCAACTTACCCAGTGAGGACCCAGCTGTATGTCCGAGGGTCCATCTTGCTAGAGAGGAACAGGGCATGGCCCCACAGCTGGTTTCTCATGGCCCAGACCAGAGCCTCCTGCAGTAGAGGGGGAGAAGAAATAGGGTTAGCACCAACTCTGCTTCCCCACCTCCTCTGCTCCTCTGTTCCCCCAGCTCGTAAAAGAGCCCAATAACTGCTCTGGCTTTAAGAAGCATCCTCCAAAAATCTTTTCCATGTTCAAATCTCTTCCAAGTCCCTTTGTCTTTCTACCTTGAAAATTTACAAGAACTTGGACCTTCAGAGCAATGTGGTGTCTCCTAGATTTCCAGGTCTGTGCTGCCTGTTAGCTCTCCATGCCGTGGGTTCCCAGTCTGGGCACCCAAGCTGCTCTGCATCCAACCCTCCTCTCTTCTCCTTGTGCCTGAGGTATCCTGTGAGATCACATAGCTGCAGATGGGTTTGGAACAAGATGACCTTTAAGGTCCCGAACCATTCCAGGACTCTGTGAAACTAAACGTGGTACAAGTGCCAGTAAAAGCCTCTGCATCTCATCTTCACTGGGTCCCCCATCCCAGCTCCCAGTGGTGGGAAATCACTGCCACAAGCCCTGTCGTACAGACACAGCTTGGAGCGTTGATCCCACAACCACAAGTCACTTCTCGACCACCCTTCCCTCTAAAACCTGCCTGAAGCGGCCCACAGGTCCAAGGAAAAAACCTTCAGCCCCATGTCCCAGATCCCACTCACCACTTACTTTCTTCCTGCCATAGTAGAGGAGCTTGGTGAACTTCTCCACTATCTGTGCCTGTGTCTCCACGACGGGAGGGACCTCCCCGGTGATGAGGTCCAGCGTGCCCGGCTGGCGCGACGCCCACTCGTCGTCCGTCAGGCCCATCGCAGGGTCCTGCCTCTTGTACTTGTCCTGGCGCCTGCAGTCCTGCATCAGCAGCTCCGCCGTGTCCGAGCCCACCATGGACTGGGGAGGGGAAGGAAGGAGGCGTGTGGAGGCCGCCCCAGGAGCAAAGGCTGGCGGCACGGCCAGTCCGCACCTTCTCACTCCTGTATCCTCCTCCCAGCACATCCCCCTGCGGGACCGGCTGTGGCCACCAGCACGCGGGTTTGGAAGGAAAGGGGTTCAGCACAGTCAGCGAGACCTTCCCAATGCTCCCTCTGACGGCCTTGTTCACCTGCTTCCAACAAGCAGCTACAGACTGGGCTGGGTGGATTCCTGCAGATTGAGGGAATGGCCCCCTTTTAAGTGTAAGTGCTGGCTCCTCGGTGGAGGTGGCACCAGTCCACCCTTGGGAACCCCTACCATTGGGCTGCTGGTAGCTCCCAAGGACGAAAAGCAGTCACGGAGAAGGATTTGCTCCAGACATCCAGGCAGCATCAAACTGATGGACAGTGGCATGGGAATGGGATTCTCTTAAAAGGTACACCCCTCCTCCCCAGAAATAGCAACTGGATCAAGAGGCACCTAAGGGACGTATTACTTGTCTCATTTCTGAGGTCAAAAGGGTCGTCCCCCTCCGTGGGATACCTACCCCATTCTGCCGGCAGAGGAGGACCAGGAGTTTCCAGAGGAGAGAGGAATCTCTGCCCCTCTGTGTTGAGAGATCACAGCCTGTGGTTATCTTCTGCTGGCAAAACGTCATCACATCCACCTTGTGCAGATCTTCCCTACAGCAGCACAAAGAGGCATCAAAAAAACCCAAGGCAAAGCAATCCAGGACATCACTGAGGCTCAGTCCCCAGGTTCACTGATGGGGATGCCAAAGATTCCAAGCAAGAGCTGGAGGAAAGATGATCCCCAGTACCAATGACTACTCTTAAGTTCAAACACACTCAAATTTGTAGTGACTCTTGGAAGATTTCTGTGTTTCAGGGATGCAAAGTACATTTCAAACCCACTCTTTGCCCTCCTGATAATACTCTCCTCCATCCATCTGCAAAGAAACTGCTTGGATTTGCTGTGCTGCCATTACATCTGTGGATGTCCAAGGCTGCAGAAGCAGGCACAATCTGTTGTGGAGGCAGAGCCGAGGGTCACCTCCCTTTGGGACCGAAACAGAAACCCCTAAGCTATGTGCAAGCCAGGCAGAACCACTGCCATACAATAAAATAACCATACAGTTAGAAAGAAAGAGTGGATGAGACAGGAGAGAGAAGAGACTGCAGATGGAGGTGTCGATCCTGGCTCGGTCATTCCAACATCTTATACGGAGATTCCCGATGCACCCCTTGGCACGAGCGGTAACCCGGAGTCATACAATGGTCTGGGGGTTAAAAGGGAGCCTAAAGCTCATCTAGTCCAATCCCCTCTGCCATGGGCAGAGACACCTTCCTCTAGACCAAGCCCTGTCCAGTTTGGCCTTGAAAACTTCCAGGGATGGGGTATCCACCGCTTGTCTGGGAAACCTGAGGCCTTGCTACCCTCACAGGGAAGCATTTTGTCCATAAATCTAACCTAAATTTCCCTTCTTTCCATCTGCACTCATTCCCCTTCGTCCTGTCACTACAGTCCTGGCAATGAGACCCTCTCTGGCTTCCTTGTAGCCCTTTCAGATACTGGGAAGTGCTGTGATCTCTCCACACAGCCTCCTCTTCTCCAGCCCCAGCTTCCTCGGCCTGTCTCCATAGGGAAGTTGCTCCAGCCCCTTTATCCTCCTCTGGACTTGCTCCAGCAGTTTCATGTCCTTCTTATGCTGGTGGCACCAGAACAGCTTGCAGCACTCCAGGTGGAGACTCTCTGCTCACGAGAGCAGAGCACAGGGGGAGCTCCAGATCTCCCACCCAGCCTCTGTGTATACACAGCTCTTCTGCTCAGTGAGTGCTTTTTCCTTTTCTCTCCCTGCTTTGAAGATGTCCTGGTTGCACCAGGATGAAACAGGGACAACCTGGTCCACCACACCCTGATTCATCCCCAGGCTCACACTGGGTGAAGGTACGTACTGGGTCTGACCCTGCTGTGGCTCAGCCTTCTCAGGCTCAGACAAAAACCTTAGGAGAAGCTAAACCACAGGTTGACCCAGGGCTTTAGACATCCAAAGAAGCCCAAAAAAATCATTTTTCTGGGACAAAATGAGTACGAAATAGGGTCAGATGTACAAACCACACTAAACCCACATCCTATGAATATTCAAAAAAAACCTGTGTCCTACAGCCCAAACCAACCCACACTGCATCAAAGGGGCTGGGCTCCCAACCTGAACTTAGACATGGCCTTTGCAGACACCTCAAAACCAGAGTCTGCCTTGAGCTTACGTCTTCTTGAAAAGGAGACAGCCAGGAGGACACAGCTCCTGGACCTGCTGTGCTGCCATACCTGGCCAGGGGCCCTGGGAAGGCTTGCAGCTCCTCCAGCTCTTCTGTGCCATGAAGGATTGCCTGAAAAACAAAAGTAAATTCAGCAGCTGGACTCCAGCAATCACACCAGTCCCAGCTGGGCTGTTTGAAAGCCAGTGCCTTGGCCAAGGGCTCAACAGTGCCAGTGAACCCTGGGCTGTCTTAAGGGGCAGAGCACAGCCCCTGAACTATCACATGGACTCCAGGGCTAAGGTCCAGCAGAGAAATGTCTGCTGAGATAGCACCTGCCTCCTTCTGGAGGTGAAATAGGAGACTGGCGTGCTGTGGTAGACTCGGGGGATGGATGTGGCCTCTGCACGGGAGCAGCTCAGGAAGATGAGTGGAGCTGTCCTCTGGAGAGGTACAGACACATCTGTCCCCATGAGAAGGGATCACTGTGAGCAGGTCACAGGCACCAAGGGTTACGGAGCTGAAGGCTGAAAGCAACGCCCAGGCACAGGCTGGCACCGTGGAGACTCAAGAGTCCACGAGGGATGGAGAGAAGACGGGAGCAAGGAACGGGAAGGCTGCTGAGGAGGCTGCTTGGGTTATGAACCATGTTTGCACCCCACAAGGCAGGAGGAGCAACTCCAGGGAGGGGACCAAGGGTGCTGGAGGGCCAGCTGTGTCCTACCTCCAGGCTGTGCAGCTCCACACGGGGTGGCCGTCCCTCGGCAGGGCGCTGGGGACACGCCAGCACCAGGTGGCCGCCAGGTCCGAAGCACAGCGCAGTGTGCAGCTCTGGGAACTTGAGGGGCACTGCTGGGGTCGGGGTGGACATCGAGGGCCCCCCTGCAATGACACACAGGCCACTGTGAGCCCCTCACACTGATCCCACACCACATCTACTGTGGAGGACTTGACCAAGTCCCAACCTTGTCCCCCAACTTAAGTAGCCCTCCACTGACCCCTCAGCACAAGAATTGTCCCCCAAAGCAGCAGATGTGCCCAGCAGCTCCTACACCTGCCCAGGCAGAGCCTCTGGAACATTCACCCACCCCACAGCCCCCCAGTCATGCCTTGTGCCTGCACAACCTCCTCCAGGAGAAGACCAAGCTGAGAGACAGCCAATATCCTACCAGCAGCCATTTATTCCCTCGCTTCCCCCTTGTCAGAGCCCCCCATCACACCTCACCTGTTTGTCCCACGTTCCAGGACCCTGGAAGCACAGGGTCGTAGTGGTCGGCACCGTCACGGATGTACTGGCTGAGCTCATGGCTGCTGGAGCTGAGTCCTGACTCGTGGTACTGCAGGAGCAGGCTGGGCTGGCCTGAGGGCTGTGGGGAAGGGAAGCACACAAACCTGGCTCAAAAACCAGGGACACTGCTGCTTTCCTGCTCCCAGGCAGTGGGGAAGGCTCTGCTGCTCCAGGAAAGTGCCCAGCAGGAACAGCACAGCCAATTCCCACCCGAGCAGCTCACGCCCTGCACCAGCTTGGGTTCACCCAACAGCTTAGAAAAATAATTTACATCAGCCACAGCTGATGTAGTCTGACAGCTTTCCTAGCCCTGATGTGAGCTCCTCAACACAGCCAAGGAGATGGGGCTTGGAAACCCAAAAAAGCATCACCCAGGAGCAAAATCAACAGAGCAGCTTTGATCTGATCTTTTAATTTTCTCTTGGCAAAACCCAGCAATCAGGACAAAAGAGTGATAGAGCATGACTTGGAGGACAGAGCTGACAGTGACACACAGCTGTCAGCTCCCTAGGAAGGGTGAAATCATGGAATCATGGGATCATTAAGGTTGGAAAAGCCCTCTAGGATTGAGTCCAACCATTAACCCAGCACTGCCATGCTCACCACTAAACCACGTCCCCAGCTACCACATCTACATGTCTTTAAAATCCCCCCAGTGCCTCTACTACCTCCCTGGGCAGCCTATGCCGGGGTTTGACAACCCTTTTGTTGAAAAAACTTTTCCTAGTGTCCAATCGAAACCTTCCCTGGCACAACTTAAGGCTGTTTCCTCTTGTTCTGTTCCTTGTTATGTGGAGAGGAGCCTGGAGAGGGACATATGGACTGTTCCTAAACCTCTGAGAGATTCCTGTCCTCCACCCCTGCCCACCTCGAGGTTACCTCTTTGGGCTGGCCACCAGCCTCCCCTGAGTCACTGCTGAGGGTTCCTTCCCCTGTCCCTTCCCTCCTGGCAGTGGAGATGTAGCTCTCCTCACAGGAGCTGTAGGTCTGTGTCCTGCAGGTGGGAGCAAAGGGAGACACGCTGAAGGTCTGAGGTTTTTGAACCACCCACCAACCGGCTAATTAGCAGCAGGGGGTTTCACGAGGTTGCCCAGACTTCCCAGCTTTACCTGTCCTGCCCTGGGGGGCCCGTGGCCAGGTTGGGGTGGTAGCCCCTGTAGTAGTGCTGGTCCCGGTAACTCTTGCCGTAAGACTCTCGCTGTCTCAGGTCTAGAGAGAATCAAGATTCAGCATTATCCCTCCAGAGCAACAACGAGGGTGCAAAAGAAAAGCCGTGAGTCAGGCAATTTGCCATGCCCAGCCAGTTTGCTTCCAAATTATCCCAGCACATTGGAGATGTGGTAACGCCCTGGACACATTTACCAACACAGCACTGATGTCCTTTTCTCTTCCCTCCCTCCCCTTCTGTTCAGCCCAGAAAGAGCAAGGAGGAGGCCCTGGCCGCCCTACTCACACAGCACCATCAAACTCAGGCTGGAACCAGGAATGACACAGGTTTTTAGCCATGGAAAGGAAGACCAAACACCCCTTGGGTACACCTGGCTCCTGCTCACGCTTCCTAAACGCAAGCAGGGAGGCAGTGCTGCACAGAGCACCACCACCCAGGGGTGTGGGCAGGAGAAAGCCCTGGATATGTGGGAGAAGAACCCATCCTGGAGAAAGCATCACTTCTCCCACAAGCTGCCTCCATCCCCAGAGCCACAGGATGAGCCCATACCTCTGTCATCCTGCCACGCCACCGGCTGCCACTGGTGGCTTTGGTAGGGGTAGCCATCCCCGTAGCCAGCTGCTGGGTACTGCCAGGGGGGGTCTTCATAGCCTTGCCTGGAAAACAACACAACACACTGATCTGGGGAAGGAGGGGCACCTCTGCACGGCCCGGGGTCACATCTAGGGTCCCTCCTGCTCAGGACCTTTGGAGGCAGAAAAGGTGATGGAAATAAAGCCAGGTCCCCTGCTCTGTGGCAGGGCCAGAAACTGGTCCAGCATCACAGCTGGAAGGAGCAGGAGAAGGTTTGGATGCTTCCCCATCCCCAGCTATGAGAAAGCTGTGCACTGCAGCTTCAGGTGATGCCCAGTTTTATAGAATCCAAGAATGGTTTGGGTTGGAAGGGACCTTTAATGGTCATCTCATTTCAACCCCTGCCATGGGCAGGGACATCTTCCACTATCCCAGGGTGCTCCAAGCCCCTGTGTCTAACCTGGCCTTGAACACTTCCAGGGATCCAGGGGCAGCTTCTCTGGGCAACCTGTGCCAGAGCTTCACCAGCCTCAGAGAGAAAATTTACTTCCTAATATCCCATCTGCATCGTACGACCTCAGCACAAAACCCCACGTGCTGACTCCATCATTCACTGAGGGCAATAACTCAGGCAAATCAGCCCAGATTTGCTGGAGCGCTCAAAGCTCTTTCTCAGCACTGAGAGCATCCTGCAGCCCACATTTTATCCGTCCACTCTCCACTGTTTCAGCAGCTGAGCTTGCAGGCTGCCTCTTGCTCCTATATTACCGCTTGTATTTTTATTGTTCACCTTGCACTTAGGAAAAAAGAACTGCATTTAATCAAATCTGTAAGAAAAAGGCACCTCGGGACTGAGACGGAGCTTGTCAAACAGCAACCACAGAAGTCACAGTTTTAAGAAGAAATCAGAGCTGCAAATGCTACACAGCCTTAAATACAGAAGTCATGGGCTGCTTGAATAGCTGGACATCACCCGCTGACATGCCGTGTCCCTGTGCAGCCACAGGGGCAGGACCCGTGAGCAGTGCAATGGGCAGTTCTTATTTTAAGCAGGTTTCCAAGAAGAGGGCTCAGCAGGAGCAGCTCTCACCTGGGGCCGGGCTGGCTGGGGTAGCCGCTGTCGCAGCGCTCGGCGAGGGACGCCGGTCGGCGGGTGTCACCCCGGGGGTGGTGGCCCTCGTCCCGGGGGTAGCCGGGGAGGTGGCTCCCGTGCCAGGAGCCGGGGCGAGGAGCCTGCCCTGCGCGCAGGAGCTGCCGCCGGAGCGGTGCCGGGGGGCCGTGGAGCCCCTCTGCCCATGGCCCCCAGGCTGCTGGCCTCTCCCGGGGCTGGGGCGGCTGGACGGGGGCCCAGGGCTCCATCACAGGCTTGCCAGCAAAATCCTCTCTGTTTTTGGGGCGCTTAAGCCCCAAATGGCTTTAGTGGCCTGCAAATGATAAGTCACAGTGTGTTGGATCAGCAGCTTTTCAACCCCCGCAAAGCCCCCTTTGAAGCTCGTTGCCAGCTAGTCTCTGCTTTTCAGGAGCATGCTGGAAACCCAGGATCCTTTCCAAAATGCCCAGAGGCAAGGAAAAGTCATCTCTACATCTTCCTTAACTTGAAGCTCCCCTTAAAACACCAGGATGAAATGATCTGCCTTTGAAAGCAACAGACATCCAGCTCTTCCCAGAACAAGAATCTCAGAATGGTTCGGGTTAGAAGGAACTTTGAAAATCATCTGGTTCCAACCCCCTGCCATGGGCAGGGACACCTTCCACTAGACCAGGGTGCTCCAAGCCCTGTCCAGCCTGATGCTGAACATTTCCAGGGATGAGGAGTTTCCCTGGGCAACCTGTGCCAGGGCCTCACCACCCTCACAGGAAAGAATTTCTTCCCAACACCTAACCTAAATCTCTCTTTCCATTTAAAACCATCACCCCTTGTCCTATTGCTACAGGCCCTGCTACAAAATTTGCCCCTCCCTTCCTTAGAAAGCCCCCCTATACCGAGGTGGGGCCCTCCTGCACTCCCAGCTGCAAAGCCCCAGCACTCAGAGCCCCCTCAAGCTGTGAGAGGGTGAGAAATACCCCTCACCTCTGTGAGACAGCACTGAAACCCCGTTTGATATGCAGGAAGGGAAGGGGCAAAGCCATGAGCAGGACAAGGAGTTTTGCTCAAAGAAATGAGCAAGCAGGGGGAAATGGAGGTTTGTTCTTGTGAGCTACAGGATGGAGTGGAAACAGGGGTTTCCTCCTGCCTTTCAGCTCCAGCAAGAATTCCAAGCGGAATTTAGTTGTATCTAGCTATAAATTTAGTTATATTTAATTATACATTTAGATTTAGTTACAACAGTCCCATGAAGAAGAGGAAATCCCGAGGGGAGCCCCGGGTAGCACATGGGTGAAGCCCCAGCTCCCGGGGGATGTCACCCTCAAGCCCCCCACCTTTCCTCTTGCAGCATCAGTACCCAAAGTGCCCCCAACCACTGCAGGCCTCCCCAGTGCAGGGAGATGGCCAGATCTCCTCCTGAACCCCTCCTCACTCCTCCCACTCAAGGTCTAAGGCACTTAGGGGTAACTTCAGGACTGGAAGACACTCAGGGTCTGAACAGAGGTGGCTCGGTTTGTGCCCTTCTAGGTGCCATCCAGGCAAACCCTTGCCCTAAATAGCCCCCAGGCACAAACATCCAGGCACCCGTTATTTCAGTCCCACCACGGGCCCCCCCCCTACCCAGTTTTTGGCCAGGGGTTCCCACCACTATCCTCCCCCCGCAGCAGCCACACACACCTGCTCAGAGGCCACCGGGGCCCTGCGTCTGCTCCCTGTTGCCACTTCCAAAGTCCACTTCCACATGGGCCAGTGGGCAAAGGGCAGCCTCCGCTCCTCCGCCCCACGCCGGCCGCTCGCTCGGCTCCCGGGGGATTCACGCTGCCCTCGGCATCCTGAGGGTCACCTTTCCCATCACTTGGGTCTCCTCCCACCCAAGATAAGGAGCACGCAGCCCTCCGAGCTCAGAAAAAGCCAGATCCTTCTCCTGGGGAGTTTTTTAATGCCATGAAGTAAGCAGGGGCTGATAGCGATGGGACAAAGGTGAACAGCTTTAAGCTGTAAGAGCAGAGATTCAGATTAGATGTTAGGAGGGAATTGTTCCCTGTGAGGGTGGTGGGGCCCTGGCATGGGCTGCCCAGAGAAGCTGTGGCTGCTCCTGGATCCCTGGCAGTGTCCAAGGCCTGGCTGGATGGGGCTGGGAGCAACCTGGGATAGTGGAAGGTGTCCCTGCCCATGGCAGGGGGTGGAACAAGATGAGCTTTAAGGTCCCTTCCAACCATTCCAGGGTTCTATAAAGTGTCTTCCTCTATACATCCTCACACTTCCTAAATAATAATAAACAAAACCTGATTGGTTTAACACAGACCCAGCCACAGGCCAAGCAGATAACATCCATCCCACCATGTACTGCCCAGGGCAGAATTTGGGCAGGGTGGAGCTGGGCTCCACCGCAGCACTGCCTCATCTCAGTCATTACAGCACTATAACGGCCTTGGTCTCTGAGTGACCAGGGATTCCTGCCTGGACACCCTACCCTGAACTCCCCTAGGCATCTTAAAAACTGAGAAAATCAGCAAATTAAGGCAAATGATATCATAGAAAACCACATTAAAAGCTAGATATAAGGTCCATCATCTGCCACCCAGCAATTTAGTGATGTGTCACCTTCTCCCCCTTTCCCAGAGCCTCCAAATTACCTCCCCTGTAACACCACAGCACGGACTGATTTGGGATTCACAGGCAGGAGAGTTTGCTTTGCATCATGGTGGCACTGTCAGAAACCCCCTCCTTTAATGATGTTGAAAGACCAAACACATTATAGCTTCAGACCTTGAAATTTCCACCCTGCTGGGAGAGTGAGAAATTTTCCCTGGTGATCCTAAGAAATAAGTGCTCGGTCTCTGCAGAATTCAAGATTTCAAGTAAAAAAAAAATACCCTCAGCACTCAGCCGTACAGAAATCTGACTGGGAGAAACACAAACCAGGGCAGCGCTGTCTTCGTGCTGCTGAGCTGCTGCAGCAGAATGAAATTAAGCATCTCCTCTTCATTTCACAGCTGCCCTTCAAAAGTTCGGGGGGTTTTGAAGTGAAAGGTCTGTTATGGACAGGTCAGGTCTCGGGGGAAGAGAGGCAGGATCCCTAGAAACCACGAGGATCACACTTTAAAAATACACAAATTGATAGGACATTTCATAAATACAAATAACATCATTCCACTTGGTCTCCGGCTAACAATTTTAGGTTTCTAGCCGAGAGGTGACTGCTGGGATGTTTCTAACCTGTTTTCTAGCAACAACACTAATCTGCATGGGGAGCCTGTGGGGCTCAATCAGCATCACATAAAGTCGTTGAAAAGGGGGGTGAATTTAAATTAGATATAAGGAGGAAGTTTTTTACAGTGAGGGTGGCCAGGCCCTGGCACAGGCTGCCCAGAGAATGAATCTGTGGCTTCCCCATCCCTGGAAGTGTTGAATGTCAGGTTGGATGGGGCTCTGAGCAACCTGATCTGGTTGAAGATGTCCCTGCTCACTGCAAGGGGAGTTGGACTAGATGACCTTTACAAGTCCTTTCCAACCCAAACCACTCCAACTCTGTGATCCTCAGGCTGCTGTTGCCAGCCTAACCTGGGAGGTTTGGATTACAAGGAAGATTTGGGAGCTTGTCTTGCACAGAAACAGCAGCAACTTGTGATGATGGTGTTTGAGACGTGTGGGAACTCTGCTCCTGTTCTTGCTAGGGAGGGAGAGGTAAGAAATTCTACTCATAAAGCTTTGAGCAGAAGTGGTTTAAAATGGGCAGGGGAACACCAACTTTAACGCAAGAGCAGGAACGTGTGTTGGAAAAAGAGCCAAGGAAAGGGGCTGGGGAATGAAAATGACAGGAGATAAAACAGAGATAAAAGGCTCAGATGGGCTAGAGAGAGGGGAAGAAAAGGACAACCTTCTAACGTCATCACATCTAGCCAAGAAATTACTATTTTAAAGGAGTCACAGCTTTCCTGGGAACACAAGGCCTGTGCCCCGGGACTGCCATCAAGCCCACAGGACTATTGCAATGCAGGCAGCACATGCTACAGACAGCATTTGTCACAGAGCTGAAGGGACACCTTTATCGCGCTAAACCATCGCATTCCTCTGCTTTAAAAGATTTCACTGCTGTTGTTACACTAACAACATCAGGCGGAAAACATTTTTCTTCATGCCCAGGGTGTTTGTGCAGCTCCTCAGGGCCCTGATCACAGACAGCTCCAGGCTCTCAGGTCAGTCCCCCTCACCAAACCCAACCTGATCTGAAACCTTTGTAATCTAACAGTGGAAATCCAGGTGGCTTCAGCACCTGAAGCTATTTTGAGGTGATTTATGTTGTTTCTACTCGGTTCTGAGATTAGGTTTATTTATTTTTTTTTTAAGCAGAATTGATAGAAAGCTTTGTTAATCTCTGAGCTTCAGCCCCCTATAAATGTGAGAAATATATATGTAAACGAACACTTTTTTTTGGTGGAGATGTCTTGAGCGCCACGCAGGGCAGAAATGCAAGTAGCAAATGAGCTACATAAAATGTGAAAACTCATCTTAAATATTCTACACAGCAAAACGCCAGCCCTGAATGTGCTGCCAGCTTCTGAGACACTTGACAGCCTACTTCGTGTCACATAGAGCAAGAAAACAAAAACCACCCAGGCCTCAGGTTCCCAGGCAGGCTGAGCACCTGCACCACATGGGGAGAACCCTCATCCCCAATCAGGCTCAATGGCAGCTAATTAATAATTGGTTTGATCACCCCTCCCGGGCTCAAAGGGAAGGAGCTGTGAGAGCCCCTCTCCAGCTGGGTGTGGCATTTGGAGCTTCCCAGGCCACGGGCATCCTGGTGGGAGGAGGGGGTAGCTCCTGAAGCAGCTGAGATGGGGTCTGCTCCCACCTACAAGCACCAGCACCACGCCGTGGGTGTGACCCGGCCATCAGAGCATCACTCCACGTCTTCCTGCAGCCACTGTGTGAGCTCCCGTTCCCACCGACGGTTCTGCACCTTCCTTCTCCACGTGAGGTCGGTTCCAGCTCGGGTGGACTGAGCTGTCCCCCCCCCTGCACACACACAGCTGTGTTCAGCAGCTTCCAGACACGCCTATTAATTTTTGGAGACTTGGGCAAAAATATTAATTGCATTCCAGAGGCATTCAGCATATTTGTAAAAGCATTTTATACCCTGCATTGTGTCTGGTGAAGAAACAGAGCTGCAGAAAGCTGTTCTTTGTGAAAATCAAAACACATCCCCAGTCTGGATGCAGCAGAACCGTGACCTCGGCCTTCTGCGTGAGCTCCTGTTACCAAGCAAATCCCAAAAAACTTCCTAATCTTGGCCTTACTTCATTCCCACTTCAGCCAGCCCTCCCTAACTCTTGGCTGTGAATACTAAGTCCTGGCTAGGAGAGGCTGTGCAGCTCCTGCATCCCATCACGGCCGGCTCTGCAGCATCTCCCGTGCCTGGAGCCACCGCGGGAAGGAGTTGGGATGCACAGGGGCCCACGGAGAGACGAGAGCTAAACCCAACAGCAGTGAGGAGAGCTTTCAGTATTCAGGTCCTCTCCTTTTCCTGTGCAACACCCCTTCTGTTTTCCCAGCCATAAAATTGATGTTTATCTCGCTTCTAAGTGCCTCGCAGAGATCATTACACATTGCAAATGCAGCCATTTGCGGATAAAAGGAGCACCAGCAGCCTCGAGACTGCCACGCCGCCCCTTCCCGTGCCACACGGCAACGCCTTACGACCTTTAGGCTGAAAATCAACACATAAAACCAAGGGACCCGGAAACATTTGTCAGGCAAACGCAAAAAACCAAGCAGAGGTGATTCTTCCACCTGCTCCACACCACTCCCTGCTCAACCACGGAAAATTAATTTGTAAGTGAGACAAACCCTGCAGCTCTGCTTGTGGCATTAAGTAAAGAAACCAAAAATCAAGAGAAGGTTGCTACTCCTTGCTCTAAAATGTCCCTCTGGATCTGGGTCTCTTGGAAGGTGCGGAGGGTGCAGAAGGCAAAGAGGGGGATGCAGATGTCAAAACGAGCCCCAGAAGGAACACCAGAAACCCACAAGACACTTCCAGGTGTCTGTGCCACGAGGGAGCAGGGCAGGGATGCCGAGCTCTGGGTCGGAACACGAGCCCAGGGCTACGCCAGCCCCCCACTCACCCTCGGGCTCCTTTGCTGGTGGCCACAGAGGCAGCGAGCCGGGCACAGACCCTTTCCCAAGGCGTCCACCAAGTGCCAGAGCGAGGAAAACTCATCAGCTGGAAATCTTCGGCCCCGAGGAGTTCCAGGGCGTCCTTTTGAAAACATTGCCACCTTGTGTCTCGCCAGACACTCGAACGCCGGTGCCCTGCCTGTGTGAGCCACGGAGGAGCTTTATTCCAGGCAATCAGGGGCAATAAAGAGCCGTGACAGCTACAGATCGCTCGGCTGTGTCCTGCTCCTACTGCTACCTTGTAAAGTTGGACAGCGACGTTTCCCTCATTTTTTTTTTTTCATCTCAATTTATGGCTCCTCTGCCATGAAAAGCCACTTACGCCCTCCACAGTTACACGTACCGTATCCTCCAAGGCCAGTAAATCACGCTCTCCAGTCATGTCAAATTTTGTGAAATAAAGCTAAATTGCGGTTGTACTGCAAGGCGAGAAGCTGCAAAATTGAGAGAGAACAAGCTCTGCTTAAAGCCAGAAATCCAGCTGAATATGGCTTGCAGAGGCAAGGATCACACAAACCTCCCGGTGAAAGAGAAACTCCTGACAACAGGGAGCCCCCAGGACCCTCTGTGCCACCCCAGGCTGCCTCTGTAGGGCTTCTGTGGGGTAATGCCAAGAGTTAAAATAGCCCAAACTCAGAGGATTTCACTCTATAAACTGAGCTCCCTCACAGCCAGAACACAGAGAGAGGGGCTGGGAGCAGGGCAGAGCCAGGCTCCAGCAGCATTTATTCATTGAGGCTTGGTCCTCAGCCCAAATTTGGGCTTGGAAAGAAAACTGGGGAGCTGATGGGGTCATAGCTTCTTGTTTTAAGTTTTGGGGTTTGTTGGGGTTGGTTTTTTTTTTTTTTTTGTGCAGACAGAAGTTAGAGAAGAACTGACACAGCAGGGTTTCACTCTGCTGAGCCCATCTGGGCTCACTCAAAGTGCTGGGCACTGCAACAAGAACTGGGGAAACTGAGGACAAAAAAAAAAGCTTGACCCCAAACCACCCTTTACATTTTTCACGGGCACGGTGACTTGTCTTTTCCCTTCTGCAGCAGTTAAACTTTCATGAAAGCTGAATTAACTTGGACAAGAGCCAGCTCCAAGGACAGACAGCAACAGGATGGAACGAGAGCAAGGAAGACCCAGACCACTGCTGCTCCTGCTAATTCCCCTGCCTGCATCCCACACCGGTAATTTCCAGGGGGCTCCAATTGCTCCATGCACTGCAGCTTCTCCATCCCACCACGACAGAGCATCCAGCCTGGCACAGGCACCGGGCACCTCTTTCACCGTTTCTCAGCAAAACCCTTGCAAAGAAAACCACTGCTATTTGGGAGAATATTCCACAGTCTAAGCTCAGCAGTCTCCTTCCCTTCACAAGGTGACCTCGCAGCCCACTGCACGAGCCCAGAGCACAAGGTACAAGCTCTCCAGGTGGAAGAACGCCTCCCCAGAAGCAGAAAAGATCCGAAGCACACACACACACACACAAGAGGAAAATTATGAGCAGCCATGACAGGGACAAGGAAAATCACAAAACATCTCATGGCAGAGTCTTAGCTGATAAAAACCCAACGTGCACAGCACACAGCTTCGGGCTGGGATACACTTAGTCCTCTCTGAATGTTTAATGGGAGTATATGCATCAGTTAATCAGCAGCACAAGACACAAAGCGTTTTGTACCTCCTCGCCACGTGTTGTGCAATTAAAAGGCTTCTCATTCAGGCACAGAAAGAAAAGTCAAGGGACTTTGGCTGTGAAACATCCATTATTCAAAAGTATATCCATTATTCAAAGTTTTTCTTAAAATCCTATTGTCAGTTTGAAAGGAAAAAGAAAATGAGTTTCTGAAAGCTGTGCTCCGTTGATATTCCACTCCAATTTTTGCTGATTGTAAGTACTAAAACTCCAGACATTTTGAGGAACTAAAGAAATCCTTCACAGTTGCTGAAAAAGGCAACACCCTGTGGGTAGTCACAATTTCCAGCCCCCCCGACTTAACTCTGCCTAGCAGGGGTGTGAAACACCCCGGCCAACAACGCACTCCTTTCCCAAATTGCTCGGCGACCCCAGCGTGATGCTGAGGAGCAGCTGCTCAGGAGGAGGCAATAGCAAACTGCTCAGCAAGCAGGAGCAGACACCCACCACTGCCCCCGAGCAGCTGGCTGCACTCCTAAGCTCGGCTCAAGGAAGCCTGGGTGGGAGGCACAGCCTTCCCACAGCACCCAGGAGCTTCCACGCAGGGTGCCAGGGCTCAGCTACAGGAGCTCAGATGGGAAACAGATCCCAAGGGTGCCTCCTGCCATCCAGATGGGAGTGAAGAGGAGCATCAGACCCCACGGAGCCACTGCAAGGGAAAGCACCCAGCTCTACCACAGCCCCTGCTGCACAGGGAGCAAATGCTGGGACAAACAGCACTGCTCCAGGAATGATGCCACCCAGGAGCCACCTGGGCAGCAGAAAATATTCAGCAAGGGCAACAAATTATGATAAATTGCTAGCGTTAGAATATAAAATAAGTAGCCAAGGTTTTACCTCCTCTTGGAGCTAGAGGAGAGAGTGCTGACACCCCCTGAGAATCTGGGCTTCAGGCACCTCTGTAGGGATGGAACAGGTCTTAAGTCCAGGTGGGTGAAGTCCCCAGGCTGGAATCCGGTCCAGGGAAAGCACCCAGATCAAACATGCTTGGCCAGGCCCAGAGCAGCAGGGTCTAAGGCCAGGCTGACAGTGCTGAGCTGATCTAGAGATCAGTGTTTCTACTCATGGCTTAGAAAGAAGCCAAGCCCCCAGGCTGAGCTTACATAGAGCCCCAGCCCATGGGTGGGGATGCAGCAGAGGCACAGCAAGGGCTTATGGAGAGGTAGAGCGGCAAAAGGCTGCTGTGCTGTAGGGCTGGCTGTTGAAGAAAGAGCTAAGATGAAATTATTATTGAAGTTATATATCAGATTAAGAGGTAGGGGCTAAAACCTGAAAACTAATTGAGAGTTACGAGCCAATAAAGGTGCTCATTGTTTTAATTTAAATAAACACGCGTGAAAGAGGAACGGGAGCCTTAGAAAGGCTTCTCTGTCCTTGGAGAGGTAAGGCTATAACATACAGTAGTCTCTCAAGGATTAAAGATTCTTTTGTGTGAGTAAAGGAAGAACAAAAGAAAACATGGCAGAGGGAAGCAGCATTCAATGATAAGTACTTGTAACTGTAATACTGTATAAGAATATATGCTGTTAGGTGGGCTTAAAACCTGCTTCTTCAGGATTCCAGTATGTACAGTGTGTAACTGAAATGTGGAACCTCCAGTGGTGTGACCTGAGCACACCAAAGACACGATTCCGCCAGAGCAAATTGATGGAAGGGTGATGACTGACAACTAATAAATGCAGTAAGCTGGGTGTAACCTATTAAAGCCCTTAAACACTCGTGGGAGCTCAGTGGGTGCCACAGGGTCGGGGTCCTGCTCTTCCCTAATCATGCTGACTATTTTTCTGCTGTCAGACTACCAACTTTAGGTGTTGCCAATAACTTGGGGAACAGCCTGAGTGTATAAAATGAAGGCATTATTCAGCAGTCTGTGCTGACAGCTATCTTTAAGCAGCACATTTATCTGAAGTACAATGATGCTTCAATAGCAGACACCTGTAGAGTGCTTCCAGGGCACTAAAATGAGCTGGATGTTATCTGCAGGAAGGCTACGGCTCACAGCTTATTTGGACAAATTCTTTGCTGCAATAAGCCATTTTCTGCTATTACCAGTGAAATAAGCTAAACACCCACTTCTTTTCTTCTGCAATGAGAAGCTGTGCGTGATGAGACGAATTTGCAAAGCTTTTAAAGGATGGATGGGAGTTAAAGAACTTCCTCCAGGCTCTCAGGCACTGGCAAGCAGGACCGGAGTTGCTGCTGCAAAAGGAAGCTGGGAGGGGTATTGCAGCACAGGCAGCGCTGAAGCGGCTCGTGGAGCCAGAGCCGATGTGATGCTGGAACAGCAGGGCTCAGCACAGGCAAACTGGAGCACTGACAGATGAAATGGTTTGACTGTTGTGGCTCCACAGTCCGCTGTAGCTCAAATTTCTCTCGTTAAGCTTCAGAGAGCAGCAGCCAGCTCGTTAGTGGCGTCTCAGGGTCCCTTTGTTGGCAGCAGCTCTTATAAAGGTAACAGTGTCTGTAATGGCCCCTCCTGGGACCAAGCTGGACTGAGGCAGGGTCACAAGCACATTCATTCTCCCCAGGCAAAAATGCCTGGGAATGTGGCAGACTACATGGAGGGAAGGCGGGAGAGCACTGTCCCTTCCTTGCTGGCCACTGCTGGGGGTGGATGGATTTCACTCCCTGTTCAAAACACACAAACCTGTACCCTGCCATCGTTCTCATTTTGGTCCCCATTTCAGCTCAGACCTTCCTGTCCAGCTGCTGCTGGGGCACTGCTCTGATCCAGAATCACAGAGTGGTTTGGGTTGGAAGGCTCATCATGTTCCACCCCCTGCCATGGGCAGGGACACCTTCCACTGTCCCAGGCTGCTCCGGGCCCCGTCCAACCTGGCCTTGGACACTGCCAGAGATCCAGGGGCAGCCACAGCTTCTCTGGGCAACTTGTGCATCACCCCTGCCATGGCAGTGGCTCCCAAATGGGCACCAGTGGGACCCTGATTGGCCTCAGTTGCTCTTTGTACAGCTCAAACCGTGAGAAGCGGCTGGAAATGAGCCATGGTGCTCTGCTCCCATAACCAGTGACTGCAGCCCATACACAGAATTAGGCTGTTGCCGAGGGGGGGAAAGTGGCCCCCAGCCTGCTGATGGGGTTGGATAAGCAGTGTGAGAGGCCAGCTTACACCTGGAGATGATGACCTTTCCTGTGGCCTTGTGCCGGAGCAGGTGGTTGAAGGCTTCATTTAGCTGCAAATTCAGTCACAGGTATTCATGGTGATGGCCGTGGGGCTTTGCAGGGAAGGAAGGGGCAGAATGATGTATAGGAAGAAGTCTGTATCAGAGTCTGGGCTTTCCACTCCTGGGACCCACCGCTGGCAGTGAAATAATGCAGGACCAGACCAGCTCCTGGGTATTCCTCTGCTCTACATCCTTGAGTGTGCTGGATGGTGGCTATGTAAATATTTCTGTGGAGCTGAGCCATTACTTAAGGATTAAAATACCATTGAATAAGTAAAAAAATGATTTGAACGCCATCAAATGTGCTCCGGGGGGGAAATGCAAATGAAGGAGCATTGGGATCCACTAATCCACTTCTGAAGCATTATCCCAACACATTATTCTTTAAGAACACAAGCCCCTTGGTATGGGAATGAGCGGGTCTTTATGGCATTGCCACTAAGGACATCACAATTCTGGCCTTGCTGTACCCATCCAGGAGTTAATGACTCCCTGGCTCCAACCCAATGAGAGAAGATTTAAAAGGGTGAGGGGAAAATGGGATTTCTTGATTTAATATTTTTGTTTCTTAGAGAACCAGGACTCTGGAGTTCCTGTGCCAGGGGCCTAACTGCTCACAAAACTCTGTTTCTATGAAGGAAAAAAAAAGGAGATTTGCTAGAATAATTCTGAGGAGCCTTCCCCATGCTTACCCCTTCAAGCTTGGAGAGTGCTCCAACATGGGGATGGGTATTGCTGGGGAATGGAGAAGATAAAGGAAGAACTGGAAAAAGCATCCTCCTGGTAAGGACTTGGAATTCTCCCACAGCACAAAAGGTTCTTCAGAAGGAACAGGTTAGGGGGAAGAGGAGGGTTTTTCTTCTTGCAAAATCCACTCTCACAATCCTGCCCTCCCACATGAACCTGCAAGGAGAGTGAGGAAAGAAGATGGACCTGCTGGAGGTCTTGCATGTAGTGTTGAGGCATAACCTACATGCTGAGGAGGGCTTTTACTTCAGTGCAACTTTCCAGAGCTTCCTTGATGCTTAGAGGGGATAATGGGGAAAAATTCTTCCCTGGGAGGGTGGGGAGGCCCTGGCACAGGCTACCCAGAGAAGCTGTGGCTGCCCCTGGATCCCTGGGGGTGTTCAAGGCCAGGTTGGATGGGGCTTGGAGCAGCCTGGGATAGCAGAAGGTGTCCCTGCCCATGGCAGGGGGTTGGAATGAGATGAGCTTGAAGGTGCCTCCCAACCCAACCCTTCCTGTGGTTCTGTCCCCACTGATGGCCTCGATGGCCGTGCCAACTGCTCTGCTGCTTGTGAGTGTTTCACCTCCCCTCTGCTCCAGCTGCAGTTCGTGCTGTGGCTTGTGCTGCCCTTCGGAGCCAGCTCACGTTCAGTGTCATCCCCAGCTGCCACTGTCACCTGAGACTGAAGGCACACCCAGCAGCCCTGCAAAAGCTGCTCTGCTCAGAGAAGCACAGAGCACCTCAGGCGGGATGACTGAGGTTTTTCTCAAGCAAGTGGGAAGCTGGGGTGTGACCAACTCTTTCTCTGTACGTATTTAAATGTGCATATGGCACAGTGGGAAAAACGTGCCATGACTTCTGAAAGGTACAACGTTTCCAGGCCATGGGAACTCCTCTGCCACCAGGGATCTGCTGGGTACTGCCATCCGAGGAGGACGTCTACAGAAAGGAGCCCCATCCCTTTCCCTCTGCCCCAGCACAAAGCTCTGATGTAGTGAAGTGAAACGTTCTGCTAAGCAAGGACCCGTGTTTGCTGCTGACTTTACAAGCAGGAGTACATTAACTCCAGGCTGTACTGAAAATGTCACTCCTGTACCATTCAGACAGCCCATGTAATTGCCTCTGCTGTGGAGCAGGAGGAGGAGGGTGGCATGGATCAAGGTACAGAAATGTTTCCTGCAGCCTGGCCCCTCCTCTGCTGCCATCTCTCTGTCAGAACCTCAGGACATTGCTTCATTTCAATGGCTTTGTCAGGGGATGTTCCCGTGTTCCAGAGGAATGGAGAACTTGGCATTTCAGCTGGCAGCTGCTGCCAAAAATTGCAGGAGCTGGACACCCCGCTACAGCTCCCTGGTGAAGGCCGAGTGGCACAGACACTGCTGCTCACAACCAGAGCTGCTGCCCTGGAGCCCATCAGGGGAGACACGCGGACACGGAGCTCCTCTGTGGTGAGACAGCTTCGTGACAGGGCCTGCTCAGGATGCTTCCCACCGAGGGGAGTGGGGAATTAACTCACCACTGCACGTGGCCTGTGGTGTCTCAGCACTGAACAGGTTCACCAGGAATGTCAAATTCTGTGTAGAAAGTTGGTGTTGAATAGTTCTGAAGTTTGCACTGTATCTGTGTGGGTTTAGTTTGTAAGAGTTGCCCTTCCTGCAGCCCCCAACACCTTCAGACTGTTGAAATTCAACAGGTCAGGGCTGCTGACTGAAGCTCTCACAGGCTGCACCCACCCAGGCGCTGTGCAATCCTCACCCCTGTGGGACCTGCATGCTTTCCCCTGCTTAGAGGGAAGGAAAATCAAGGTGCAAACCTGAAATGATCACCTCAGCTTACACGGATGCATGCCAAAGAGACCAGATGCCAGCTTTTTTGACAATTTCTGACAGCTGAAATACCCAGGTGTAGAATTATGCTTCATGTGCTGCCCCTCTGAGCAGCTGCTGCTGCTGTTTACCCTGGTTGAGTCCACGTCCCGTGGCCAAGAACCAGCGAGATTGTGCCACAGCGGGCTGGCAATTGCACCACGTCCTCATACAACACCTGCAGGCATCTGCTACAGCATCTGCTTAAAGACCTGTGACAAGGAATCCCAAGGAGGGATGGGGCCAAAGATCTGTTGAGCTGAACCCATGGTGGGGCTTAGTATCTGAAAAAGTTTGTTTTAGTAGGTTTTTTTACATCTTTTAACAGCCCGCTGTTTGGAAAAGCTTCCCCCAAGCATCCCACTCTGCCAAAAATGACAGGGTAAGGGGGAAAAAAGTAATCTGAGGGTTGTGAGGCAGAACTAAAGCCCTGAACAAAGAGACAAAAGTCCTTGCAGTTCTGGAAAACAATGGCTTTGTATCCTTACCTTCTGATCAACGACACGCTCTGCTGCCGCAGCTTTAGCGCCAGTCACACCACTTCCTCTGCTTCCCTGCCAAAAAAACCCCTTATTAGATGGGTGTCAGGAGAGAAACCGCGCAGTCCTGCTGTTCCCTCTGAATTAAACATTTGATTTCCCTGTGTTTTCAGGAGGAACCGTGAACGGCTCACGCTGTGCCTAGTAACAGTCCACTTAGCAGCTGCATTAGCTGCGCGTATTTATCGCCTTCCCCTCCCGCATGTGGCTCCTCAGGCAGAGCCTGCGCCTCTTCCATCGGCAGCGCTCGGCATCCCCTCGTCCGCATCCACAGCCACGGTGCCAAGGCTCGAAGGGGGCAACCTGCACGGCACACACCTGGATCTGCCCCCACACTGGCCCATGAGGGACCACGAGCCCGTTCCTGAACCCCCGTGCGTTTTCCTCAGCGCCTTTCCCCCGGCATGGGCCGAGGCGGGGGCAGCTGCGAGCGGCGGAGTTCCAGGCGGGCAGAAGATGGCAGCAACAGCCCAGCAACCGCGCTGCTTCACTGGGCAGGGATTGCCTTTCTCCGGGAATACCGAGTATTTTCACCCCTCTGGACTTCAGGATTGTGATCAAGGCACGAGAGACACCGCGCACGGACCGGGAAACCAAAGGAGACGGCTCAGCATGAAGAGCTCGGTGAGAGAAGGACCTCGTAAGCATCGCCCAGGCATGGAAACGTGTTTGTTCTTCCGGCCTGGGTGGATCTTTACAGAGACTTCTGTGGATTTTAGCTCCTTAGTGCAGGTACATGAGGCCCGGCAGATTTTCCACATGGTCTTCCCAATACAGGGGATGTTGTCCCATGGGAGGCGGTGGGAAATGGGCAGCAAGCATTAAGGAGCAGCACTGCTGGGACAGTTCTGTGCTATGCTTCCATTTGGGATGTTTTTTCTTTTAGTCTTTGATCATTGCAGGAGACTCGTGTGGATTTTTAGCTCCTAGGGGGTGCAGGTACCCGAGGCCTTTTGGATTTTAAGCTTGGCATCCCCTTTCCCCAGTGCAAATATTTGGGAAAAATTAAAACCTCACATTTTTAGAGCTCTGCTTTTTCAAGGACAATGGTAAACATCCTGAACACTCCACCGTGGTGGGCGTGTAGGCTGGGATGGGCTGGTAGACACTGTAAGTGACATGTGGGACGGGAGGGAAATCTGAACATCACGCTGCCTTGCATCCTGGATTTGACCTTCCTCTTTTCTTCAGTCTTCTACACCTTTTGCAACATGCACGTAACTTCTGTTTCTGTTCTGTTCTTAGGTAAGGTCACTGGGATGGGACTTACAACATCTTCCAGCTCTGCTGCTGCTTCTCCTCCTAAAGATCTTGGCCGAGTCACCTGTGTCAATTCAGTGTCCACCCTTGTTAAAGGGAGTCCGAGACTCTCTGTTCTCCTTGGTAAGAGCCTGGAGAGGTGTCAGTGAACAGAGGTAAGTTTTTCTTGCTAATGCAGCATTTAAAGTGGCTGACTGCAAAGCAGGGCTTATGCTGTTGTAAGGTGTTGCCCAAATGCTAAAAGAAATAAGCGGGTTCTCATGTTAAAGAGGGTTTCAGGGCAAATGGCCACGGCAGAGGGTTTGGAGAGGGGGCTGGAAGCACTATCGAATTCCCAGAGCAGGGCTTTCTCTGGTGTGTGAAGCTGGTGGCCACTACCCTGTCAGTGTTTGTAGAGGGGACAAGGAGAGATCCAAAGTAGAGTGGGTTATGGAGAGGGAGATGATTGGAGCTGAAAGAGGGGAGCAGAGGAACAGCAAATCCTGGAGCCAGGCAGGGCAGGTACAAGCTCCCTTGAGAAACATGACGCAATTTCCTTCCCCAGTGTAAAGGTATTAGATTATTCTCGGTGATCCAATAAACACCACAAGCCTTTGCAGTGATCCCTGTACCTTGTGGGGCTGCAGAGGAGGGCATGGGGCATCCCATGACCAGGAGCTCTGCCACTTCAGCAGCCTTGAGCATCTCCTCTTCAGGAGGCTTGTCCAGGGATGAACAGCAGAGCCTGCAGCAGGGAAGGCTCTACCATCCTCTTGCCAGGGCAGTGTTTCATAAAGCTCTTACAGCTAAAGCCGAGGAGTACCTTTGGAGTGCTCCAGCATGGTGGTGTGGGAGCAAAGATCTTCAATGCTGGGCTTGGGGGGAAAGCAAAGGAAGCCCTGTGTGGGGCTGAGCTCAGGCACACCTGGGGGAGCCAGAGGGTGCTGAAGGGGAGAGATGAATGATGGGGAAAAGAAGATGGGAAAAAAGAAAGGATGCTCTGTCCCAGCTTGGGGGGACTGGAGAGGCAACAGGGTCATTGCAGCTCCTCACAGTCCTGCTCCCAGCACAGCTGTGCATCCCCAGGGGACTGGGCACTGAGCACTTTCAATATTGGGTAAATATAAAAATGCTGGGTAAATATTTAGAGTATCTAAGTAGATCTTTGCAGCTCCAGTGAGCCACACCAGTTGAATACTTTGCAGAGGAGCATTTTGGATTCCAAAGGCTTGATTTTTTTTTTTTTTTTTTTACTTTTTTTTTTTTTTTTTTTGGTAGTGAGAGAGTGCCTTTGCAGAAGCCTGTGGTGGTTCCCAGCAGCAGAAAAGGGCTCTGTGCTGCCATCGCAGTGTGTCACCACACCGGTTTTCCCAATGGGGAAACCAAATATTCAGGGGCCATGGGTTGAGTCAGAGCTCGCAAAGCCAGGGGATGAGAACCCTGATCTGCTGACTCTCCATCCCTCAGTTTAACCACAGATTTGTCCCTTCCCCTCTGGGGATCTCGCACTCCAAAGCTGCGCTGCCATTTGCGCATGATTTTTGGAGAAAACTATTTTTGGAGAAAATAATGTGCTTCTCGGGCTGAAACATCTTATAATAACTCTCTGTCCAGAAGGCAGATGGGAATGTATGTGGGGGAGGGATGATGAGAAAAAAATTGGGGTGGAGAAATCAGTATGGCTATTTGTTAGAGGAAGACCAGAGCACACCCAGCAGTTACTGCTCCGCACAGCAGCTGCCGGACAGAGACCCAGGGCCAGGGCCGGGTGTGGCTGTGCCACAGGCACAGCGTGGATGTCCAGCCCATGCCATCCCTGGCGCGGGGTGGGCTTGGCTGGCTGATTGTGCTGGAGGTAGCTCCCAGCTGGCAGAGGTGATCACAGCACCTGCGTGTCCTTATCTGCAGGTGAAGCAGCGTGTCTGCATGGGACCACGCCTTTGTGTGGCATTCCGGATCAGGAAGAGAGGTGGCTTCCTCTCACGAAATCCAGCAAGAGCTCTAAAGAGCAAAGTAACAGCAGGGGGACTGAGAGACAGGATCTGCGCCCCGATCAGGGCTCCAGCTGATGTGCCACAGTGAGGGATGCACTGCAACTGAATGGGTGTGGTATTTTCTGTGTATCCCCTTCTTCCTTCCAGGATTAGCTCCAGTAGGTGGTGTTTTATTGCTTAGAGAGAGAGTGCCTTTCTTACTATGCCATGACCACTAGCCCTGGTGCCTTGTGGTGACGTGAAGGAGAAGGGAGCAGGCTCAAGCTGAGCACTGGTACCATTTTTAGATATACCAGCTTGGTACTAAATACCATGCACAACTTGGATTGGAATCCTGCAAAAGGGCCATGAACTGACTCTTCTCTGGAACAAGTGGATTTTTTCAAATAGCATCCGTGGTCATAGAAGTGCTGAGACTACACACCCAGCGAAAATACAGAGGTGGGAGGAAAAATACCCGATGCAGCTCCCGGACACTCGGTATTTCTCAGGCAAAAATGTGCGCTCACACACAGGAAGCCCTAAACATTTTGGACTGTACCTGCAGAGAGGACTGGGCACTGCACACCTGGACAGTGGAGGCTTGTGGGAGCATTAGCTGTGGTTTGGGAGCTCAGGCTCCTGGAATTCAGGCTGTACATCTGCAGGGCCATCACGGCATGGGCTCTCTCTGCTACGCTGTCCTTCATATCTGCCCTTGCCAGGCGTCAGCCCTTACCTGTGAGCTCAAGTGGACAACTTGAGAAGCCTTTTGCTGCACTTTGCCACAGGGAGCCTGTCAGCTCATTTCATCAAATAAGCAATGGCCAGCAGTAATTGCTTCTTGTCTCTTCTGTACAGCCCTGATTAAAAACCAGGGGCACAGCCATCAAGTGTCATTGCTGTGGTATTTGCTGCCCAGAGAAACAAATGCACCTTCCCACCACCTTCCAGCTTCCCTCCCACAAGCAAGGAAGGTCTCACCTCAATGTACCTGCCATGAAGGCAGGTGCAACCAACTTAAATGTCTGTGAATGACCGTGCCTCTGCCCAGGATGACTGTCTGGGGGACTGGCCGGTGTTTCTTGGCTGGCAGTGTAGGAAACAGGATGGTCATCTCCACCTTGAAGCAGTTCAGATGCAATTGAAGTGAATCCCTTGCGGAACCCTCCTGGCTTCTGCTGAGCTACCACACAGATGGGTCTGGCTCACTGCATGCAGCAAAAGCCACTTAATTACAGCAGCAGCTCAATTTATTTGTTTTGGAGCATCCTTATTAGCCATCACTTAAGCTTGTAATTAAGGGAAGAATAGGGACTGTAAAAAGGGTACCATCCTGTGCTGCTGGTCTTGTCCCTGTGCTGCAGCAGCCCAGTGTTGCTCCAATCTGCTCAACACCTTCAGGACTCTCTCCCCTCCTGCACAGACAGCACTGCTGTCAGCTGTGCTCCAAATGCCTGCTTTATTCCTGGAAAAGCATGGCAGTGTTTTTTTCCTGGGACACTCTTAACTGACTGGGGTAGAATATCTGATGCCCCAAACGCTACGTAGGCACAGCATGAGCAGCAGGTACCTCCTGGAGGGATGTTGCTGCTCATCTCTTACAATAAATCCCCAGGTAGATTAGTACCCTCTCACCCAGTGGGAGAGAGCATCAAAATCCTTGCAGAGACCGTGGCAGGAAAAGCAAAGGCCTGAGGAGTGAGACCTGAGGCTCACGTGGTAACCAAGGGAGCCCAGACCGTCTCCTCAGGAGAGAACACTGCTCAGGAACACAAAGCTACATCGCTGCTCTGACTGTGGCTGTTGTCATGTGCTGAAATCCTTGTGTTCAGTGGAGGTGTGGCTGCTCAGGTGCTTCTTCTCAAGTGCCCAAGATGTTTCTGTGATTTCCAACCTGCCTCTGTACCACTGTCCTGAATCTCCTCCTCGCAATCCTACATCTTGATTGCACTCTTGGGGCTGAAGGGCTGCTCTGACAAGCACCACACAGCCATTTTCCACCCTTCCTGCTCTGAGATTCTGTTTTCTTTCGTACAGCCCAGTTTTGGGATTCCTACATCTTATTTGAAACGCAGCCTGAACAACTACCAGCACTGGCAGGAAGCTTTAGTCATCTCTGTGTTTTTCACAGGGACTGAGTATCTCATCCATGTCACCGTGATGCCTGCTCCTGGACCAGGGCCCACCACGGCCATCAACCCTGTGGGATTGGCTCTGCTCCCAGGAGGTTCACAGGTGAGTCTCAGGGATGCATCTCCAACCCAGCATCTTTGCAGGTACTCTCCTGGTGGGAGGCAGGGCTGGACTTGGCTTTGACAGCTGGCAGCTCCGGTCAACTACTTTTGTGTGGTCCAGGAGGAAATTCCCTAAGCTGGCAGGAGCAGCTCCTGTTTGTGGTGCAAGGGAATGTGTATCAACTGTCAGGGTCTGCTCACAGGACAGGGGAGAAGGCTGGATGCTGCATTTGTGTGCGTGTGAGCTGTCACAAGCTCCAGAGCAGTGTTTTCCTTCATTTATTCAAACATCTCAAGGAACAATAGGTTGCTGGACTGGGAGGGGAGAGGAGGAGTTCGCTCCTCCGTTCTTCTGAAGTGTCAGCATCTCACAGCGCTCTTGCTCACTCCTGATTGATGAAAGATCCCGTGGTAAACATGGAAGTGCAGCGTGGAGAACCCCACGGCTGTAGTTGGAGCGAAGAGCCATCTCCAGGCTACACCAAACGAGATTATTTGTGTCCTGGTACAACCTTTGGTCGCAAACAACAGCCTCCCTGGGTAACCACACAACAGAGCACAAGTGCCTGTTTATTTGCCTCTGCTCACAATAGTGAGGGAAGGGAACCCATCTGTTTGGGCAAGGGAGAACAAAAACACAGAGGAGGGAAGTTGGTAACATCTGTAATATAGGCAGCCCAGAGAAAGAACCCTGTGATTCTAGAGATGTGAATAAATCTAGTGATTGCTCTTTGCTCAAAGTTCAAGCCAAGTCACCTAACCGGTAGCCTGGCAAGGAAAATAAGGACAAATAAATCATTCCTTCCTTATTGGCCTCATTTCTTGCTCAAAGACAAAACCCAAACCTCTCTGGCTGAGTTACAGTCCAGTAAGTGCATCCTTTCACTGACCCTATGTCCATCCCACGACCTTTTCTGCACTGACTCATCACAGCATCTGTTGTTGTCACCTCCCCAGTGTCCTGGGGACTGGCTTTATCACAAAAAAAGGACCTGTTCAAAGGCTACATTTTTAAGTGCCAGTCCTGGGCTCCCTGAAGATGATCCAGCCCATGAAGAGAAAGCTGGCAGGTTTGTCACAATCTCGCCTTTGCTTGTTAGAGTCAGTTGGAGAGTTTTACAGATCTGTTCTGAAGGTTGCTGGAGGCTGGTTTTTTTGTTTTAAAGTCGAGGCTGCAGCAGACAGGCAGCCACTACTAAAAGGAGAAATTAAAAAAAAAAAAAGTAATTTGGGCTTTAAAGCCAGCTGACTGCTTTTCACAGGCTGAAGGATTTTTTATGTCTGGATGTTCCTGACCTGTAAGGTGAGGGGACGTGTTGTCATGGAAGAGGATTTGAGCAGCTCCACCTTCTTTAACAAGGGTCCTGTGCTGACTTGTGAGAGCCTTTGATCGGACTTCAGGTACCCTGGCATGGCCACATCCAGCCATTCCTCGAGCTTTGTTTCCAGAGAAAAGATCCAAAATCAGACCTTTCTATTCCAGCACCAGCCTTTCTTCATTTCCCTCCTCCCTAGATCCCATGAGCACGGAAAAAAAATTTAAACTTAGTGCTGCATATACTTTCACATTTGCTTTTTATAAAGAGGTTGGGATTAAGGCACATTTCACCCTAAGAACACCCTATTGGAAGGATAAGGTGCTGTTATCTCAGGCTGCTCCCTTAGTCTCCTCTGAATAGTTTTGCCTAGGTTGAGAGAACGTTTCTCAGCAATTACACAGAAATTGGCCGGTTTGGTGCACTTCTGACACATTCTGCCACAAAAGGACTGACTCAATGAGGGGAAAAAAATGTTTCTCATCCAGAAAAGTCATGGAAGTGAAGAGCTCACAAGGCTTCAGCCAGTCACCCCTCACCCCAAACAGTCCACAGCATCACCAGGGTTTATATTTGGATGATGTTCTCCCAAGACTGAGTCATATTTCCTGCCTCGAGTTGCTCTGAAAGGCTGGTGTTTCAGGCAGGGTCCACATTTCTGTCTGATTCATGCAACAGGCCCTATCTGTTGTTTTCGGGCGGGCTTGGATTACCCAGCGCATATGAAAATTAGACCCAAGCTGAGTCAACAAATATTGATCTACTCAACCTCAGGTCACAGCTGAGAACAGTGTTCCGAAGGAGTACTTCGGAGGGGCAGGATCACATCAGAGGGTGAAATTCAACCCTGCTCCAGGGAGTTTGCAACCTTAGTACAATCAATAGGAGCATCTGAAAACGCTGGTCTCATTCGGGTTACACAGCCCGGGGTCTCTGAGCGGTTCCTCCTCTAGCAGCTGAGTGTAAGAAAATAATCAATGAATGATTATTCATTATATACAAATAATAACATATGAGAAGAGGAGGGGGAGTGATGCTGAAATAGCTGCATGTCGGGGGCATGTGGGGCTCTGAGCAGATCAGGATGGGAGCAGAGGGAAAAGCAGGGCAGTGGGACAGACTTGCTTGAGATGATTAATGCCCACCCACGCCCCATCATCATTCACGGTGTGAGCGTTCCTCTCAGACGGTGACTTGCGCTGCTGAACGTGCGATGTGCTGATTTTCCAGGTACTTGGCCATTTGACTTGAGGGTTTTTCTGAACGCGCCGGATGAGATGCGATGTCTTGCGAGCACTGGAGTGGAGGCAGCAGAGCGGATTTTCCCCACTGCGGTGAATTAAGTAGGACGTGCTGCCTTCCCGAGCAGAGTCCCCGAGCCTCCCGTGTCTCGGCAGGGTCACAGTTTATTTGCTAACACCTCAGAGAAAAGCCAGTTTGTGTATTCAGACCAATGAGGCTGACTCATGGCAGGCCGGATCCCTGACCAGCAAAGTCTCTGGGATTACCGAGAAAATTATTTTCCCAGTCATAGGATGGTTTGGGTTGGAAGGGACCTTAAACATCATCCAGTTCCAACAAACTCTCTAGTCAGACAGGTTTTCCCTGTTTTCTCTCCAGCAGGATAGAAGGACAGGAGCAACCATCCATCAAGGCACATTGTCACCAGCCCAGCAGACAGCAAGCCCCAAGTGTGGAGAGGACAAGCTCTCACAAGCCCACATTTTTGGGCCTGGTTCCTGTTTCACGTGGCAGCAGGCTGGCCCCGACCTGATGCCTGCCCCAACGGAGCAGGACACGGCAGCTTGAAAGGGGCTGTCGGGAGAAGAACAGCTGAGAGCCACAACGATCCCAGCGCGTGTATAAATAGAGACGGAGCTGTTATCCTGATGAAATGAGACCAGATGTTTCTCCCAAATCCCTCCTCTCTGCTAGGGAAAATTATAGTTTAGTTACAGCAGGGCAAAGCGGGCAGCAAAATATTTTAGACCAACTAATGTTGGGAAGTCAAAGGGCAAAATGCCTCACTGGGGCAGGGGTAGCATGGCCTGTGATGCTCCAGAGATGGATCGGGCATGGTCAGAGTGGGAACTGGAGGAGTCTCTCGCTGCTTTTGTTCTATTTTTCTGCTTCCTATCCCAGTATTAATGGGCTGAGTTTTAAAGTCCATGCTGCGGCCGCTTTTGTGAGGTAGAAATTCAGTGTCAGCACATGTATCCTGGAGGCAGTTGGCACGAGATGAAGGAGGGATGGCAGCAGCAGTTAAAACTGGGCCTTGGCTCTTTAATATTTAACTTTCCCCAGTGCTGGGGGTTTTTTTAAATCAGTTTGCGCATTATCTGCCATCCCCGTTCAAAGAGGGTTTTAGCACAGAGATTTCAGTGCTGAATCCCATGGGCAGGGAAAGCGGAAGAGTCTCTGTGAAGGTTCCAGGGCTCAATCTGGCCTCAATTACACCAGCCTAAATCAGCAAAGAGTGGCCACGACAGACTTTGCCATGACCGCATCGGGCTGGAGGTAACAAAGTTAGGGGTCAGTCCTCTATCTCTCCCAGAGATGCCTCTGATCCCTAAGGCTCCATCCATAAGGGAGTTCCCGGGAGGATACAAACACTGTCAGACTGGCTCAGAATAAACATCCACCTTGGGCAACAACTAGGGCCTGGCCGTGGCCAGCTGCAGATGCTTAGGAAGGGATATCGGAAGAGGGAGAGTATAAAGTGATCCTTCCTCTGGCATATCCTCCCAGCTCCTGGTAATCAGCAGTTGAGGGACTTCCTAAGCCGGAGGTTGCATGAATTTGTGTAATCCCTTTTGTTTTTTTCCTCATTCGTTTATACTTTTGGCCTCCGTGACATCCTGCGGCAATAAGTTCCACAATGTAATTATGTGTTGTGTGAAAAAGTACTTCCTTTTGTCTGCTTCAGTCTCGGCTCCTGAACATTTCTCTTCATGCTCTTGTGTTGTGAAGAAAAGGGAAAAGGAATTCCAGGCCCATAGCAGACCTCTCTTGACCTCTTCAGACTTTTCTGTCTTTATTTGCCCCAAGGTTTTGCTCTTCCAAACTGGAGTCTCCCTGTTTTTCTAGTCTTTCCTCCTCATATGGTATCTATCCCATCACCTCCACTGTCCTTACCGCCCTCCTCCACGTCTCTTCTCATTTTATTATTGCCTTTTTCTTTTTGAGATAAGATCACTGAAGTGAGACTTGCTCACTCCTGAAGACATGAATTCATTCTCCTGGAAGAAGGTCAGCTCAAAAGCTTTCTTTCCTCAAGCCACACTGGTGTAGTTTGATTTCTTCTACAACACATACAGTCTTGGGCTTAATGAAAATACACATGCAGCTCTCTTCAAATGCCTGGCTTTTACCTATTCTGAGCAAACCCCCAGCCCTAATTTAACTAGAGCCTGTGGGTTAAAATGACATCCCCAAGCAGATCAACTAATGGGGCTGGTTTACATGAAGGGAATTTCATGCATGTGCTTATATTACTGCTCATTTATGCCTTCACAAATCCCCTGAGCACTACTGGTGGAGAAGACCCCCAGCCAGAACAGCTGAACTGGTGAGCATGAAACTTGGGAGTCTCTGATTTCCAGCACATCTTTATTTATAAAATATGTCTATTTTTGCTCCTGTCATGCCCGCAAAACCAGCCTTCCTATTTTAGTCATCCCTGCTCTTTATTATTGTTTACGTTGCCCTGAACTCCACGAATAAAGGCTGGAGAATGGGTTTTGTCTTCTGCTGCCATGTGAATTTCAGAAACCACACTAGCCAGTCCTTCCAGACCTTGCTGTTAGGATGGCTTCATCACACTTGCAGATACAACCAGTCCTCACTTGATGGGAACCAGTTGCTGGTGTCTTGTGCTGCTCCTGCGTCAGTGTCATCCTAGCTTTTTAAAACTCTGCTTTTGGCAGAAGCTTATCAGCCACATCCTTCCCTCACAACACGCCAGCTCCTCTCCTGCTTCCCAAAGAGGCTTCCTCCCCCTTTCCCCCCGTGTCCACTTGTGTGAGTTTCCTGCAGCAGGGAAAGAGCCTGGGCTCATGTGAGGGATGGGGATGTCTCTGGGAGGCTGGCAGCACAAAGGGGACTGTGGGGAGAACAGGAGGGAAAAACCTCGAGGAGTTTATTGGATCGTGGCCACTAAAGCATAAGCTGGGAGAATATGTACATTTTATATTACGAGGAGCAGTGGGAATGAGCAGGGGTAGAGAGCATGTAGGAGGGGAAAACTGCTTTTCCTCCTGCTTTACGGCATTATTATGGCAATTTATGCAGATGTCTGCTCTGGAAGGAGTATCCTGCACACCCTCAACTCCCAGAACTTTGGAAACCACGCTGCAGAACATGTTTTAGGGTGGGAAGGAGCAAGGAAATATTACTGGGTGTCCCAGCTGTGCTGCTTCTGTGCAGAAACACCCCTGTCACAGTGGTGGAGGGTCAAATCCTCACCAGATTTCATCCTGGTTTAACTCTTCCTGATTATAGGGGTAGTTTTAAAATCCCTTTTGTCCAAAGAATTAAGGCTGACACCATTAAACTCACTGGATCTTTCTTCCCCCCTGATCCTGTCTCTTACCTTCTACAACCTCAGGAAGTGCCAAACTCACTGGTCTGTTTTAAACAAAACAAACAGAGGGATACAGGTCCAAGAGCTAATCCTGGGGAACCCCTGCAGGAATAATGAAAAATGGCAGCAAGGTAAGGCAGCGAGATCCTACAAGCCTCTTCACTGAGGGTGTCCCCCCTCTGCCAGATATCAGGTATGAATCTATAGGAAACCAGACCACACCAGTTCTGCCAATCACGAAACCACCTAACATTTGGAAGAAGGAGGTTTCTTCGTTTTCCAGCTCAGCTTGGAAATCACAGCAGGGTGCATGTGCCCACCATGGAAGAACTCATCCTGTTCTCTCCCAACCAGGTAGAGAATGACCCAGTTGTAGGGCAGGATTCAGGTCAAGCTCTCAGTCAAGCATGAGACAGAAGCTCACAGAAATGAGGTTTCATCAATTAATCATGGGGCTGGCAGGACTTCTTTCTTCCTTTGAAATAGTTAATGCAGCTTCCATCGCAGACAACTATATGGTGTGAGGGTACTCCAACTCACTTGGATCAGAAGGGCACTGTTCACTGCCACTTTGCAAGTCCTCAGCTCCCAAGAGGAGCTTTCGGGAACTCCTAAGACAAACCTTCAGGTTCAGGCAATGGATGGGGAACTGCCCAGCTGCAGAGCTCAGAGAGTTACAGTGCTTCCTTTCTAAGTGAAGTTGCTGTTCTTCAGCCACAACTTGCAGTGTGAACCCTCTTATTCTGCTCTGCTGCAAAGCAAAACAAGATGACATGAGTGTGGTTGGAAGGTGTGGGAGCTGTATCTACTTTGAAGCAGCTTTATGGCTGCACAACTGCTACAGGTCCACACTAAATCAACTGCTCTTTCAATGAAGAAAAAATTGTCAGTGCCTTTATACTAATGGAGAAATTGTGTGCAGAGGCGAGGCCTTGGACACTGCCTGGGTTAATGGAGATAATCACTGGATCTGAGCGCTTGGGTGAACCCACCCAGGTCTTATTGATCATGGGCAGGCACAGACTCAGACCAAGAGGTTACAGGGACGGAACCCAGCGTAAGCTGAACCCCTTTGCCCACCTTCCCTTTTGAAAATTCGAGTCACAGTGCCATGATTTAAAAGACACTGCAGGATGCATGCTTTATTCACAGCTATTCTATTCCACACTTTTAAAGAACACGTACCTTAAGCACTGGGAAAATCACGAGAATACAAGAGGGAAATAGAAAATTAAAACATGGTGTACTCAGGGAGGTCAGTAAATAGGCATTCAGGACAAACCAGCCCGCAAATCCCCTAAATGAAATGCATTTAATCAAGCCAGTTGTCCTCCTTTCCCTGCAGCACATCTCTTCATGTACCTGCGATAAACAGCCTGTGTGAGTGCATGAAAGATTTATCAGTCTCGGTCAGGCGTGCGAGCGCAGGTCTGAGCCTGGGCAACCCCACGGCAACCGCTGTTTGAGCCTCAACCCATCACCCTGGCGTTCCTGCGGCCTTACTGGGAGAAAGGGCCGCTGTGAGCGGCGTGCGGCTGCGGCCCCAGCGGGATTATCCCCTGATTTGTATTCCTCTGGAATGCCTCTCCCGAGCCGCGACTCCCCTTCCCGCCGCTCTCCCGGCGGGGCTGAGGGGAGGAACCATCTCGAAGCCCCTCCGGGGCCGCCTCACGAAGCCCCGCGCAGCGAGGCGGTGCCGGGGCAGCCGGGGGCCGGGGAAAGGGCCGCCGGCGGCTCTGAGGGCAGCGGGGGCACAGCCTCCCGCCATCGCCCGCCTCCCCCTCAGGCCAGGGGCGGGCAGGGGCGGGGCGCTGGGGCCCCTCCCGCGCTGACGCGGAGGGCGGGGAGGAGGCGGGCCGGGGGAGGGAGGATGGAGCCGCACTGAGGCGAAGCGGGGCTGGGGCGCAGCGCGGGCGGCGGCGCCTCCTCCTCGTCCCCACGGCAGCATGGAGGCGGCCGCGGGAGCGGCGGCAGAGCCGGCGGCATGGGCGGCAGAGCCCTTCGCGGAGCCGGAGCCGGAGGCGGGCTCGGAGGAGCTGGAGACGGGCGGCGCGCTGGACCGCGTCCTGAGGGAGTCGGTCTGCCAGCAGCAGGGCTGGGTCCGCGTCTACGGTGAGGGGCGCCGGGGCGGGGAGCGGCGGAAAACTTCCCGGCCCCAACTTCTTTCTCCCTTTCTTTTTCTCCCTGCGGCCGAAGCTCCCAATTCCCCGCGGCTCCTTGCCTCCCCCCTCCCCGCCCCGTTCCCGGAGCCCCGGGCTCACCCCGCGCCACGCCTTCCCTCTCCCGAGGTGCAGGATGCTCCGGTGTTGGGATCCGCGTCCGAAGCTTTTGTGTGCCCGCAGTCCCAGGATGTGCGCCCGGGATGCGGGTGCCGGCAGGGCTGAGCGCTCGCGGATCTAATTAGTATTAATGAGCTACTGAAGGCCTGGGAGGTGCTGATACGGTGGGTCCCTGGCCCCAGACTTACTGGTCTGTGTTAGATTGGCACCTTTATAATTTATGAAAAGGATGTTAAAATCTACAGGACGCGGGGTTGTTTCCCCTTCTTTGTCAAACTCTCCCTGGTATGTAACCTTTTAAAATTAGCTTGATTTATGTGGCCGGGGCTCTGGTTTGTTTAGGCTCCCAGCTGAAGTGCAGTCGGATTTAATCTCTCGATCAGCACCTAAATAGTGGAAATTCTGTTTTATCTTTTCCTTGTCTCTGCCTCTTGTTTGTCTTGGTAATCTGATGATAATTACTCCCACGTTTCAGAGTGAAGAGCGCTGCAGGCATTATTTTGTTTTCCCTCCTGTAACAAATTTGATGGTCCAGCCTTGAAAAGGCACCAGTTGTGGTGTGTGCACATGTTACCTTTGTCTGATATTGTTATTGTTGCCCCGTCCCTGGAAGTGTCCAAGGCCAGGTTGGACAGGGCTTGGAGCAACCTGGGCTAGTGGAAGGCCTCCCTGCCCATGGCAGAGAGGTTGGAACAAAACTGTCTTAAGGTCCCTTCCAACCCAAACCATTCCATGTTTCTATGGCTATGCAAACCCTTTAAAAACACTTTTTTTATCGGTACGTTTTAACATCTCTTACACTGGTGATTGTCCCTTCTGTCTTCCTCCCCGGTCCTGAATCCCAAGGAGATTCTCCAGGTTCTTCCTGAGCTGTAAAACTAGAAGCAAATGCTCTCTGTTACTGGTGTCATTGATCTGTTACTTGGTTGTGTTATTCCTGAAACACAGCGATGACATGAGTAAGTTATCTGCAAGAGCTCTGCTGCATTTCTTGGCTGATGGCAGGTAATTATTGTGAGTGCCACCAGCCTGAGCCTCCACACATATCAAATGAGGAAGATCAGGCTGCAGGTTTTCTGGAGAGCATGGTCTGTTCAAAGACCTTTGTGTTTATTTTGGAAGCTTGAAAAGCTGGTGCAGTGGGATGAGGTTGTCTGTCTGCTTTCTGTCTGGTGCATCAATGAGCAAAGTTATACTTAGCACAATTAATTGTAATAGAAGTTTGGGATTTTTAGTAGTTTCCACTGTGTTTAGCTTGCTGCTTCTTGCCTAGCTTCCTTTTGTTAATCCCAGCCTAAAGCTGAGACTATAAATGCAGCCTTATGCAAAAACATCTCTCTGCTGTTGTCAAGAAGAGCTCCTTCAGATTGTTTGTTGAGAATACTTTCTAAAGGTAAAATGAGAATGTACTTAAGAAGAGGATGTCTGGCACCAGCCTATCTGATCGTTACCCAAGGCTGTATCTCCCATGCGTGGAAGCAGGAATGTGGTTTCAAAATTAGCCACAGTGAGGAACATTGCTTGTTGATAAAGTCATATGTTGTGATGTGCTTGTAGTTTGACACTAACGTGTAGATAAATGGGAAAAAATTCCCTGTGACAGGGCCCAGCTAGCTCACAGGCTATAAAAATCAGCATACACTTCAAGCACGTAAAAATACATCTCGTAGCCCAAGGACAATAACTAATTATTACTAGTCTGTGTTTAAAAACAACTCGTTATCCCTCTCCCTCATAAAGAATCTGATGTGGTAGTGTCTTCTCTCCTTCCCTGAGAAATTGCAGTCAGATTAGCTAGTATTTGTTTGTTTCCTCCTGCTTATTAGCCTTTTTCTTTCTTGCATGAGCACATCTGGAGAAGTTTGCGGACAATGAATCAAGCTGAAACTGTGCCATGTTTGTGCACAGCTAAATATGGGTTACAAACCTCTGAGTGACAAGTGTTATTCATAGGATTAAAAGTAAAGCCTTGCACAGTTGTTTGAGGAACCACAGCAGCATAGCGAAAGAAAACAGGAGCAGAAAGCTTAGCCTTATTGTCTGTATTGTCTGATAAACAATGAGAACACTAACACTAATTATTTCACCATGAATGGCTGGGGGAGGGAAGGAATATCGAACACATGAAAAGTGGAGAAGCATTTTCTGGCATGGCAAGAAATACAGCTTTTGATGTCACTGCATTTCTTTTCCACGTGTGTCTGCGAAGGTGAACCGCTGTGTGGGGGAGTTGTTCCAGATGAAAGGTGACTGTCTGAAAAGTGCCCCTAGTAGTGGAAACATGTATTTTAAAGGAAAAGAGCTCAGCAGCCACTTAAAGACAGACAGCTGTTTATTTCTGTGCATCTCTGCTTGGTGTTGGTGTGCCATCCACTTTGTCCAAAGGGGTAATTACTGCCACGAGGGGAGCTGGTCTGGTTGCAGAGCCTGTAAAACTTCATCTGTTAGCACAGAGAAAAGAATTTAGCAGTAAAGTCCCATCCTTGCTGGTCTCTGCGGCTTGCCAGCAGTATGACAGTGATGCGAATACAGTAGGACTTTACAATGTCTGGGATGTGATTTCAGTGTGACACTGAGGTCTTGTCTGACTTCACTACGAGATCTGTAAATCACAGTCTGGCTATTTTTGCATTTCCTGCCTTAGCTGCACTAGTTCCAAGGGTGGCTGTTTCATTCTGTGTTCTGGAGGTTCAGCAGATTCTGCTGAAGGGAATTAGCCAGGACATTATCATGGAAATACAGTTTCCTCACCCAAGGACAGAGTTTGAAATAGAATTAGTTTCCTCTAACCTGATGTTTGAATAGTGGACAGGAGCAGCAGATTTGCTTGTCAGAGTGATAGGTTTAATTGCTCGTGAAACACAAATCATGTGAGTGCTGTTAGATGATGTTTCCAAGAACTGGTTTTGACACACAACTAATGTTTCTGTAAAATATGTATCGACATGTGTTCTGGGTGACGGCTTCCATTCAGACTCCTGGCATGTGTGCAAGGGATAGGAGAGGGGAGGTGTCTTGCCTGGATTAATGCTATGATTTTTTTTTTTTTTTTTTCTCTGTAAAGCTGATAACTGACTTTCGAAAGCATCCACCCATGTTTCAAGGTCTTTTTCTCTGCTCTTTGAAACAGGTTTTGTGAGGAGGAGGCAGGGCAGTAACTGAATAGACAGCATTTTCAGTGCTAACTGTGAAAACAGAGCAATTACATTGCCTGGTGTGGCTGACTGAACATCCATGGATTTTGCAGGAATGAATTCTAAAGCCAGCATCACAGCATTGGTGTTAAAGGTTGCATGTGATGGGGGCAGAATCGGTTTTTGCCTGATGTACAGTCTGTGTCTAAACAGGTTGCAAACTTCTGTGACGGGGTTGTCAGATTCATTGATAATGTGCCTGCTCTAAGCTCACTGCAAACGCTCCTGTGCTAAAATTGCAAAAGAAGAGTTGCTGAGATATGTAAAAAATAGCACAGGGAAGAGTCTGTTCTTGAATGCTCATCCTGCAAACAGACATCGTTGCTCTGGGGCCTTATCTGGACTGGGAAATGTCTTTCTCTTTTAGCAGCAGTGCTAAAAGACGATGGTAGTTGTACAAACTCGCGTGCAGATAGGATGTGGACTCTTTCATCACCTCGGCCTCTAATCCTGCGGGCTGTCTGGAGGCATTCCTCACTGCTGCAATGACCCTGCTCGCCCCCCTTTCTCCTGGCAGAAGGAGAAGGCTCTTCAAGCACAGGCTAGAAGGGCTTCGTGCCTTTCCATGGATATCGATCTGCAGACAGAGCTGCACTGGCTCCGACTCCAGAAAAAGCCCTAGACCCTGTGCAAACAGACAGAAACATCTCTTGGCTGCCTCAAACCTGAGTTCCAGGCTTTGAAGTATTGGCCTTCAGAAAATACCAGGCTCGAGCTCAGGACTGAAGCCACGGTAATGTACGTAATGTCACGCAGAGATTAAAAAATAGCTGTGGCTTGGGCACTGAGCAGAAGCATCTCCTAATCATGTGAAATTCAGTTCAAAAGCCCCATTTCTGAGAGTTATCCATCCCAGCAGTTCATTATCTGCCTTGCTCAACTCTTTTGTATCAATGATCTCAACTCTGTTCTGAGGGATTTCTGGTTCTTTACAGCCTGCCTCGCTATGACTTTGCAAGTAGCTTTATATCTACCTTTTCTTTTTATATTCTTGTTTTATTCCACTGTTTGCAGTCATAGCTGAAAATGCAAAGATTATCCATTTCCAAACCATCTTGCTCTGGATGAGTACCAACAGGCTTTGGGAACGAGCAGCATCTTGCTGTCAGCAGATCCTTTCCTTCCAGCCCTGCTTGTGCTGCTGGCCGGCTTTTTCCAAGCTGTGCACGCCGGGATGGGGACTGTGAGCCGCGACCCTCCCTGCCCAGGGTCCCGCCTGCCCCCCGGCCTCCACCCGAGCCCGAGGAGGTCCCACCAGGTGGCGGCATCTTCATTGCAGTGCTGCAGGACCTGCCGAGGATGCCCGAAACACGCGGGGGGATCCCGTCCTCTCCGCTCCCAAGCCTTACCGCTCATCTCCACCAGCTCGCTTACAAAGTACTCCGGAGGCCGTCTGACAAGGGGGAGGTGGGAGCGGTGTCGTTAACGTAAAAACCAAAAAAAGCCTCGCAGCCAGGCAGTCTGATAGGTGAGGTGGCTGTTACCGAGGGTCTTCTCCTCCTCGAGACGCGTGCAGATAGCTGGGCTGGGGGTTGTGTACTGCTGCCTTTCTGAGTGTGTATGGAGCTGCAGTTCCGTGCAGGAGAGCATTTGCTCTGAGAAAAGACTTAGTGGGAGATAAGGGGAAGGTGTGGCTGAGACCCTTGGAAAGCTGAAAGGCAGCTGGAGAGCTGCACGGTGCCTTGTGCAGCCAGTCTTGTGTTGGAAAGGAGGGAAGGTCAGTGTTCACGAGCGTTTCTGCCCCTTCTGATCAAGAGGTTTATTTTTAACTTGCCCAGAAAGCTGGTGCAAAAGCAGGCTTGGAAGATAAACCTTGTTGGGCCGGGAAATGTCATTTCCTGAGTATTTGGACAATGCCTGTTGTGGTGATATTTGACCTTATTGTAGCCTTCAGGTACGGAATGAGGGACAGACATTGAATACCGTTTGTTAGTTTTGTTGAGCTGATAAGTAACAATGGTTTTTAGTTGGAGCTCCATTGAAAAAGGCAGAGTTTAATCAAAACCAAGGTTTTAAGTGACTGCATTTGCTAGAGATGAAAAACAGTCGAGTGTGCTGTGGGCAGAGATGCTGCTTTCCCGTGTCAGCCAGCAGCAGGGAATATCAAAAGATGAGTGAAAGTGCTCTTAACAGGTGATCTGCTCATGCCTGCTCTATGACAGCTCCTCCAGTAGCCCCTTTTCGGCTCCGGAGAATTCTTCCAAGCCTGCAGGGGGTGAATTACGGATCCTCTGTGCTCATTTTCCTGTGCATTGGCAGAGGTGACTTGGAGTGGAGCTGAGGGCTGGGCACAGCCTGTTTTCTCCTTGGTTGCTTTACTCCAAAATCTTACTGCAGAATCAGCCCTTTGACATTAAAACTGTTTGCCTTTCCTCTTTTTAAAGAACATTGATAGGAATTTATGCATAAATGAAGGTTTAATTTTTTTTTTTTTAGGAGTTTTTAGCTGGACTCCTTCAGCTGGCTGTGTTGTTGCAAATGTTGCCTAGGTTACTAATTTATTAAGTCACTTAAATATTTGGAGGCATCAACAATACTAGAGTATGCAGGGGAAAATGAGGATTACATTATTTTGAAACACTGGTTTCCTGACTCCTGTATTTCAGTCACACAATTTATCTCTGGCTGAACATTTTCATGTGGTGCTGTTTCCTATTTTTAAACAATAGGGGAAAAAAAAGGGAAGATAAGAAGAGCATAACTGTGCCCTGTTGACTTATTATGAGATCACGGATTCCTTTTAACTGATATTTATAGATTTTTATAAAAAATAGCTCAGACTTCAGTGTTTTCTGACATATATGCCTCTTTAGCCTCAGGGTCAGAAGTTAAGCTGTCATCTGAATTCTTTCGAAATCCTCTCTGAAGACACATAGTAATCTTGGAAATACAAATTGTATCTGCAAGGAAAGTAACCAAGTGAAAAGAAATATTGCTGCATTTTGGTTTGTAAAATTCTCACAAAGCCCTTTGTGTGTTTTGACACCATCGTATCTCAGAAAGCCTTTATAAAAGTGATCAGGAGGCAACAGCATTTGTTAATTCTCTTTAATAGGGTTTCAAAAGGTCACAAAACTGTAGAAAGGCTCTTCTCCAAAAGTCGGGATTATTTTTAATTGTAAAGCAAATTGGAGCAGTGCAAGTAATGAGCTCTTGGAGGTGGAGGGGTCTTTGCACTTAAGTAAATGTAAAACCGAGTCCTAGATTTAGATCCTTTATTATCTAAAGGGATTTTTTTTTTTTTTTTTTCCGACTGGGAATACCCCATTAGAAATTAGCTCTTACACTGCAAGCACTGGCAGGCACTTAGTTAAACACATTAATTCTGCAAACTGTGGGAAAAGGACACCCATTTCAGCAGATGTGCGATGCGCCTGGTGTAGATTTGCATAAGAATGCATATGCTTCTCTGTGAGTTTCTGGCTTGATTAAAACTTGCCGGCACCTTTTCTCTTCCTCTAGCGCTGTGTCTGCATTCTTGGATATTAATGGTTTAATTGAAAATACCCCGTTTTGTTCTGTCTTAAGCTAATTCGTTGTATTTACACAGTACTGCGCTGTAGATGCGCTTGGTGCCGTATAGACAGAGGCTGCTTTGCTTGTCTTTTGGAATTTGTAGCCAGGATCAGAGAATAAAGGATACAGCAAACATGAAAAATGGCAAATGTGTTTGAAAGTGGATGGAGGATTACACGGTGGAGTATCAGGAGCTGGGAGGGGATTGTGTGCATTCAGTCCTGGCTTCCAAGGAGGTGCGGGAATGGAAATCGGTACTGTGGTGAGAAGAAGAGAAGTGTTGAGGAATCTGTGACTAAAAATGATCTCAGACTTAATCCCTCCCAGTGTTAGGCTTTCACAGTAACAGTCCAAGAGATGCAGCAGAACCTCTTCACCTCGGTCCTGTTCTCAATCTGGATGGCACGGAAATTCCTGCAGGTAGACCGTAAATACGGTAGCGTTCAGTCAGAAAACTTTCTTAACTCTGCTGGCAGGGAATTGAAGCAGGGTACTGGGAGGCAGGACATGGAAAAAGAGGAGGATTACTTGGATTTTGACGTGAAATTTCCAACAAGGAGACAAAACTTTCCAGGAATAAGCATTTTGTGTCCATTGTATCCGTGTGTAACAAATACTGGATGCCCACTACCACCTTCTAGGGCTGCAGAAGGAGCTGTTTTGTGACAGGACTGTTTTTAGGGCCTTCTTGGCATGAAGGAGTCAAAGACAATTTAGTGATATTCCAGACAAGGCTTAATGCTCAAGGAATGCAGGTCTGGAGCCGTGCTGCCCCGGGTCTCCTGCTGGCAATGGCTTTGTGGAAGCCTGGTAGCCAGCAGAGCGCTTTGGGGTTGGCCAGCACCTGAGGGAGCATCATATCTTGCCAGCTGAGTTAGCACTGCCTGCATGTAGTCCCTCTAGCTTTGTCCTTTCATCAGCTGCAAGGTGTTCTGTGCTGTGGGAGTGAGAAGGAAAGGGAGGAAACGCTCTTAAAGCAGCGGCGTCTGTGGGACAGGTACCAGATGGCAGTGGGCCAAACTGCACCACCAGCAGCTTCCTGCTCTCCTGAGAGAGCACTGGTGTTCCCCAGCTCTGGAATAGCAGTCTTTAGGGCTAGGCTGAGTAGCTTGGAAAGCCTGGAAATCTATGACACATTGGCTTTTTGGGAGATCCCTCACGGAAGAACTTGAAGTTACGGCATGGAATATAACAACATAACTACACTTCTCTTCTTGGGATACACACCATCCTTTGCCAGGAAGGGCTTTGAGGAAATGCAGGTGGGTTTGGCACTTCTGGGGGGATTTCTACTCCATGTTTGATACTTGCATGACAGAGTTAAAGGCCTGCTTGCTTTCTTCAGGATCTCATTACTTGAGTCAGTGGATTGGCTTGAGATAAGTGGAGGTAATTCACACCCTCATTTAGCTGACTCTTTAGTGCACTGATACTGGCCTCAACAAGATAGGGGACAGATGCTGCACTACTCAGCACAGTGTGTGCTGTGAGGGTTCCAGGAAAATCTGTGCAAACCAGCAGTGGCTGGGAGGGCTGAATGCAGTCCTTGAATCTCACTTAGAAATTAAATGATCGCTTTGCTTCAGTTTTCTGTTCCATTTTGTCCTGACAAATGGTGACTGCTTTATTAACAATTCCATCAGGGTTAAAGGAGGAAGGATCAGTTTCACTTACTTGCACCATTCATTGCCTTGCTGTGTGAGTGCATCCAAGGCATTAACGGTTTTATTTGAGAGGGCTGCTCTGAGCTGAGAAGGTGAGGAAATGAGGCACAAATAGGTCAGATAACTTGTTCAAGGACATACAAGAAACTTGGCAACAGAAGCCAGATCTCCTGAGACGCCTACAGTGCTTTGCTTGCATGCCTTGGGTTGCACTGCTTTGTGTTTGGGGTGCCTCTAAGCCTGCTGTTTTACTTGGATGCTATGTAACTATTAATAATCTTCTCAAATACCCTATTAGCTGTCAGATCTGTAGGTCAGCAGGGCAAGATGCTCTCAGAGCGGGGGGACTTTTATTCAGGTGATGACATCTGCTTTCTCCTTCTATTCCTTCTTTTTTTTTTTTTTTTTTTTTAACTCCCCAAAAAGCCAAAGGTAAAGTTTTGTTGACCTTCAAGATGGAATAAACTCGTCTCGTTACAGTGATAGCAGGCTGGACCACTGGTATGAAGATGTTTGGATAGCCAGCTTAGCTCATTAGCTTTTCTTCATTTTTGAGCAGGGCTGGGTGGTGCCTAAATCATTAATTTTGGGTAGGTAACTCTTCACTGCTGACTGGGGGAGGAAAATAGAGCACAGATCAAAACTGGAAAACCAAAGAACAGTGATTAAACTGCTTGGAGCTCCAACATCCTTCCCGTGGCGTATGAGACCCGGTGCCAGCGTGTAACACAACTTTGGCTGGCTTTGCCGATGCTTGACTGATCCCTCGTGGTTTTCCATGCTAGCTAGGGATTTTATCTTAGGAGTACAGTGCACTGCAGGCAAGAAGAGGAGACAAAAAGCTTCCTGAAAAGATGCTTTTTTACATTATGAGGTTATACCTCAGGCTGCACAGACAAGCTGCTGCCTTCCCTGCGTTTCCTACTTGCTTAAATATACTGGAACACGTACATCATGCACCCAAAGCACAATGTGCTCACACTTGCTAGGAAATCATTAGACTTCCTCATCAAATAATACTGAGTATTTCCTATTTTGAGGTATGCTTCTGTAATTATTTTCCATCTTTTTTTTTTGTTCAGGATGGTGGGTAGTTGATAGGTATCCTGGGAAGTAAGAAGTCAGGAAAGAAACCAACACCCTTCTAAACCCGGCTTGAGAAGATTTATCTTCTAAATGGCATTGGCTTATGGGGTCCCTTTCTCTCTTGCTCTCTGGCAGCACTTGCTGAGGATGTCAGTGAGGTGTGGGGTGACTGATTACCCTGTTGAATGGATTTCATGGGGTCCTTCCTTAACTCCTTCCATTAGCTAAGGCCTTGCTCACTAAAGTTTTCAAATAGCCTCAACTCCCTAGAGATAATGAGTTTTATATCCCATATAGTGAAGTAGCAGAAAAAGTTTTATGGTCTTGCCATAAATATTTATGTCAGTTTTCTTTCACATACCCTTGGCAGGCGACTCCTCTGCTTAAAGAAGCTCCTGTAGTTGTTCATGTCAAATTCTGTAAGTACTGTCAGAGCAGTGTGAACCGAGGCCATTTCTAACTCAACTCTCCTCATTTTGATTCCAGTGGTTGCTAATTTCTTAATTTATAGCCATTAAATCATTATAACCATTAAATCAAATTAGGAAGAAAGCCTCTTTTATTTTGTTGTCAGCCTAGACAAGCTTTACAGACGGAAGTTAAGCATTTTCCGCTCTAATTTCTTTTTTTTTTTTTTTTTGGACTTACTATTAGGGAAGTCAGGAATGTGAAGTAAACGGCCTCTGTTTGCAGAAATGATGAATGTGTAGGATAAAAGGAGGGATGATAAGAAGGAAACAAATATTTTTTTTATTCCAGACCAGTACTGGAAATGGGGAATTTGCATGTTGTAAAAGTAAAAATATGTCTGAAACTTTGCTGGAAAAAAAATTTGAGAGGAATGCAGTAATAATTGTTAAAAACCTAAGTGGTATGAAAGGGCATTAATCTTTCCAATTCTGGAACAACTTGCTTTCTGCTATTTTATTTTGTCAGAATACGTTGCTTTTTCTGTGTTAAAAACCAGAGAAGGGTGAAAATACAAAACTGTCTGAAAATGCAGTATGGCTGTCAATGATAAATATATGTTGAACTATATGAAATATATGTTTGCTGTAAGAGCAGCGTTCACCTGAATCACCATGTCTCAAATTTTTCTGGATCCCCAGTTCATCGGGGTGTTTTGCTAATTCTCTCAAATTGTACATTTTTGGTAATTTGGGTTTAATGGCTCTCTTGGCACCTTTAACCTGCTGCTTATACATAATGGTGATACAATACTGGTCATGTGTAATTATTACATATGTGAGCCAGTAATCAACCGTGAATTATACATAAGCAACTAGAAGGAGGCTTTCTCTTTAGTCCTATATTTTGACTTACACATTTTGTTAAAAACAGAGTATAATCCCTGTCTATATGAAGAATTTGAAGTGCAGTAGCTGTTAGTATCAAGAGGCAGTGGCCCAAATCTCTTCTCAGAATGTGCTGGAAACCAGACAGCCTGGGACACAGCAAGTGCTCTGGTAGGGGTTAAGGTAGTTTCCCCTATGGGCAGGTAGGTGTTCCTATAAACAAGTGCCAAGAATTAAATCAAGCTGCTGCTTCTGTGCTGAGAAACTACTTGCTCTGATTACAGGTTATATTAGCTTTGATGTTTCACTAGTTCTGGGGAAAAAAAGGGCTGAGTGGACTGCTGGGCCCTAGTTTTCTGTGTGTTCAGGCTGCTGACCTTTTCCAGCCATCTCTGTGGGATGACCACAGGTATCTGCTGGCCAGGCCATGAGATCCCTTGGCTGACATATCCATCCCATTGTAAAACATCACCACCACATCTGTTTGCAGATCAGTCTCTACCTGGATGGCACTAAAAAAGCTTTGGGATGAATCTCAAATGAAAGCTGTGGTGACAGAGGGGTGTTGGGAGGTTGATCCCCAACAACATAAATCTTTGCTGTCAAGACTGCTATTGTTGTTGATGGAGTTCAGAAGGGTTATCACGAGTTCAGTCTAAAAAGCATGCAATGAAGTTTAAAACTTAGAGTAGCTTTGCAGGAGACTTACAAAGGAAAAGCTGTAGTGTATCACCTGGGGTGTACTTAATCTGTTTCATCAGTTTACCAGTTGAGATGTTCTAGCTGTACTTTTGATTTCCATTTATAATAACCACTCAATTCTATAGCTGACACAGTATCCCTCCCTGCTTTGTTACCAGACTTTATTGATGTGGCTTCTTTGTGACCTACTTTCACCGCTTTAAGGTTGCTTTTTTCATTCTCTTCCAAAAGGAAGTGCCTTCCATGGGAGATGTTGGAGGCTCACTAGCCAGTTTTTAATACTGGTAGATGAAAACTTGGACCAGCCCGAGTGCCCTTCTGCTTACACCCAGGGTAGATGTCATGACTGACCCCTGGGTGCTTTCCTTACTAAGTTCTGTTGCTAACCATTTTGGGACCCTGGAGGTGGGTATTGTGGAGAATGAGAGAAGGAAATGCCTGTGTTTTCTTGGAAGTCTCATTACTCATGATGGAACTGGCTAGCCCTGTGACTCTTGAGGGCATTGAGTTGGCCTCTTGTCCTTGCAGTATGTCATGTGCTTATTACTAAAGCACTTGCACAGCTGGAGGAAGCAACGTCCCAGTTCTTATTCCTTTTTCTCATGCCGGGGTGTTCTTCATTTGTGTTGTTCCTTGTGGCTTTCTCTGCTGGTGATCCAGTTTGAGGCTGAGCTGTTATCTCTCTTCAATTAGTGGTGCCTTTGCTTTTTATCTGGGACAGGAGGTGTGTGTTTACTTCTTTGTGGGGACACTTAAAAACAGTTAGTGTGATGCAGATGTGCAGTTTTCAGCAGATACATAACATTTAGCTAAGTCTTATGGGGGGATTAATGCCTCATTGGGAAAAAATAATTCACTCGTGTAATTTCACAAAGTGGATGTAGCATTTGTAATCATCATCTCGTAAAACTGGCTGCTTTTCCCCCTGCTCCATTTCACTTGGGTGTCAAGTTGGTATAAACGCTGGTTACCCAAAAGAAAAATCTACTCCAGTCCTTTTTCTGGAACCTTGGTGGCTTTCTGGTTTCCAGCAAAAAGTAGCCAGATTTGTGTGTGTGTGTGCCTCTGTTATAAAATGAGCATGCTATTAATTTTAACTGCACAGTTTCTGCTTGGAACAGCAATTCAAACTGTGAGGGAAATTGGTTTTGTGTGTGTTGATGTCGAAGGAATTTCAACAAAGGTGCCATTCGCCTCCCGTTAGGGTCTGGAGTTGGACTTGTCCTTGTTCCTCTGGGGTTGGGTGCACAGTGCCCTTAACCCTCTTAGGAAAACCTTTACCAGAAGGAGGACAGAGAACTGGAACTACAAGAGATGCTCAGCGGTGCTGCAGGTAGCAAGGTGTTGGAGGAGAAACTTGTAGCCCACTGTTGTAAGTCACAGTGCTCACTGCCTCCCCTGTCGCCTTGCGTCTAACCGGCTGTGGGCTTGTGTGCTGGGATAAACATGAGGTGGAGTTAGGCTTGTAAATGGAGTGCTGGAAGAGTCTGGGGGCTAAAAATACAGCTGAAAGTAGCTGCAGTGGAGTCATTTGCCTCAAAAGGCAACTTCTGGTGGTGGGCTGAGCATTACCAGGGCTCTGAGGTTAAAGGAGCTGTGTGTGATTGGGGAGAAAATGCAGAATTCAGCAGGCGTGGGGATGCCAGCTGCAGCGAGGTGCCAAGCTGAGTGACCCAGTGGTTTTCTGGGTACACCAGCTATTTCTCCGTGTTTCCTGCCAGCAGGATGCTGGGTGAAAGCGGGGTGGTGCTGTTTTTGTTGGAAGCAAGCTTGGTACAAGAGGCCATGCTAGTCCAGAGGCATTGCATGTGAAAGCTGTTAGTGGTTTGCAGCTTTTTAGGATGTTCTTTTTGTCTGGTTGAAATATCCAGCAAAGCCAGTGAAACATCAACACCCATGAGGGATAGCTACTGAGTTTCATACCTTGTTTTTTTTTTAAATCTTTCCCTTCATCAGCATACAGGAAACAATGAATGCAAATCTATTCCCCAGCACGTGCAGATATGCATTTGTTGCTTGGAAGCTGAGCTGGGCAGGAGCTCTGAATTATCAGCATCTGATTCCAGAGCTTTGACAATCTGCAATCTCCTTAATATTCTGATGAGCCACCGTGGGTATTATTCCTCTGTGGTTTTTTTCACTTTTTTATTCTTGAAGCTCATATTGCAATCTGAATGCTGTTGGTTTAGGATTAAAAGAGATGTTGGCTGGCTCTATGCTTTGCACAGTTTTCCTGTGACAGCAGAAAGAGGGAGAGTGGATAGTATGATTCTCTTTCCTCCACAGTAGTACAAATGAAGCCTGAATTAGAAACAGCTTTTAAAATTGAAGTGTTATCTGCTGTTCATAATTGTGTCTCTAATATTATGAGTACCAAGGCACATGTATTATTCATGCAAGGAAGAAATCCTCAGAAAGTTTTCTTGGGGAATCACAGCGCTTCCAAGGAAAAACTTTCTGTCTCTACAGACACTTAGCAACTCTGCTCTGGATTCTCTGGCAAGAGTATTATTCCAGTTACAGCTTATCTTTAGAAATAACTGCAGATTAATTTTAAAATACATGTGTCTTTTAAAATGTAGCTTGCTTACCCCAATGGCAATTAGATTCATCTTAGTGGTAATGTAAATCTAGAGTAGCTCTCCAGCCTAAGGGCTGGCCATTTTACTGTCCAGCTGTTTTCCAAATGATTTATTTCATTTTCCCCCTTGGCTTCTTTGCCTCACCCCTCAGCTTCACTCTTGCTGCTCGCTGTACAGTGAGGGAAGAACAGCTGCACTTAGCAGCTCCAATAAATGACTTTATTAGAATTAGAATTGTGTCTGCATTACACTAATACCAAAGGTCTTAGTTCATCTTGTAGCCTCTAAAACAGATTGTCATCATTTTCACACTGCCTGCTTACAGCGGGGGAAGACAGCTCTGACTCAGCCCCTGGATAAATGGGAATACAGGGAACTGAGTGCTGCTGCCGGGCAATTTCTTCAGGCTTTGTCAGTGGCTAGGAATGTCTTTCTCCCCACTTATTGTAACCCTGAGCATAACGTGCAGGAAGAAGACCTGCTTTACAACAGCTCAGGAATAAGGATGAACTACCTTTCTGTCAAAATGATATAAAAAATTCCTTAAGCTTGAGGATTTAATGTGGTTATTTAGAGGACGGTACAAATGTTATCCTAGGACACAGCAAAACCAATCCTCCATTTGAAACCTGCAAATTCTTTGGCATTCCTTGCTGACAGAGAGAGAAGGTAAAATGAAAAACTTTGCTCTTTTCAGGTGTTCCAGTGAACAGGCTCATGAGTAGGGAGTTGCCTTTTATTAGCGGGAAGTAGCTCACATTTGGTATGGCAGGATGGAAATTCGTTGCTGCTTCTCCTGGTTCTTTGAACTTTAGAGCAGTGGAAGTACATGCCAAACACAGCAGTGTTATGTGCAATCCCAGGGAAGCCATGCCTGCGGTGTCCTGGAGATGGAGCAGAGCAAGTCTTAGAGGTGAAACTCAACCCAAAGGTCCACCTTGTTGCTCCAAGGTCTGTATGAACGGTGTGAAAGATGAGGTGCTGCTTACTGGTGCCTGGAGAGGCCTCACCAACAGGCTGCCTTGCCTGGGAGCAGGATTCCATTTGAAATGCTACCTCTGGGCTTTGCTTTGAGGCTTCCCATCTTTTCTTATCTGCAGCACCAGCGTCAGCTGTACTTGGATTTGTCTGGTCTTTGGATTGGGGAAGTCTCTGCAGAACCCTGGTGCCCAAGTGGTGTGACTCCCAAGGGTAGTAGGAAAAACCGTTTCCTCTTCTGCATTTTCTAATTTCTCATATATGATCTGTAGCTTGTTACTTTTCCAAATCAGTCTCTCTGCTACACCCGCCATGGCTCCTAAGCAAAACTGTATCCCTTTCAGAAGTGCAGCCCAGACAGAATATTAACATCATTCTCATTTATTTTGGGAAGAAAGGGCTAAAAAGGGAACAATTTGCCTTAGCTGTCTTGTCAAACTTGTTTAATGTCAGTACTGGAAATATTTCACTGGAACATCTCCACCTTTACTGTTAGTAAGTGGATGTTTTTTGTGGCTGGTAAGCACAAGGTAGGAACTTCCATTCACATATCTCTGCCAGAACTCCTTTGCTCTCACTCAAATACCAGTTGTTTCTTTTGAGTAACTTACACAGTGGCAAACAGAATGGGTAGAAAAAAAGGGGGCTGATTTTTGTCTTTCTTAAGGTGTGCCTTTGTCTTGAAGAAAAGAGAAATTGTTATTTATAAGCCAAAAAATGTATTTTCAGATGCAGCGTGTGGTTTGGAGGGTTTTTTTTAAACTGTTCTACTTTTAACGGCAATCCTGTGGGTGAAGTGCTAGAATAAAACCCAGCAGCAGCTTGATGCTGTGCACCCACTTGGATGGTAAAGCAGAAAGAAAAATACCAGGGAAGCTGGGGAAAGGGGCAGCAGCCCTAAAAATGCAAACTCTGCCTAATCCCTCCCTTAATCAGTTGTGTTACTGCACTCTCAGGAGCTCACAGGCAGCTTGAAAGCAGAGACCAAAGTTCTTCATGGGAGATTTGACAAATCCACCTGTCAGTGTCACCCGACAACTGATTTATCATCTCTGACAAGTAGAAAATTGCTTTGACTTGTCTGCAGGACAAGTAAAATTTAGTAACAGTGGTGGGGTATTTTAAAAATTGTCATGATCATGTAAATCCTGTTATCTCTGTAACCCAACACTAGCAAGTTCTGAACTGTAAAATGACATTAACTTGCTTGAAAAAAAAATTTAAAAAAGGTCTCATATTAACAGATAACGGGACATTTTCCCCCCTCAGTTCATTTTTAAATCCTTTCAAAGGCTGACACTTCTGTCTTTCAGCCCTATTTCTCTGGTAATAGAATATTGAAGAAGATGTCTTTTAAAGAAAAAACCCAGCATGTAGCTATATCACATCAGAAAATACAAAGGAAGAAAGTCTGCCTAATCTGACAAAGCATCAGTGTTTAGGCTATAAGCTCATTATGAGGCTTGTGTAGTGGGAGCTGATTTTTTCAAATTAATTTGTATGATTACCATAATAAACATTTTAATAATATCCTTTCCTTCCCTCATATCCTCAGCAGCTGAATATTATTTCAGTAGGTTATCTGGTCTTCTGCAGCAGCCTTTATCCCAATCAGCTGTGCATGATCTGTTTACAAGAACACTTACAGGTATTTCCACTTTAATTTCATGTTCCAAGTTATGCTGCTTCAGCAGTTTCTCTCAGTGCATTTGGGATGTTCCCAGAAAAACACTCGGGGAATTTCGAGACCTTTGAATTTCTAATTTTATTTGGTAGTCAATGCAAAGGAGTCACATCGTATTCTATTTAAATCTTTCAATTGCCTGGAAAACAATTTGCTGCAGCAAACATGCAACACCTCGGCCAGCGAGGCTGGTGCTGCGGCGTTTGGTTTGGTATGTGCGTTATTTGCTGACAGGAATAAGTAAAGCCTTGTGTTCTGCTGATGCTGTGACTGAAGGGTTGAGGGAATCTAGAAAGTAGGAGTAAGGCACTGTTAAATGGCAGAGATTTGTCGGCATTAGGGATCTGTGCAGAGCTGCCTCCAGCTCTGGGGTCCCAGCACAGGAAGGACACGGACCTGCTGGAGCAAGTCCAGAGAAGGCACCAGGATGAGCAGAGGGATGGAGCAGCTCTGCTGGGAGGAAAGGCTGGGAGAGATGGGAACGTTCAGCCTGGAGAAGGGAGGGCTTAGAGGTGGCCTCGCAGTACCTGAAGGGAGCCCCCGAGTCAGGTGGAGAGAGACTATTTACTAGAGCATGGAATGATAGGACAAGGGGAAATGGGCTCAGAATGAAGGAGCGTAGGTTTAGCTTAGATGTAAGGAAAAAATTCTTGCCTGTGAGGGTTGCCCGGAGGAGCTGTGTCTGCTCCTTCCCTGGAACTGTTCAAGGCCAGGTTGGACAGGGCTTGGAGGAACCTGGTCTAGTGGGAGGTGTCCCTGCCCATGTCAAGGGGGTGGAAATGGATGATCGTCAAGGTCCCTTCCAGCCCACACCATTCTATGATTTTATAATTCAAGATTACTGCCATCTTCTTGAAGCTGGTGGAGTCTCAGGCTGTTGCACCACATAGGTTTTAGTCTTGCAGCTCAGCATTCTGACATTGCTCTTCTTTGTTCGCAGCTCAGGAGCAGCACCAGAAATGTCAAAAAATATTGTACTGATCTAGGCATGGTCATAACATGCATCCTCTGGCATCCCTCATTTGCATCCAAGACTTGTCTTCAGTACTGGCTCAGTTTCCGTAACAATCTCATGTTCCATATGTTGTCCATGATCGCTCCAAAGCTCCTGCTTCCTGAGTTTCTTTCCCATCAGTAGCTTTGAGTATTTGTCCTCGTGCCTTGAGCATTTCGTCTGTCTCGCACTCTCCCAAGCTCGTTGTCAGCAAGTCGAAGAGCTGCAGCACACCAGTTAAGAGATCTGAAAGCTGGGTATGGGAAGGCTAGGCGAGCATTTGAAATCAAAATAAAATCTCCCAGCAAAATAGTGGCACAATCAGCAATTCTAGCATGTAAAACTGGTTTTTTCTAACCTGTCCCTTTTCTGCCCGTGGCTCCCCCTCACCTCCCATCTTTTGCTTACCCCTGCTGTTTGGGCTTTGGGGGTGCGACACCTATTTTTAAAGATGCATTAAATGCACTAGCTGAATTTAGTGACTAGGAAAACAGCACAAGAACAATGTAATGATTGTCAAAACCTCCTATCAAAACCTCTGTAACAGAAATAAAGCCTGGATAAAATGTGTGACACTTTTGAAGTGATTGCATCTGTTAGTACTGAGGATAGACAGCAAAGTCTAGATATGATTTGATTTTATTCTTTTTCCTTTATGAAACTGCCTGGTTGCTGGTAAGTGTCAGCATTATTGCTGTCTTGAGGCTTTTCCAGTGACGGCTTACTAAGAAATTGCATACTCTCAGAACTGCACTATTTTAAAAATGGGGGGTTGGGGGGGTTGTGTGCAAATGAGGAACTAAACAAAGAGGCTTTGGAATTCCAGTCTGATGCAGAGGAACAGGTTCACTGCTGCAGGAAGAAATTCTTCCTAAGAAACTTTTGGGAAAAAGGAGGAAGAAAATAGCAGTGCTTAAGCCTGTGACCTGCTGCACACTTTGACAGTGTTTCAACATCGACATGGATACAAGCAGTAAAGATGGAAGATAGGAGTAAAAGCACCTCTTGTGAAAATAATAAGACCAGAAGAAACAGGTTTTGCTGTCAAGATTAAATGCTTCTTGCACTTGTATTTTAAGCAATGTTTTGCTCTTTTAAAAGTGTTTGAGGAAGACAGAGATCAAGCAGGAGACATGATAATTACACGAAGCTCGTTTACTTCTGACATGTCACGCCAACCATTAAATCAGGAGATGTGATGAAAACAGGTTTAGAAGGTTGTTTTGCTAAGCCTGAGCTGCTCATTGTTTTTCCATTTTAGTTTAGTTGTAAATTTGTCCTGTAAAATCAGTGAAGGCATAAATACATACAAATATTACGGCCTTTTAAACTTGTGTTTCTAACAAGTGGTGTAGGAAGCTGCTGCTGCCTGTTGACCCTGTCCCTCTGAACATCAATAACAATATGTTTATTTTTCCCCGTCTCAAATGTTAAGCTGTTGATTTCAGTGGTTTTGACCTTCATTTCCTGTTGGAATGAGACATCTCTTTTTGGTTTTTTTTTTTTTTCCTCCTTGGATTTGAAGGTTGACCATCAGGAAGCAATGTTTTTTGCTTATTTAAAGTTATGCAACACATATTCATTCTGTGCTTTTTCTGTCCTTGGTTTCAACTTGTAATATCTCAGCTTCTTCCTCATTTACTCCAAACACAGACAAGAAAAGGGCTGTCTTTCCTCTTGCAGGCTCTAAGCCTTTAGTAACACTGAGACTGATATTATCAGCAGGCTGAAGTTCATAGGGTGATGCTTAAGTGAGAAATAGAGAGTGAGAAGGAATTGCTTTGCTATTGTACTTGAAGATTTTTCTCAAGTGGGAAAATGGAAGTCCCTGTTAGAAGCTCAGCTCGATGCCATCAGCGGTGCTGGGGTTTGAAGGTACATGGTTAGAAAGCAGGCTGACAGTGCGATACAGAGGAGATGCACAGCATCTGCCATGCCTCAAATTGGACAGATTCTCTTCAGTAAACCTGGTCACTTAAATTTTACCCTAGTTTTACTTGTCCGATTAAACATTTTAGGTGAGTTCTGGCAGCTGCCTTAGTTAATGTACATGCGATTGGTTCCTTCATGTCTTCACTTTTGCCCTGCAGTCTTGTTAGTCTGATCCTTCTTTCAGATAGCATCGTTGAAATACCGGTGCATTAGAAAAGTGCCAGGTTTTTAACATCATCTTCATGTAGCCTGTGTGCATCTATATTTCGTAGCAATAGTGCATGCACGCTTGCATTTTTTTCTTCTATATTCTTTTGTTCCTCTTTCCCCCAGTGTATTAACAGCTGTGGTAGATGAACCAAGAGCAGGGACCCCTGCACTATGTCAGGACTCAAGACTTCAGTGGTGACTTATCTGAAGCCTTGCCTGAGTAATGGCTCTGTCAACATTTGCTGGAGGGGATAAATTTGGCTTCCCTGGTCACAGAGTACTAGCCTGACTTTCCTGTTAACACCTTTGACTCTTTCTTTGCTGGCTCAAAAAAACCCCAACAACTTAAGTAACCTGTAGCCAGGGTGGTGCTGGAGGTACAGTACATTTTAATCCTGTCTTTATTTCAACAGTATTTTGATTATATGAGATGGAAAAGTTTCAGTTACTCTGTGTCTACTTGGTATCAGCAAATCACAGGCACTGTATCACTGTTAACATTCTAAAGAAAAATATTCTTCACATTTAACTTTGGATACATTTTTCCTCTATTTCTTATGCTTGTGATCTGAGAGATGGGAGTATTTTCTCTCCTACTTTCCTCCTTCTCCCCAACCTCTTACTGTTTCTAGACACTGAGAGAGAAGCAGGATATGTCAAAAAATTTACATCAGGTTTGTTTGCAGTGACCTGCCGGACTCTGTGGATGTTGCTTTGTAGAACAGTTACCTAGAAATTTGGGTCCCCTCTTTTAGGATGGACCCATTACCTCCAAACTGTTCTGGCTCACTGACCTTGAATAGTGTATTTGTAGAACACTCATCTTCATGAAGCAAATGCAAATCTACCAGATCCCACATGTCCCAGCAAGAGGCTTTCTGTCACTCTAATTCCCTTATCATAAACAGCAACTTCAGTTGTCCCCGAATCCTGGCCCATCTGTCTCGGATTTACTAGAATAGTATCATGGTTTAAATAACATCGCCTCCATTTGTGGAACCAAACATTTATTGTTTTATCTGCAGGCAGAATTGATGAATATTAGTGTTTGCAGGGATAAATGGCATTTTATCATGGACTCACAGCAATATCCCACCTGGCTGCACCTGCTGTCTGAGACAAAGTACAGGGAAAAGTGATTTACAGGTGGACTTCCAGGCCCAGAGGAGAGCCAGCACTGTTCAATCTCTTCAAAGGACATGATTATAAATGATTTTTTCCCCTAATTTCAGCTGTCTTTTTAAATTTTGAGTTTTATTTTTGTGATCAAATGCTTGTCCCAGCTCCTTTTCCTGGCCAGTCTCAAGGATTACTTTTCCCCGTGCAGAAAAAAGGATGATAACGTGCTGCAGCCTGGGGACACATTTGTTTGAGCACTGTCCCATTTGATTAGGCATCCTCGGTGAACCAAACCCACTGCTTTTTTAACCCACCTAGCACAGAGCTGAACTTTGTTTCAGATCAGAATCCCTGGTATTTATGCTGATTTCACAGATGGTGAAACTTTATTTTCCAATTTTACAAGCTGATTTTACAGATATTCGGGGGAAATCATCCTACCATGTAACTAGCATCAGTAAGCATCAAAACTTTTCTGTCTCTTTCCAGTATCTTTTTTGCTGACATTTTTTCTTGTTACAGTGCTTTTTGCAGTACTTCCATATCTATTTTATTCCTGGCTTGTAGCAACTGTGAGGAATCTTTTAAATAAGGACAGTTGTTAGTGTGTGTGGGTTTGAGAAGTTACGAATTCACAGCTACTTGAGTGTGCGGGGAAAAAATAGCCCTTTTTTTCCAGCCTTAATTATTTGAGGAGTTTTGGGGGAGGGCAGGGAGGCATCAGTCATTTCTGCAGTCATTTCATGCTGCTGGATCCCTCTGCATCCTCCAGCCTGTGTTGGATCCTCTGGTGGGTTTATGACTGTGGTCAGCGTTGCGAGGCAGTTTGTGCACACGCTCTGCTGTGTTGGAAAGCTTCGTTAATTAGAGGCTTCTTGTTTTTTTCCTTGATATTTTACTGCTCTCACACTTGCTGATCCCAGGAGGAGGTGGTTCCCCAAAGATACAGCCCAAGGCACAGCCACTCCTGCTAGAAGGAAAGGTTCTACTAACCTGGTTTAGTGCAGGGCAAAGGGTGCTGTGAATTTCCTCCATTCATCGATTTGCCACTCCCAAACAAATGAGTAGTCTGTCCTTGTTGGATCACCTGATGACTAGCCAAAGTTTAGGAATAGAAGGACAAAGTAGTATGTGTGCTGTCAAAGTAGCTTGTAAACGTTTGATTATAGGGTTAGAAAGAAAATAATATGACAAGAAAATTCAAGTACAGATTACGCATGTAAACCAGATTCTTCCTGGGCTGTTCGGGGAGCCTGGCAGCACAAGCTGCTGCTCCTCACGAGGCTCGATGGCTTTGGGATTTCTTCAGGCTTACAGTTCTCATACTGAAATCACTGCTGAATGCAGCCTTCTCCTTTAGCCTAAAATAAAACAGCCTAGTACCTGTGCTCTGCCCAGGCTGGGCTTTGAGAGTCGGGTGTGAGCATGGGGGCAGGATAGTTTTCCCCCTGTGCTCTCAGCTAGCATAAACAACAGGCTGAGAATCTTCTCTTAATTTTTCCACTTAATTTGCGCATTACTCATACATCTGTTGGTTTCTTGCATCATTTTTGGGTCTTCTGTCTGTCTTTGCCTGTTTCTCAGGGTTTGGGACTTGGGTTGTCCACAGACTTTATGTGCTTCTACCTTCCCTCTCCCTGTGAGCACTGCATGAAGGCCAAGTGTCACACATATGACAGGTTTGCCATTCCCTGCTTTTTTTTTCTTTAAGCTACCTTCCTTCCTTTCCCACCACTTCTTTTTAGCATTTTTAGCTGCTGTAATGTTTCTGCTATAATTAGCTCTGAGCATGACTGTTATCTTTCCAGAGTTTAATTTTTAAAAGACAGTCTAGAGGAAGTAATGCTCTCTTGGCTGAAGTCCTTTTATTGTTCTGGCCAAGTGGCCAGCTTGGTGATCGTAACACAACAGGCTTTGAAAAAAGTTATCTGCCTGTCCTCTTCAGGTCCTCAGTCTGGATAAGGACCTGATGTACCATGTGACATTCAACTTAAATATTGGACACACACTCTCCCCCCAGTGCATGTGCTGGTTTGACTGAGTCTGGATTTGTATAATTTCTCTATCTAGGTCATCAGTGAAAATAAGCTCAGGGTATTATATGCAAAGCAAATCTGATTTTTGACTTGTTCCCTCCTGAAGAAGAGTTCTGTGCAGGGTGTTGATTTTGCAGAGGCTGAGGCTCGAATGCACAGAGGGGAGAATTGTTCCGTGCTTTGAAGCTTGTGCCAATTCAGGCTGAGCTGGCGTGGTGCCGGCTGTGCTGCGGTGTTTCCTGGGCTGCCACAGCCTGTGCCCTGCTCGCTCGGAGAGCACACGGATCCCAAGGGACTCTGCCCTGGCTCTTTTGCCTGCAGCTGCCCGTGGTTGTCCTGGAGCTCTGCTGTGCTCCTTCGCAGTGTTATTTGGGTTTTAATCTGTGCCTTATGTAGGGTAACTTTTTACCCCGTACACCCTTTCCCTTTTAGCGTTAGAGTGAATTTTGTCTCCATATTTGCTAGTGTGGAATTTTAAAAATAAATAAATAAATAAATTGAACAGGATACAGGAACAGTAACTTTGACTTCACCTTGCACCATCTTGCAAACAAATCAGCGGCTATCGTCCTGCCCTTCCCAGAACTGGGTGTGGTGGCTGAAATAAAACATCTCACAAAGAGAACACAGCCCTATTGTTTCAGGGCAGCAGAAAGATGACTTCTGAAGGCTGAAGTGAGGGGTTTGGTAGTTATTTTTACTGTGGGTGTCTTTTTTTGTGGGTTTCGTATTTTCAAGTAGGATATTTGTGCTAGTCTTCCTACTTTTTTTCCAGTCTTCATTATTTTATTGATTATCTAAATAAAGAAGTTTTACAAGAAGCCTTCAGGGCCAATCTCCGTAATTTGAAGCTCGTTTCAAAGTATCTGCTCCAGTTTAATTGAAGAATTTCAGCGAGTGGTGGCTTAGCTTTGAAGTTTTCCTCTGCACTGAGGAGGGATTGCATGAAGGAGAACCTCCCTCGATATTTAGCCTCAGAGAAATGTTCGCATCCCTTTCTCTTCCACCTCCTCATTGTTTTACATGCTTAAAGCTCATGCTGACATGCTCTCTTGAATCTCAGTTTGAGTTTTCAAGCTGGGATTTTCCTTATGCATTTGATGATACAGTGCCATGCAGGAGTCAGCCTTGTACCTTAAACCCAGTCTAGATTTAGTGCGTGACTAGGAAACAGGACAAGAAGGCCCCCTGCATAACTGGTATAATTTCTCTTGCTGAATAAACCCGTTCTTATGATTATTTCTTTACTGGAAGCAGTCCCAGAAGGCTTCTGACTGGATGTTTGTGCACACCTGTATCCTGTTTTGTGGCTTGTGCCCATGGATGGGGTCTGAAGTGTCTTTGGTGTAAGTGTAGTGTGTACGTTCCTCTTGGAGAGATGCTGGATACTGAACAAGATAGCTGGACTTGGCCCAAGGATGACTTGTGGAAAGCTTGAGAATTGTTTTATGAGAAGAAAAGCCTAATGGACTGTAAGAGAGTTCCTGGGATCTTGGGGTGTGAGTCTCCCAAAGAACCCTGGATGGTGGTGCAGCATAACTGAAGATACAGGGAAAACCACGTGTAATAGAAGTGTAATTTTTGTTTGTGGCTTCTCGTGCCAAGTAACTATGTGTGGAGACTCTTGTTCTCAGTAACATAAGGAGTGGTCTTTGTAGCTTTTGGTATTATTTACTCCAAACATTCACTGACACTGAGTGTGTTAGAAAGGAGGTGATTTTTAGGGTGGGTTTTCCCGCTGAAAACACAAAGGCAGAAAGAAGCAGGAGCTTCTTCCCTTGCAAGCACCTGCTGCCATGGGGCGCTGAGGTGTCTGAGCACAGCCCCAAGTTTGACATTTCAGCAGGTCTCTTACTGATGTAAGTTCACATGAAGTAACACTTGGCAGTGTAGAGCAACATTTTTCTTTCAACTTCTGTTTTCATTTACAAGCAGCATTGCTCAATTAAAAGTTTTCCCTTTAAGATCTGCAGCTATGCCTTTTATAGCTGATATTTCAAACATATTCCTGTGTGGCTTTTCCATCTCCTCTATGTTTTCTGTTGGAGAAAATCTGATACAAATGGCTGATTTAAAACAAAAATTATAATTCAAGCATCCTGCTTTACTACAAAGCTGATGATAAAAACTTTAGAACCTGAACATCTTGTCAGAGCAATCATTTCAGTTTGTTTACTGTGGTGGACTAACGTTTGATCCTTCAGTCACATTTGGAAATACAAAATTACAAATTTTAAGAACTTCCTCTCTGTTTCAGACTGAAAGCTCAGACTGCATAAAATCCAAGTACGGTAGAGCAACATGTGCTCGTCAAATGAGCGAAATATTTGACGTCCTTCAGCTCTGCTAACAAAAGGACCATAGTCTGTGGAATCCCTGATGCCAGCTGTGTTGAAAGTTGCTGACTTGGCCTGTGGCTGTTCCCTGCTCATACAGAATTACACTTTCACAGACACAATTCGAGCTGTGTGCAGTTTTCTTTTTTTTTCACAAAGAAAAAACAAACATAATCTCAAATATAAGCAGAGAACTATGTCAAAGATGCAAAATAAAAAGCAGGCAACAAAGCATGTTTATTTACAAGAGTGTCTTTGTGAGTAATTTTGGTTTCTGACTATGGTTTGCCACACCTTCATTTCCTTATGCGTTTTTCCTTTTGTTCATCTTCAGAAGCACTGCAGCTTTGCCTAATTCCTTGAAGAGGAATGTAATAAAATGATAGTATTTCTAAGGAATGCAGCATCACATCTGACTGTGCAGCCTTCCTCATGTTTGCTCTTCGACTTCTTGGGCTCTGCTGCATGCAAATAATCCTCCTCCTTTAAAGGGCTTTTCCTTTGTGGTGCATATAATATAGATGAAAAAAACCAAAACAAAACAAGAGCAGCTTCTGCTCTGTGCTTTGTCTCTGTTGTAATGGGGAGAGGTGAGTAATGGAGAAGCCTTCCCTTTTTTCTAACCACGGTTCAAAAGCCAGAACAATCTGTAACATGTCTAGGATGCACGTTGGGCTGCTATGTGTGAAGATCAGGATGTTGTACCATGGAGGGTTTAAACAGGGCTGAGAGCCATGCATGGATTTGATGGCATCTGTAGTGGCTACTTGCAAAAAGAGGAAACTGTGATACTCTTTAGCAAACTTAAGTATTTCCCCTAATATTTTCTGTTCTAGAGAATCATGGCCTTTAGTGGTAGGACTATGATAAAATGGAATTAATCTGAAGTTGTAGAAAACGTGCATGTATTTTATGTGATTTATTTTGGTAAGCTTGACCTGTGAAAGTAAATACCTGTTTTACAGTGTTGTTTACACAAGAGAGCAGTCAGGAACATGTGTTTCTTTGAAAGATGACTCTCCTGGCTGCAACACAATTTTTTGGGGGGCTCTTGGCATCAGTTTGCTCTGCAAAATTCATTGTGCTCCAGTAGTTATTCTCCCTGTGTGCAGGAGGAGGGCTGGTAGGGTTGACTGTCAAAGGGCTGTTGGGCTGAATAATTCCCTGACACATCTTCCTTACTGCAGAAGAAGCTGCCTTCTAAAGTCTAAAGGATCATTTTCCCAGCAATAAAGCCGTTAGGAAGTGCAGCGCTGTGATTTTCACTTTGCTAATGCAGCTGGGAAACCCTTCGGTTTAGAGGCAAGCCGAGAATTTCTATTGCTAATCTGCGATATTAAGGCAAATTAGAGTTAACTGATGTGCTTCTAAATGTGGCCTGTGTGAAATGAAGCTCCTCGTAGTGTAATGTGGGTTGTTTTTTTTTTTTTATAGCACAATTTATTATTCTGTAAGTAGGTAATTCCTCATTGCTGATAAGCGCACGTCTGGTCTTCCCTTCTGCCGTCGCAGTTCCCTTGGAATAGCGCCGCGCCTTTTGAAATGCCAGTGATTGAGTTGTGGCCCTTGGAGGGGCTGTATTTAGACTCACTGTTAATAGATCAGTTCGTTCATGTAATTACCGAGCTCTGACAGAGCAGCTTCTGTAGCTCGGAGCACATTATTGCTTTCCATTTGCTCTGAGAGTCGCAGGACAGCCCTTCACGCTTGGTGAGGAGTTTGTGCCTTTAAAAAATGAAGAAATCATTTTGTAGCTCCCAACAGACCTTTCAATAAACGTTCGCGAGTTCCGCTTATCCGTGAGATAGTAGGAAAATGTTTTCCTGTCTGATTTGTGTGTCATGACTTCATTGGCTCGAAATGACACCTTTTGGAAGTGCCTCTCCTGCGGGGATGCTTTGTCTTTGGCGCTTGGAGTGACAACGCCCACCTGTGTCAGTCATGGACTTCACCATGCTGAAGGATCCTCGGTGAAGCCGTACCTGGCTTTGCAGCAGCTCTGTTCACCTGGCTGCAGGGAATACTGGAAGGTGTTGGAGACAGGATTTTTTTCCTGAGGCTCTTCCGTTGGTTTTACTTGTGTTTACTTGTCCCGCGTTATGGAGCGGGGTGAATGAGGCCACGCGGAGACAGGGAGAAAGGCTTTGTGGTTTTTATTAGCAACAACTGTGCAAGCAAACTTAATTTGGCATTCTGAAGCCCGCTGGTGGTGTTCCAACTTTACCCCTCAGCTGTTGCTCGCTGCATTGCAGAGGCCTCTGTAATCTAGCAATTTCTCATTGTCTCCAGCCCTTGCCATTTATAAGTGGGGACTCAGGTTGCATAGCAGATTAAGTGAGCATTCCCTTTTATTTTTAATTTTAATGAAAGCGTCTCCTCCAGTCGTAGGAAAAATACACCTGGCACTCACTAGCCAGGGGATACGTGCTTGTTAGCTGAGGTGGAAAATACGTGTATGATCTTGTCCCCTGTGGTTTTATAGGAAAGAAGCAATAATATGCACTTCGATTATGACACTTCCCATATTTCATCTATTCTCCCACTCCCAAAACAACCAGTCTGGTTTTATTATTTCTCTTCTTCCTCCTCTCTCATTTCCTTCTTCTGTAGTTCATGGTATTTCTCGTCCTGCCTCCTTTGTCTGTGTGCTTCCCTTCCTTACTGCTGCCCCACGTGCAGGAGGGGTGCCATCTTGCTCATTTTTAGATCAAAATTCTTATCCTTTTGATAGGGATGTTTTTTAGGATCGCTTTTATCTGCTCTCTTTTTCAGCCTGTAGGAGAACTAGAAAGGTTTGTAGCAGGTGCCCCTTAGAGGCCAAGCCTTCTCTTCTCTCCATGCCCAGGGGACAGTCTCTACTGTCCCCTCACTCAAACTCCAAGTTTGTACTTTCATTCAGGAGAGTAAAAGCACAAGAGGACTTGTGGGCATCACTCACCCTAGCCCTGCTCCCTTCAAGCAGTCATTTACATAAAACCATTTTGCACTGGTTATTCTAGGTGGTTATTGACATGCCAGTGGTGAGTTAGCACGTGAAACCATGCCCTGGGGGTCCGGAGTGCCTTTTGCCTTGCACAAAAATGGTATCCCAGAGCTATTTTATGCCGGTGGGGAGGGCTTCTCTCTTGGGAACTAAATTTTTTTCTGCCTATTGCTTGCACTGGTTGCAGTCCAGCAGCCTGTCAAATGTCTGACTTACCCCCCTCTTAGAAAAACTTGAGCAGCTTTGGCATAACACTCAGCTGACGTTCTCCAGCCGCCTGGTGACTCACAGTCTTGCTCATGAGAAAGCAAGGAGTGGTTGGGTCAACTCTGCTCCAATAAACAAGGCAACTGGTGCTTATGCTTAAAGGTATTCCTAATTTCTGCAGTAAAATCGGCATCTCATAAATGCTGCCCCTGCTTCGTGCTTTCCCCCTCTCCAGACAAACATTTGAAGACAAGGAGAGAGAGGAAGGTTAGTGGAGTTTTTTGCTGCTTGGTAGCCTCTAACTGTAGTTCAAACAAAGCCCAGGACTACCAGCACACAGGAGGGAAAATTCACAAAGTACCATTTAGCAACACACCTGGAGTCTGGTGCGAAGACGTGATTTGCTCTTTTGGGCTATAATATCTTGTAGCCTTTTTTTTTTCCCCCTCTCATCTACTCTAAGATACAAGGGCCATGAGGAAGAGTTGTGCAAAACAATTGAAAACAACTGCCTGTCTGTTCTGCTAAAGGAAAAACAATTGCTTCACTAGACTGCCTATTCAGACTTTCACACAGCCAGTGTGTAAATCCACGAGTTACCATAAGGGTCAGTTTTGATTCCCACGATGGCATGGGGCTGAAATGCTCGCTTGAGGTTTTGTGAGGGAAAACACATTCCTTTGCACGTGGATTGCAGTGGGCTTTCAGGGTTATTTCAGAGAGCAAATTACAAGATTCTCCTGTGGTTCTGAACTCTTCTGTTTTCCTTACCAACGTGCCCAAGATGAGGGATTAAGAGTAGGTTTCTGGCAGCTGTCTGCCAACAGCAAAAGCACGGCCTCATATGCCGTCACAGCCATTAAGCGTGTCTGGTCTGTGGTGGGAGAGAAGGGAGATTCCAGGAGGAGAAAGGCAGAGACCAGCAAATTTCTTCTGCAGTTATCCAGCAGGACCTAAGCAGTCTGGCCTCTAAGATTATAAATTCCTGCTGGGAGGATCACTCCAGGTGGAGGGTGGCTCTGCACTGTCCTCTCGCACAAGTCCACAGACAGAACAGTTGGTTCTGTTTATTTTGTGCTGGAGAGGTTTCATAACATTCCTAAAGCAGTATCACCTCTCACTGACAGCAGTATGACCTCTCACTGCCACCAGAATTCTTTCAGAAAAAAATCCCCTCTACTCCAGAGCTCAGTGGGCCTTGTTACTGAGGAATGGAAGGTAGAGGAATGCTTCAGTACCGAGGAGTGACTTGGGGCAGCTGACAGGGGTGCATGGGAAGTAGGACTCCTCCCTTTTGGAGGGGCCAAGCTTGTTTGGTGGCCATGAACTGTCTCAAAGCTGCAGTTCCCTGCAGAGGTGACAAGCTGGGGAGGCAAAAGGGCTTGTATACCTCTTGCATTTTTAATACTTAGCCTTAAGACTTAAGGGAGTACTTTAATATTTCAAACACTATTTTTAATAGGTGAGAGGAAGACACATTGTCCTGTCCTAGAGAAAGGTGGTGGGGTTGTTGGTTGGATTTTAAAGTGGTCATTTTGGTTGGCTGACCTTCTTGGTTAAGAAAGCCTTTAGTTAAAGATTAATATCTGCATCCTTCTCTTATCATATTGGCACCCACAATAAACCTATTTCAGACTTCAAGAATTATCGATAGAGCTGCAATGAATAAATTTGATATCATCAGGGGGTGATTGAGAATGAGGGAAATGGACACCTCTGAGTCTCTTGTACCTTGCAGAGTAGCCAAAGCTGCAATTACTGTCAGTTAACTGTATGTTCTGTTACTTGCAGAGATAAGATTGTTCTCTAACAGAGCAATAGCAGTATTTTGTTCTTTTAACTTGGCACTATCCTACAATAAAATGGGAAATTTATTAGCATGCTAATGAATTATGTACTCTTTCTGCGGTGCACCAGCAAGTGAGCTGTGTGAGGAGACACTTGTTCTTTTGTCTCGTTAGCATCTTTTGGCTAGAAATCCATCTCTGAAACAAGAGGTGCAGGGGAGGCTGAGATCTGATGTGTTTTTCTTTGCACTGGTGCTGACAAGAAAATCGTTTATCTCACCTTCCAGCAGAGCTGGTGGCAAGAACTGGGAACAGTGCTGTGGTAACAGTGATCAGAAGTGAGATGGATGTTCTGCAGGTGCAAACAGCATCTCCTGCCTGTGCTGAACACGGGCTTATAGCAATGCACTTGTCTCTTCTATGCAGCCCAGAACTATTTTTCTAGAGGAACGCCATGTGCATTCCCAGCTTTGCTCACACTGGGTGAAGGACTGCAAAGTCCTGTGTGAGGACCCAGGAGAGTACGTAAAGACTAACCCAAGTGCGTATTTCTTCTGGTTTTGCCCCATTTAATCTGTTGTAGATACCTCATCTTATTTTAGCTTCCCATCCTCAGTCTCCCTGACTTCCTGTCTTTTCTTGCCTTTCATCTTTAAAACGTGGGGTTTGATTAGGAAGCTGTAATCTCTTTACAGTTCATTTCATTTAAAAGCACATTAACCTGCAGAATGAGCCACTGGCTGTTTCTTGTTCAATCTCCAATGAATTCCCTGTTTGTCTGAGTGCTGGATTATTCACTCAACAGTCTAGGGAGGCAATTAGGCCGCTGGAGGCTCCTTGTGGCTGAGATCTGCCAGGCTGGCACTCGCTGCGGTGTGTCAGCCACAAAGGCTTTACCCCTTACTGGCAATGGCATCGTTTGTGCAGTTCTTTTTCATCTTTTGGTTCAGATTTCCCATCTACTGAATTTAGCTCCTTGTCTTTTTTTTTTTTTTTTTTTTTTTTGGTCTGGCTCAGATTGCAGCTCAAAAGCAAGCTTTAGTATGTCTTTGCTTGCACGTTTATGCAGAAAATTTCCTGTGTTCCAAGGGAGGGAGAACAGTGGGAGAAGAGAGAACAGTCTACAAATTCTTCCTTATCAAAACCTTTGACAGAAATTAAAACTTCACTTTTTTTAATTTAAAGTTTCACTTTAAAATACTGTATGAGCTTCAGCAAACTTAATTTGTTCATGAAGAATGTTGTGTAAGAGGTGAGAAATGCTTGTCACTGTGTAGCTCATATTTTGGTGGAATTTTTTGCCTTATCCTTGCAGGTTTTGTGTGGAGGTGGAACAGACAATTGCAGCCAGTCATGGGCTACCTGTCTTGTTCTGCCACCACCTGTAGCTGCTGACGGGACAAGGGAGAATGGCTTCCTGCTGAAGGAGGGTAGATTTAAATTGGGAATTAGGAAGAAATTCTTCCCTGGGACCGTGGGCAGGCCCTGGCACAGGGTGCCCAGAGAAGCTGTGGCTGTCCCATCCCTGGAAGTGTCCAAGGCCAGGCTGGATGGGGCTTGGAGTGACCTGATCTGGTGGAAGGTGTCCCTGCCCGTGGCAGGAGGGTGGAATGAGATGAGCTTTAAAGGTCCCTTCCCACCTAAGGACATGGGAGCTAGACTCGCTGCACCTTGCACATCCCTCTGTGAAAGGACCTGACCTTATCTCCCTGTTCTCTTCTCTCCTTCTCTTTTTTTTTCACGGTGGATTGTGCAAACATGGGTAAGAGAAGCTGCAGGGAGAAGGGAACTTCTTCCAGAGGATGTGGGTTGCTGGGGAAGAAAGGGAGACCTGACTCAGGGAAGGAGTCTGAGGTTTGAAAAAGTTGATAGAAAACAGCTCTTGGAAACCTTGGTGAGGACTGCACCACGTGCTCAGACCTCCAGAGCCAAGGTGAACTTCATTGTTGAGGGGAGGGTGAACCTCAGCCCTGTACAGAGAACTTGCAGAGCTGCTACTGGGAAGTTTTGATTTTTGCAGAGACTTGGATAAAATAATGAGCTGCATTTTAGAGCATTCATGCTGCAGAAAAGGGTGACTCCATGTTTGTGACTTCTTTACAGTGTTTTTTTTGTCCTGTCAAGAGTTATTAGGGACATTTGGTTTTGATGTCTTGGATTCAAGAAGACAATATGCCATTTTACCAGCACATTTCTGGAAGGGTATGTGGCTCTCCCCACACCCCCTCCTTGCTCTCTGTGGCCTGTAAAGCCTGATCGTTCTATCAGTCACAGCAGTGTTAGTGCTGCCTGCAGTTACTGATGATTTTCACTCTGTTTCCAATTTTGCTAAAGCAAAACAGAGACATGGAATTGCTATTGGCATTTAAACACAGTAAATAAATGCACTTCTGCTCCCAAATAAAGACTGTCCCTGGAGACAAATTCATGGTGATGTCCCATGTAGTCTCAGTGCTCTTTTCCTTGCCTATTTTAATTCCTAGTTAATGTGCAGAGAGAGGCATGGTATTGGAGAGGCTTAAAACATGGAATTTTTCAATTTGATGGCTTTTTCCAGATTGGACACAATTTTTGAGGATGGGAGGTAGGGAGCTGGTGAGTGTCTGTAGAGGTAGACTGTAAATAAACAACTTAGTAACTTTTTTAATAATACTTTGATCTGTGGTTTGTTTTGGGGGAGGTTTTTTGTTGGTGGTTTTTTTTTTTTCCCAAAGAGAGTCTTTGAATGCAGACTCTGCAAATACTTTGAGAATGATCGAAGCTATTAATGCATCATTGATTTTCTCCATTGACTTGTCCATTAGATATTAAATCTCTTCTTTTTAACAAGTGTGTATTTTTCTGTTTCAAAAGCAGCCTCCCACTGTCCCTTGCATAGTGGGAAGCATCTCCTGCTGCCTTTCTGTCGCCTTGCCAGCCTTGAGACTTGGTTTCCAAGGGCGGTTGAACACTTTGGACTTACCCTGCCTTTCTGCTGGAGTTGGAGGGGTTGGGGAGCAGATTCACCCATTGCATGGCCATCCAAGCCAGTTTAATCTGTCCTGCCTGAACAGCTCATGCTACAGTTCTGTGGTTTTGTTGGCAGGAGCAATCCAAAATGCATCTCAGTGGTGTCCTGGATGCTCCCTGTGTGCTTTCTTCTGCCCCTCCTCTTTCTTAGTCCGGTTGTAAGAATGTTTTGTTAGATGGTCACTGGTAATGAGGGCTTTTAATAGTAACAGCTGCTGTAAAAAACTGCTGAACCGCATCTGTTTCATAGAGCTCTGTGAAACTCTACTTCTAATAATACATATCACTTAACCCCTAGAAAACCCCATAAAAACGAGGAATGATCAGCCCTGCACAGAGACTGTATTTTTGCAGTTCTGAAACAACTTGTTGAGCTGCATGCCTGGGAAACAAAGTGATTTGACTCACTGCTTATATTTAGTACCATTACCTACTGCATTAGGTTCCGTTTTCTTCCAAGCATTAATGTTTTTGCTCAGGAAGGTTAACAGGGAAAACGCCCAGCAGAGAAGGCATTTTTATGCTTATCGGAGGGCAAATGCATGGAAAACATCAGGTCACTGTGCTGGGTGTCAGCTTGTTGGGGTTTTTTTTTCTTCTTTTTTGAAGAGTCTGTAGAAGGAGCAGTGTTTAAGGGTGGGGAGAGGATGTCCTTCCTTTTTGGTAAAGCCTGTAAAGTTAGAGGAGCTGGTGGATCCTTAGTACAAATGTGACCTGAAATCACAATGCCCTCTTTGTCGTGGTCCAGAATTGTGTAACATAAATTTATGAGATCCCAACCTTCAACTATACCTTGTGACTCTACCTACCCAAGGTGATATTTTTTCTGGTCTTGCGTATATTTGTAATTGAGACAAAAATTCTAATTGCTGGTTTTATATGTAATAATAAAAATAACATGTAGTCTTATATTTCTGCTTGGAAGAAGCTTTTACTACAACTTTCTGTGATCACATGGGAAGCAAAGGGGAGATGCGCAGGTTTAAAGTGCTGCTGGTGAAGCTTTCGTCTAAAGTTTAAATCTTTGAAGATTGTTTGAAAGCCTTGGCTCAGCTCAGGAAGTTGCATGATTCCTTGTGTTTCTGGAACCAGGTGAGGAGCTGTAATTGGCTTTTCACCAGTGAAGTGTAAAACATTCTGTTCAGTTTGGTGTGTGACAGGTGAATGAATGCCCCAAACACTGGGGAAGTGGTGTTGAAAGTGGAAGCGAGTGGAAGAGTTGGAGCACAGCTTTGCTGGTCTGAAGCCTGTGTGCTGCTCTCCTTTCTCCTTACAGCCGTCTCTTGTGGTAGTGTTGGTCTATCTCTGTGCTCTTCAAGGGGTTAACTGACCAAACTCAGCTTTCTGTGTGACCTTTAATGGATCGCACATTCAAGACCATTTTTCTTTGGCTTATGAGGTTTGAGAAGCTGCAGAGCTGCTCTCACATTTTCCTTTCTGAAGCACGAAGGGCTCTGATTCCTCAGAGTGCTGGGAGCAGCAGTGTTTTCTCTCCTTTGCTCCCAAGCAGTCTCATCCTGGGGCTTGTTATTTTTACTACATGGAACCCCTCCGTAACCAGGCTGGGGAGCCTCTGCTGCCTGCAGTGGTTGCTCTGTGCATTGGTGCAAATCCGAAGTGTCCTGCAGTGTCTCCTGAGATTCCCTGTGATAATCACATCACCCTGCCAAGGAACTCTGTTAATATTCATGTGGTAATCATTTTGGTACTTGGCAGAGATGAGGGTGTTAATGTGAAGCCTTCTTTGGCTAATGGGTATTAAAGAAGTGGTTTGTGTTTCGTACTCTAGCAGTGACTTCATTACACTTGAAGAATTAAATTCTGAGTGTCTTTTGGTAGATGTGTACATAAAAAACTGTATTGAGGCAGTTAGGTGGCATGTTGGACTGCACCAGCCTCTCCCTCATAAGAAAGATGGAGACCTGTTGGTGCGAGTCCAGAGAATGGCCATGAATATAATCTGGGGAAGAAAAGGCTGGAGCACCTCTCCTGTGAAGAAAGGATGGCAGAGTTGGGGTTGTACAGCCTGGAGTAGAGAAGGTGCCAAGGTGACCTTACAGCACCTTCTGACACCTAAAGGGGCTACAAGAGAGCTGCGAGGGAGTTTTGACCAGGGCATGCAGTGATAGGACAAGGGAGAATGGCTTCACACTGCCAGAGGACAGGGTTAGATGGGATATTGGAAGAAATCCTTCCCTGTGAGGGTGGGCAGGCCCTGGCACAGGGTGCCCAGAGAAGCTGTGGCTGCCCCATCCCTGGAATTGTCCAAGGCCAGGCTGGAGCAACGTCATCTAGTGGAAGGTGTCCCTGCCCATGGCAAGGGGTTGGTATGAGATGAGCTTTAAGGTCCCTTCCAACCCAAACCCGGTCTAGAGAAGGGGAACAAAGACAGAGGGATAATTTCTCAGTGCAACTCTTGCGTGCTAGCAAGGTTTTCCTGGTGAAATGGAAATGAAAGGTTGAAACTGTGTGCAGTTCTTCCACAATGAAGCATTGCTTTTCAGGCTTGGACGGTGGAATGAGGAGAAGGAGCCCTTTGGCAAAAGGCCGCTGGGCTTTCACACTGCTTTCCCCTGTGCTCCCTCTCCTCTCTGCAGCTGACTTCTCTTATGTGGAGGGTTGTTGTGAAACTTCTCCACTGTACCTGGAAAGATTCATGTGAATTTTCATTTTGAGAGCAGCATTGTTTCTTTATTGACTCCAACCCCTTGATCTTGCAGTTAACCTTAAGGGATATCAGCAATTTAATTGTACTTTACTTCAATCAGAATTTAATTTCTTGAAAGACTGGGTGAAAAGAAGAGGGGGAGAAGAATCTGCTGTTGCCTTATTAAGAGAATAACAAAAAACGGTGGTCTTTCAGTAGCCAGCTTTGCAAGGTGGTAATAAAAAGGGTGTTTGAACAGTTGCAGATCTCTCAGTGTTTTAGTTTAGATGTTAAAAAGCCTTTTATGAGATAAGTGGTCTTTGAGAGAAAGATAAACAAAAGCATGGCTGAACATGCATAGGCTGGCAGCTCTTCCAGACAGGCACTTCTCATCATCTTGAGGCTAAGGATTGCCCAGTTCCCAGCTTTCTCCTCACTCAGCCTTTTGTCCCAGCCACAGTGGGGCTTGGTTTGAGAAACCCTATGGAGGTCAGGCCCTATCTCATTAGTGTTATCAGCAAAGACACTGCCTGCCAAAGGCTCCAAGAGCTACCATAACTGGTGTACTTTCAGAGACAGGAAGAGTCTCCAGTGCTGCAAAGCCACGTGAATCTCAGCCTTTCCTGCCCCAGCTGGATGGGGGAAGTCCACCTTGGGACTTGTGTTTTCCAAGCACTGCATTACTGTGAGCAGGAGGGCTGCTGTGTCTGTCTCCCAGCCAAGGTGAGAATGGTCGCTGTTTGGCTGACCCTTGGGGATGGACCAAGACTGCCCTGTCCTTCTTCCCTCTCCTCTCCTTCCAAGAATGCTGGGATGTGGCAGGCTTCCCTGATGGCAGCAGACATGCAGGTTTGGAGAGCTGCTGCTGGACAGAGCAAATGGGCAGTCTGTGTGTGTCTCTCTCCCTCCACACACCAGGTAGGACACGCTCCAGAGCCACCCAGCTTGTCACAGTCTGCAGCAGGGTGTCTGTGAGCACAGCGCTGGACCCAAGTGGCTGCTGCTGTATCTCTCATGGGCTCTGCTTGCCCTTGCTCATCCTGCCTGCCAAGTACATGGACCTGCTGGGGAGCCAGTGGAGTTGTCAAAGAAATCATCATCTTCCTTTGGAGCATTTTGGATCAGTGCAGCTTGACCTGCTTGCTCTCTTCTCCATCAACAGAGCTTTTGTTGCCAGCAGGGGAGCAAACGTTAGAGCCCCCTGGATCTGTGCAAAAGGGTTTGGTGCATGCTGGTGGTGTGCTCTGTTTGCTCAGAGATGGAGCTGCTGTGAGGTAAATGCCACAAATGGTGGGGAAAGCCACTGGAAACTGAAGGAGCCTGAGGCTTTGTGTGGTGAGGTGGAGATCTCTCCCAGAACACAAGCAGGCTGTGCATGAAACGTTGTGGAGAGGATGTGTTTGACTCCTGCCACATCCCTGCACGCACACTCATTTCTGCCGGGCTCACCTTGTTCCTGGAGAGCTGGGGGCTGCCTTGTGGGGCAGGTTGGTAGCCAAAGCCATATGCTCTGAGCCACACAGCATCTCAGTGTCCCTCCTCTGCTCCTCCACTGCTCCTGCGCTGCCAGGTGCAGCAGCTGTAGCTGCTGGTACAACTTCTTTGGCTTGTTTCTGCATCTGCCTCCCCTTTCTTTGCCTTCTATCCCTGGAGTGACTGGAACACTTTTCATGCACACTTTTTGACCAGGCACTTGGAATGCTTATGGGACGCCTCGTCCTGGAAATCCAGGGGACCTCTCCAGAGGAGGAAGCAGCGTCTCCTGTTTGTCTTGAGTTACCCTGTCACAACAATGGCTTCAGAATCTGCCTAATTTAAAATCTAGTTTTAATCTGATGGGAAGATGTTTGTGTATTTAAAATAGTTATTCCTTGCTGGAGCCACTCCCTTCTTTTGTCCTTCGCTGCTGGACTTTTCGGCTTCGCTTAGCGAATCCGCAGTGCTTGTTTACGGCCGAGATACTGGAGCATGAAGAAGGAAGTCGCTCCGTTTAACACTGATTCAGTTCCAGGCTTCCTGTGCGTGTGCATGCACGCGTGTGTGTGTGTGTGTGTGCTCAGCCCTGCTCCTCCAGTCGCTCTGCAGCCTCTGGAGGAAAAGCCACGGCGCTGGCATAGACAAGATGCAGGTGTCTTTTTTTACCTCTTCCACCTGGTTTGTGCCTGAGCAGGTTTAGACAACAGAAAATTCCAGTATGGCAAGCCTGATGAGGAAGATGCTGATGCAGGCAAAGACATGGAGTGGTGAGTACGGGAAACATCTTGCCTGATGGGAGAGATAACTGCTCTGAAGAGTTTGGGTGCCTGGGAGGAGAAATGTGGTAGTGAGCAGAGAGCTGTTGGGTATTGCTGCTGTTCCCATCTTTCGTCTCCAGTGTGAGATGGCAACCTGAAAATGCCAAAACCTTTGTCCATGGAGAAGATGGCTATCCAGATGAATGTGTGTTTAAAGTCTGTGTCTTAGCCTGCCCTGGGATTTCTGCCTTAGCTTGGCTCTGTAACAGCAGCACCAGGCTGTCGAATCTGGAAGTTTTGGAGGGAGTGGGGAGCTTGCAGGAGGCGGGCATCTCAGGAGCATTTAAACTGTTGTGTCAGCTGTGACTGCACCAAAAGATGAGGTTGAGAAGAAAACAACGCTGATGAGCTGTAGAAGAAACTATTTTATTGCTTTGTTCCTGTTCTTTTGATTTGGCAGCAGGTGTCTGTCTGGATTTCAGTTAAGGTGCTCTCGTGTTGCATGGTTACAGAAATTGTCATCAGCAGTGTCGGGTATTTTGGATTTTAAAGTATTCCAGTAGCAGCACCAGCCTGTGCCTGGGGTTTTTCATTTAAATTTATGGTGTTTATCCAGCTCTTCATTGTGCAAATTAGTATAATTATGGAGCGTGATTATGTGCATACCCGGTGACTGTTTTTAAGAGGCTGTCTCAAATGTCAAGAATTGATTTTATTAGCCTTGTGTCTTTCTGGTGCAAGCACCTTTCTTCGTGCTCCTGCTCTGCAAAGCAGGCATATCAAACTGCCTCAGCAGGGAACAATTTCTGCAGTGCCATGTCTGAGGGAATGACTCTTTAATAGGGCAGAAGGCTCTTCAATGACTCTGACTAATTAGGACTGATTAGGTGAGTTATCAAAGACTGAAACAGCCCTCCTGAAGCAGGACAACTTCTTTGCTCCAGGTTGGGATAAGGATAGGAGGACACAGCCTGAGCCACATGTGGTAAAGTTTATCCGAGTGCCAATTTTATCAGTGTGTGGATTTTAATGAAAAGTTGGTTTTGGAAATGAGGGCTTTTGTATGTGTTATTGGCTGCTGCCCATCTCTGCCAGGGCTGCAGCTGAGAGCATGTTTGTGGAGGGGGCACTTCAGGCACAAGCACTTCTCTCGTGGAGAAGTTACGGACGGGACGTGCCAAGTACTGTGTTGCCCTTTGCTGGGAAGGAGGTCTTGTTGCTGTTCCCTTCTAGCCCAAACTCACTGGTCTCTCCTTACTCACTCAGGACTTCTCAGAATCCCTGAATTTCTGCCTTCAAGAAGAATGGAGATATAACTTGAAACAGAGTAATCTCCTTGATTGCTTTGTGACAGATGTGGTGTGACAAATACAGGAAACTGTAGAGCAGATCTCCTTGATCTCTCTATAAATAGCTTAGGACTTTGGGCAAATTAACCAGTCTTTACTAAAAGAAGCCGAGTGAAAATAAATGTCATAGAATCATGGAATGGTTTGGTTGGGAGGGACCTTAAAGCTCATCTCATTCCAACCTCCCACCTTCCACTAGGCCAGGTTGCTCCAAGTCCCCTCTAACCTGACCCTGAACACTTCCAGGGGTGGGGCAGCCACAGCTGCTCTGGGCACCCTGTGCCAGGGCCTCCCCACCCTCACGGGGCAGAATTTCTTCCCAATATCTAATCTGATCCTCTCCTCTGTCAGTGTGAAGCCATTCCCCCTTGTCCTGTCACTCCATGTCCTTGTCAAAAGTCCCTCTCCAGGTCTCTTCCAGGCCTCTTTTACTTGCTGCAGGGATAAGGAGAATGGAATTATTCTAGTTGAAATTTCACTTAAAGAAAAAGTCAGTCTGAGAATTAATGAAGAGGTGTTTTTTTATAGGCAAGTCTAGCAGATATTAAGTGATTAGAGCACACATTTGCCTTGTGTCCATACCCTGTGTACATTTCTTCAGAGAAGTTTTAGTCCATCAATGTTTGAAAGCGTAATTTGTTGTTGAGAGAAACAGAGCCAGTAGGGCAACATGAAATAGCCTTGGCTTTGATAACTTTCAGCATGATTTCAGAACCCCTGGAGAGCTGTGTTATTTTGGTTTTTTTCCTTAAATCTCATTATTTACACTGCGGGGAGGTGTGTTAAACGGGTTTTTTCTAAATGCCTGCAGGATGTTAGGAAGTTGGGGGTGCTGGGAGAATGGGAAAAAGGGAATGTGATCCTGGAACAAGTGTACCCATTGAAAAAGCACTTGGACAAGGTGTGTAAATATTCTGCCCCAGGGAAGCCAGCCTGGTTTCTGTATTTGGGGGGTGTTGAGTGCTGAGACCTCAGTTCCATAATCCCAGCCTGCTGCCCAGGTCTCCACACTAGTCCATGGATAAAAGGAACACAGTTAGCAGTCAGATGGAAAAAGAAATGGCACAGGAAGGAAACATTATAAAGAAGCACAAAGGACACTTACAGTATTTATTTTCCAGTGTATATGGAGTGGGTAGCAGCAAAAATACAGATCTCCACCTTAGTTTAGTCTGTGTTGTCACATGTAATCTTGGCAGAAAAAGTCTGCTGCAAAAGAGGCTGATTTTGTCTTTAGTAAGCAGTCTTTGATGACCATTCTTCTTTATTTAACACTTCTCATATCATTAAAAAATAACATTTTTGTCCATTCTTAGTTGCTAGGGAGAGACTTACTTGAAGGAGATCTGAAAGTGATCATAGGTTTGTGTGGTCCAAATTCATGCATTTGATTAGGCACCAACAACTTAGAGCAGCTTTCAGAGATTTCAGGATTAATGAACTACATGAAACATCAGACTTTAAAAGGGACTTCTAAGAGGTGACTTGTGTATAAGAACAGATGTGGTCACATCCTATTTCAGCAGGATTTATATTCCACATACATTGAGACAGTAGAATGTATTGTTTTCATATAATGAAATATTTTTATTGACTCCTATTAATGTATAAATATGTTTAAGGTTGGTTATGCCAGAGAACTTGTGAACACTTCATGAAGTGGTGAAACTGAACATCCTAAGGTTTTGATCTTTATTTAAAATAAAAAGGTTATAAAATGTCATGGTCAAAGTCAGCAAATGGCATTTTGCAAGCCTAACAAATGCTGCTTGGATTTATCTCTCCTCTCCTGAGATCTCTGCTACTTTTAAATACTCTTTAATTTGTCTGTCTGATGGTGTACAACTGCAGAGAAAATGCTAACTGTTCTTTGGATTTGGGATAAACTGAAATAAGCTCGAGCCATGCCCTACCTGAAGAGACATTTAAGTCAACTGAAACTGGTTGTTCTTGAACACTGTTTGTCTAATAAAATATAAAAATACAAACTGGATGGAAAACTCAACACGTTAGAGAACAGCAAAGCGACAAAAACGTAATGAGAAGGGCTCAGCTAAGCAGTATCCTTTGTTTTCTGACTATGACACCCCTTATTTCAGCTGCATCCCCACAGATGATGCTGCCATATCACCTGGGGGTTCTGTCGGGTGACAGTGGATGCAGGAAGCTGTTAAATGAACTTTCAAGTTGTCACATCAAAGCTCTGAAATAGCAGAAAAGCAGAAGCCTTAACGGTTGCACCATCTTTACCTTGCTGTCTGCTGGCAGGTAAATAATGGCAGCACCTGGGATCTCGGGTAATTTTGTTGAAGCATCAGGAATATCTTCTGTCTGGAGTGCTGAGGATGAGACATCAGGGACCTTTACCTTTCTGTAGGGCAGTATGGCTGCTAAGGGTGGTAGCCCCTGAGCTGTTGTATCAGGACCCCTGGCTAAGGGAGTTTCAGGATGGATTTGATCACCTGAGTGCAGTGACATTTCTGCTGCCCGTTCAAGTGGACATGTTCTAGAACAGGCTTACCAGGAAAAGCATCTCGTTTAGTGGCAGTCCTGCAGCACAGGTGTCAGCAATATTCTAAATAAATCTGTTCTGCATTTAGCAGTGCTGCATTCTTCTCTCATGGAGCCGTCAGAATCCTGTCTGCAGAAAGGCTTTTAATATTCTTTAAAAAAAAAACCTAACAAAACAAGAAAGAAAAAAATCAGTTTAAAAATAACGTGGTATTACCTTGTATGTTCATTGTTCTTATGAACCTCCTAGCCAGGCACAGAACGTTGTGTGCTATTTCCTCTGCAGACAGATAATTGCAGGAGGGAGAGGAAATTGAGCCACGTAAAATAAAAAATTTTAGCAAGCTCCTATTTCTGTTTGCTGGGAAACTTAATATATATTTTCTTTTAAATATTTTTTTGCAATAATGAAAACATTTTAGCCTCTCAAAAGCAAAGTTGGATTAGTAATAAATCACTTTGTCAATAAATTGTATTGCCTCTGAGGGTACCTTCTATTAAAAGTAACCTTTTTCCTATTTTCTTGTATCTCTGTATCTCCCCTTCAGTAAGGGACTGCAAGGAAGCTGCTTGTATTGTTCCAGTCACTTTCCTTGTGGGTAAATCTGCAGTCACTTTCTGACATGACAAAACACTAATTATTGCTGCTGGTGTAAACACTGGAAGTGCTTGGGTTCACTCGTCAGTGTATTCTGTTGTTATTGTGATTAAATTTGTAATCCTGAGGGTTGTTATCAGATAACAGTAAGAGAATTAGTTTAGAAAATGCGGTTTCCAGTTTCAGTTTTAGTAGGGCCTGAGAGGAGGTAACAAATTAGGTGATAGCTTAGGTAGTAGGAAGAGTGAATTTAAACTGAGTTTTGCGAGTACTGGAAGTAACTCTGGGGCTGAAAGTTATAATTAGGCTAGCCAGAAAAAATACAAACATTAATTTCCTGCTTGTGCCTGTAGATTTTAAAGTTTTAAAAGTCCCTGTGTGAAACTTTTGCTGTGGCCAGGTACTTTCTGGGGCAATCACAGGCAGCAGCCAGCTCTCCTTTGAGCTAAATTCGGCTTTTTCCTGAGTAAGTGCTTTAAATAACTATCCTTGCTAAATTGCAGCTTTCTACCTGTCAGATTTCCAGAGCTGCACATCAATTCTCAAGTGTGTATGGCGAGGTAATGGCAGCATTAGACCTGTCTGTGTCAGAAGCTGCTGCACTGGAATCTCTTTGCTGCTTCTTTACTCCTTCTGGAATCTCTGGAGTTAAGCTCTTGAGATAATGAACACATGTTTCTTCCTTCTCTTCCCTTGCCCTTCCTCTCTCAGTCTTGTTTCCCCTCTTGTTTCTGGCTCTGTGTTTCTGAGCTTTAAATGCCCATTTATTCATCCTTTAGCAAGGCACTGTGTTGTGTGTCATTATCCTCTTTTGTATTGCTGCATAAACTCTGCCTAATTTAACCTCTAGTGTAGTTTGTGGTGATTGGCTTCAGTCATTTTACAAGGAACCCTTGCATTTAATTGTATTGCATTAAATAATAGGAAAAGAATGTGAGAGCAGTGATTTCCCTTCCCCCTGCCTTTCTTTGGCTTTGGTGGGATTACCCAGAAATTGCCACCTTCTGGTTCATTCAGAAGTTCCCTTAATATCTATGTAGTACAAAATCTAGAGATCTTAATGATAAAAGAGCTGCAGCTTCTATTTTAATATTCTATCATTGCCAGCTTCAAAAAGAGAGAATGTAAGTTGGTGTTGGAATAGAAATGTTTTGCATTATTGAATCTATTGAACTGTGATTCATTGGCTAGTCTAGTTATAAGAAGGACTTTCAAAAATAGACTGAAAGCAGAGGTGCAGGTGGATGAACTCTCCTGTTCAATTCAATGATCAATCCCTGTAAATGGGAATGGAATGGATATGGACTAATCAGCTGTGAAAAGTACAGTGACTACAACAGGAAAGCTTGTGTGATTTAATCCATTTATTGGCTGTGTTTGATAGTTCTTGCATGGGAAGAGCAGAGGAGAGTGAGAGGGAAAAGTAACTGAAAGAACCCAATAGGGTAGAAGAATGAAGGACAGAAATAAACTCAACTTTTTTTCCCAGTGAATGTGACAAAGATTCTGAATAAGAAATTGATGTGCAATCATCTCTGCATAAATCATGCACTATTTCTGGAAAACTTCTTGCAGACTTCAAATTCCACTGCAGACTGATTAGTTAACAAAGGCAGTTTAAGAGGTGTCTGTGTCTTCCCACCTTTCCTTACAGGTTCCTTTGATGAGACACTTGAAACTGTGGAATTGTAAAACCAGAAGAACCAAAGTGAAAGGTTTTGAAGAGCTCAGAACAACCAAGTGCTCCTACAAGGGCAGCTCACAGCCAGGGCTCCTGCAGGGTACAACAGCCCAGTGGGAGCAGTGGGTTTGGGATTTCCTGGCCTTTGCCTGTACTTCTGAGATCCAGTAAATGTCAAGTTGATTCTCTCTGGACTTCACAGACTTAGTTATCTTCCTCTGTCAAGATGACCATTGCAGCTTTGCAAAGTCAGTCTCTGCATATCTGAATTTCCACCTAAACCACGAAGAAATGCTAAATTGGGTGTACGTTCTACCCTTCAAATGTGGTTTAGTGGTTTGGCAGGAAGTGTGAATTTTTATTCACTTGATAACAAAAGCTGTTTAATTTAGGTTATGAAGGTTTGCAGAGCGGTTGGGATTTGGGGGGAAAGTGTTGGGAGATCTCGTACCCTGTCTTGTGAGTACACAGTGACTCATGGTGCTGGCTCTGGGAACAGAGCATTCCACTTCTCAGCTGCTTGGGGAACATCGTCTGTGGATGATGGGGAGCAAAGAAAATAGAGACAGAAGAGCTCATGCCTTCCGTGCATCAGAAGTACAGCCTGTGCCTAATCTTCAGTGATCCAGAAAGGAAAGACTTGAAATGCAGACTCAAAAGAGAGCTTGTTAAGGTAACTCTTTATATCTGAAGACTGTATAAGGGTTATTTTACATATCAACAACTAAATTTTTTTTAAAGTGTAAAAGCAACTGTATATTTACTGTAGGGCAGTAAATATCTGTAGCGTTACCAGCTCTTCTCAAGCACTTTGGTATCAGTTTCTTGCTCATCGGTGAGAGTCCGAATCCAAAAGTTAGATGGCAGATGTGCGTCCCATGGTGACGTTGCTGTGTCTGGTAGATGAATTTATCATAGAATCCCAGAAGGTTTGCGTTGGAAGGACCTTAAAGCTCATCTTGTCCCACCCCCCTGCCATGAGCAGGGACACCTTCCACTGTCCCAGGCTGCTCCCAGCCCCATCCAACCTGGCCTTGGACACTGCCAGGGATCCAGGGCCGGGCACAACTTCTCTGGGCACCCTGTGCCAGGGCTTGCCCACCCTCACAGGGAACAATTCCTTCCCAATAGCTCATCTAAACCTGCTCTCTTTGTAAATAAAAGTTCAGTGAAGTTTTGTATAATACAAGCTGAGACCCAAGACTTCTTTCTAGTTTAATAATTAAATATTCAAAACCTCTTTGTTGAAATGGTTCTCTCAGTGGTCCCAGACTGTCTTGCCCACTTTCTCTTCTGGCTCCTGTGTTCATCTGGTGTGAGAACTTCAGAAGTATGTTTGACAGGCCAGGTAAATGCATTAACAGATGCACTGAAAAATCCCCCAGACCAAACCACATTTATTAAACTCTCAAGGTGATTTGTTAAGGCTTATCTTGGGGTTTGGCTTTTTGTATTTAATTGCAGCAAATTATATTCCTTGAGGGGTTTATATTATAAGGAGATAAACTCAGATTTATTCCCCCTCCTTTTTTTTTTGTCTTCTTTTACAGTTTATTGCAGAGTAATATTCAGTTTTCTTCTGTCACTTTTCTAGACAGTTGAGAAGGTAAAAGAAGGACTTGATATGCTTGACAGCTTTTCAGACAGGAAGAACTTGGTTTTGTTTTGGTTTCAGTTGTCCCTAAAGGTGTGTTTGTACAGGGTGGTGAGTTTGGCCCCTGTTGCTGGACGTCACGCCAGCTGCACGGTGGTAAAACCACAGCAGCTTCTCATGGGTCTCAAAACTGTGTGTCAATCCCGAGCAGCAGCACCTTTTAGTCTAAAGCTGTTCGTGCCTGGCACTCTGATTGGGATGCAGGAGGACCCAGCTGCTCCAAAGCCAGAGCCCATGGCATTGGTTGGAAAGGACATTTTTCTGTGTGTTCCATCACCTTTCCTACTTCTCCGTGCCTGGTGTGAGCAGGAGAAGCACTAACTGGGTCCCTGTGTCCCCTCCTTTCCCCTACATCAGGCTTGCAAGCAAGGAGAGAGTTGTTCTGAGCTTGGGGATCTCTTCCTTTCATCCTTCCTTCCTGTTTAACCATCGTTACCCCAAAATTCTTCTGGCTGCTGATGGTCAGAGAAGAGACTATTTTGCAGGTGGCTTGGCCAGTTAGTTTTTGGTCCACAGATGAGAAGTGTAGGAGGAGCTTTAGTGACTCTAAGACCTGACCTGGGTTTTCCTAGTTAAAAAAACCTGGATGCATTAGTATGGAATAGAAGTAAACAGAATAACTCCAATTTTGCACAGGGTTGACTTACAGGGCTTTTTCTCTGTTTGTAGCATTCCTGGTGTTGGCGTTGTCCTGCTCCGTCCTCGCTGGCTGTGAAGTGAGGAGGGAACAGGAAGCGAGGACCTTGTGTTCATCTAATGAGGTGGTGTTGCGAATGCCAAATTCTGAGGATTTCCTGGCCTTTCTTGTTTTTTCTGGAAAGAAGAAAACAAAACTTTAATAAGACAAAAAATAAAATCCTTGTCTGTTTGCCTCTTCCCTTGCCACTCCCCACCACTTCTGCCTTGAGCACCACCAGCCTGGGATGGGATGTTTCCAGGCTCTTTTTTGAAGATATTTATAAATAAGTTGAGGTCCATATGTTTGTTTTTTCCCAAATGATTTCTTTACTGTAAGTCATTGTATTTCTGTGTAATTGATCTATGCGTGGCAACTTGCATCTAGGGAGGGAAGTCGCAAATGGGTTGGGCCTGTGCTGTGCAAACATGGAGAAAGGAAATAAAAAAATAGTTTGACAATAACCCTAATAATGACAGCTGGGGAGAGCAACTTGTTAAAAAAAAATACAAGTTAAAACGAACTTGCCTTGAAACAATAAGAATAAATGGGATGCATAACTGTTACGGATTAAAATAGAGCAGGGAGTAGAGGGTACAGATTTCTCTCCTCTAGCCTCAGCCTGCCCAGGAAAATTTGGCTTATAAATATCCATAGATCAAGGAGGGCAAAGACACTTTAAGATGTGAGTATTTTTAGCAAGAAGGAAAAGCATTTCGGCAGTGTTCCTTCCCATACGTTCTGGTTATAAATCCCGTGATCTTCGTGTGCCTCACAACAGATCAGCATTTCAGGTTCGGTGCCCTCAGTGCGTAGATTCTGTTTCCAAACACAAAAGGGGGGAATTCTCCTAGGTTTTTTACGTGCTTTGGGAAAGAGGAGAGGGAATACATGGCTGGATGTGTGCTGCAGGCAGGAATGTGTGGTGGAAAGATAGGAGCCACAGCAGGGCAGGGGGAGCGAGTGCCCTGCCGTGTCCCACGTAAGGAGATTAGGTTTAAGACTGCAGCCTGGACTTAGCAAAAATTAGAAAGGATAATGCTGCATTAATTCACACAGGTCTAGCTTCTGTAGCACAGTGACAAAACAAAATAATAATAGTCTAAAAATATAACCCTGAATAGAAGAACTTTCTCCTCCTCCTTTTGCCCCGTGCTCCCTCCTCCCTTCGTTTCCTGCTTGGGCACCCAAAGTTGGAAACTTAGAGTGGGTTTTGAATGGGATTTTTCTTCCTCCCCCCGTGCCTTCATATGAAAAAAAATTCTTTTTTTTTTTTTTTTTTTAAAAAGCCTGTTTCTGTAGCAGTGACTCAGTCCTGCAGTGCCTATCTGCCTTGTGTCAGGCATGGGGCTGTCTGGGGGAAGCAGAGTGTGCACATACCCAAACCGTGAGACAAGCTTTGAAATTGCACCAAGTGCACTCGGAGCATCAAATGTGCCGGATCACGCTGTGATTCCAGTAACAGCCAGAGCTCTCCTGGCTCCCAGTGGGAAAGTGGTCATGCTGCTCGAAAAGGGGAGAGAGGCCAAACTGCACATTCGTTTGGATAATTAGGTAAACAGTAAATAGGAGAAGGCCTCTTCTACTCAAACTCCATTGTTTTTTCCTGAAGTTCTATATTTAGATTTGGCAACCAGATTTATCCCAATGGTTGGTGTGTTGTTTAAACAAGGTCACACTGATGTGTGTGCGTGTTTATCTCTGCTTAACTGGATTGCTTATTTGAAGTAAAAATACCTCCGAAAATATTATGCAGAGCTCTTGAAAACTTGTGTACTCGTGGCCCAGAGCACATGGTCTTTATTAGAAAATAGATGCAATTATTCACGTTCGGTTTTGCAGCTTGAAGTCCTGAGGGATTTGTACATAAAACTGTGGAGATTTGATTACATCCTGATTTTATGTCTCACTGGTATATGAGTGTTACATATGCGTAAAAACCTTTTTGTAAGGCAGAGATTATAACAAGTTCCTAAGTGAAGCCAGACGGGTGCTGTCCTGTCTGTTGGAATTGGAATACACATGCTCATTAATTTAGTCTAACTCTGGTAGTTGCTTGTGTCTTTATAAAACCCAGAGTGCCTTTGTGTTTTATATTTAGAGCAAATATTCTGGACTTGTTGGCAGGTTGGCTTGAGACTTCAAGGTACAATTTCAGAGTCAGACTTTATTGTTCACAGCAGTTCCATGCTGCTTGGTGAGGATGGAGCACGGTTTACTAACAGTGCTAGTGTGGTTTAGGTAAAAATAGCAAATATCAGCTCATTTTCCCTTTTACCGATGAAGTGAGAAAACAACAAAAAAAAAAGGCATTTCAGAAATGTCAACTTGAGAGGATTTTGCTCTAAGCAAGAGCATGCAGTTCTGGGGGTGTTTGCTTCCTTTGGTTTTTTCATGGTTCTGTTAAATCTTTTGGTTAAATTTTTTTGTAATGAAAATAGTTGAGAATATATATTTTTTTAAAGAGATTGCTGAACAGTTGCTGTCTACTGGAAGTGCTGCTTGCACAGACTTATAAATAGGACTGTGCTCCATTTGGGAAGGATTGACCTCAGAGAGAGGCCGTTCTGGTCACCTGGTGTTCACACCTAATGAAGCAAAACCAGTCATTTTGGAACTTGAAACAGAAGTGATCTCTGGCACCATAATAATGAATGAAAAGGCACAAAAGAGATGAAGTGCTTGTGCACAGCTTGCTGGAGGACAGGGCTCCATCCTCAGGATGGCTTTGGTGGCTGGGGACCCTGCCTGGGATGCAATGGCTTGTGCTTGGTGCAAATCCTTTTTCATGATGTCCACTTCTTTGTTTTGTCCTGTAGTGAGGAAGTGAGTGCACGTGTCACAAATTAGTTCCTTAAATAGCGTCTGAAAGAGAAATGATCTTCTTTCTCTTCCTCCCTCCTTCCTCTCCCTTCAAAGGCTGAAATTATTCTGTACCTTTCCCTTTTGGGGAGAGCCTTTTTTCGTACATTTGAATTCCCGGGCCAGAGTCAGCGTTAGGGCAGACAGGCTCACCTCTCGGCGATCAGGCGGTGTATCACGAGCCATGTCCTCCGCTGGACATCTGTAACTGTTCTTTAAAGCGCGGGCACGCAGAGGTTTAGTCAAAGAGGGCGTGCTCCCTTCTGTCCCCGAGCCCTGTGCTGTTTTGGTGCCTGCAGGTCACCTTGCTCCATCCCTCGGCTCTGCACACCGTTGCCAGCGCTGGGATCTCCTGCAGGCCTGGCGCCGGGCTCGCAGCAGGCCCAGGCTGGCAGAAGGTCCATCTTCGTTCCAGCGCTTCAGCACTGGCCCTGACATGGGGCTTCTGCACTGATTCGAGGCTGTTCCTGACAGACAGCCTGCGGGGAGAGAACTCTGCTGGTTAGAAGGTCATTTGCATTTTGAAAAAGCTCTTTTTTCTCCCCCAATCTCTTTTTTTTCCTTCTCTTTTGGTTGTTTCTTTCACTGCTTTCTCTATGCAGGGTGTAGTAGTGCTGCAGCACCTGGAATTTTGCACAGACCCTTTTTCCATGCTTCTCCTAAGTGTTTTAATTTCAGGCTTTTGGCATTTTGAGATACCAGGATGTTTCATCTTTCCTCTCTGGAGTTTATTTCTCCATTTAGATGAAGGTTTAATCTTTAATTCCAGATGTCACTGATTTGTTGTCAGCCGTTGCACTTTAATTTGCTGATATTAACACAACATTCTGATGGGGCTGCAAGGTGAGTGTTAGGATAGTTCTCATCCTGCTCAAGGAATTTCCCTACCTAAATTCAGAGCCTAAAATAATTCTGGATCTGTAAATTCTTCCTTGTGTTTTGTTGTGTGCCCAGCTCTCAGTGCCCATGTCTGTGGCTAATGCTTTAATGCTGTCTAGGGACGTGGTTTAGTGGTGCACTGGGCAGTTTTGGGTTCAAGGTTGGATTCAGTCTGCAAGGCCCTCACAGCAGACAGAGAATTTCTTTTACTGCTGGTGTTTAGATGGTAAATGCAAGGATTTCATTATGCACGTTGCTAAAGTTCTTTATTTATATACACTGTAAGCGTACACTCTCCAGTGATTTTGAAGATTGTTGTCAGTTAGCTGGTGGTTATCTTTTGCTGCTGGTTGGCTTTACCATGGGATTTCCAGTGCTTGAGAAGCTTTTAAAATATATTTACATTTAAAAATTTATTTGCAAAACTAGTGTTGTGTGGAGGAGTTGTTGATATAAAGATAGTTTATTCACTCTAAAAAAGGATAAAATAAGATAATAAATAAATCATACATTAAAAAAGAGGAATAAAATAACAGTTACAGCAACTAATTAAAAAATATACAGAATGAAATTATAAACCCTGCTCCTAACATCCTTGGTGGAGAGCTGGTAGGTCTTATTTTTGCAGCAGTCTGCAGTGAGGATGTGTTACTTTCTAGTTATACAAAAATAAAGGCTGGAAAGTTCTAATAAATGCACCTGATGTTTGGGCATAGTTTCCTAGACCATTTTTGGGATGTTTATCCATTAAGTTGCCTATATAGTATAACTGTATTTCCTCTCTTAGTAGTTTAAGCTGCAGTTGGTTTGATGAGCAAAACGATCCCATCTAGCAATAAAACTATGTTTTGCTGGTAAAACCCTTGCTTTAAGATTGCAGCAGCAATGATTTTTTCCCCCACTCTCTCCACAAAAATCCCAAACGCTTCAGTTGGGAATGAAGAGGGGTGATGGGAAGTTAATTCTGCCTGCTGAAACACAAGGCTATTAAACACTGAAATGAGCAGCTTGTGCGTGATATTTCTGAGGGTACTAAGCCCAACCTGTAATGGTGATGAAATGGATGTCACACTGGGCATAAGTGCTTCTTGCTCTATGTAGTCAACGTCCATATATTTATATAAACATACAGATTTGTTTGTGGAGTTGCACAGGTTGCCAGTGAGGTAGGCCAGTGCAGCTGTCTTTCCTCAGGGGCTCAGGTTGGTGATGTGTGGCTGCAGAGGGTTTCCTGCCGGCCGGAGCTCCCTGCGCGTGCCAGGGGCTTCACAGCTCCGCATTAAGGCCGCGGAGGAGCCGCCCCTCTGGGGGCAGCTGTGCCACAGGCTGGGGCCAGGGGCTTGCCTTCCTCTCAGAAATCCCAAAATCTCTGCAAATTTCTGAGCTCACTCACTGCACACAGGTCATTTTGCTGCCAGGCCTTTCCGTGCTGCAGAGCAGTTGCCGGAGCGTTTACCTCCAGGCCGTTCATTTATTCATTTATTTATTTAATTAATTATTTATTTATTTGCACCAGTGCATGTTGCTAAAACCCTTGGCTGGCTGGCCTGGCTCGCAGCTGTGTGTGGGCTCAGCCTCTGCGTGTGCCTGGCTGGCTCCTAAATGTACATTTTTATGGCCCTTGAAACTTGGCATGGGCTGTGTTTGGTCGTCAACAACAACAACAAAAGATTGCTAGTGAAATTAAAACCTGGCATCGCCGTTCTGCAGGTTTATTCGCGATGTATTGAAATGGGATTTTCTTGCTAACATTTCCTGGCATCCATCCAAAGCCCAGCATCTCATAAATTTATATTATCTCTCGCTGCTCTGCTCAGTTGACAGGGCTGTAGCAGCTTCTCATGCAGATCACAGGAACAGCATGGAAAAATGAAACCAGGAGGCTTTCACGTGGGGAGTTTGTATCAGCAGAGAAACTGTAGCGGTTTTGCCAGGGAATTAGAGGGCAAGAATCACTGAATGGGTCACGTTGGAAGGGAGCACAGCCGGTCATCTGGTCCCACCTTCCTGGTCAAGCAGGGTCATCCCAGAGCACAGAGCAGGGATTGCATCCAGACAGGTCTGGGATATCTCCAGTGAGGGAGACTCCCCAACCTCTCTGGACAATCTCTTCCAGTGTGTGGTCACTGCACAGTAAAGAAGTTCTTCCTCATATTCAGGTGGAAATTGCTGTGCATCTTGAAGAGTTTTCAGTACCTGCCATCAGGAACTAGACCATGGCAAAAGCAGAGCCGAGTCAGGCTGCCTCGCCACAGCTGTGGCTGTAACAACAGGTTACGAATCGTGGAGCAGGGACAGCAGGTGCAGCCTGCCTTGGCACCGAAATTCAGGTGAGGGAAATGAGGTCCTCTGTGGCATTTAAATGCTCTGTTGTCACCATTTAGCTTGTTCAGAGGCACTTCAGTCTCAGCATAGTGATAGTGGAAACAGCATATCCTGATGTATCTGGGACAGGTGAGCTTGCAGTGTGGTCACTGGTAGGCTCTGCCAGCTCCAGGCTTGGGAGAGGCACACGTGGCAGCGTTGCTCTCAGGAGCTCCAGTTCGGGCTCAGCAAGGGATCTCTGGCTTCCAGCCATGCCAACTCTTAAGCCTGGCTCTTCGAGTCACCCTAATCCCAAATGCAACAATTTCTAAGGTGCTGTTTCATTCCTCCTCTGTGTAACTTGTAAACATTAATTAGCACTAAATATTAAGAGGTCGAGTAAGTCAGGTGCACTGATCTGCGCTGAGCTGAGGAAAAGTCATATCCACCTGCAGGAAATGTTGCGGGGGGAAACAGATGCATCTTGGTGATAGGAGATGGGAAGGGGATGTTAGGTCATTAATTACTTAGCCTTGCATAAACAAAACTTAATATTTTGAGAAGTCTCTAATTTAAAGGGAAGGAAAAATCTTTCATCTTCTGTGCTATTTAACTACATGTCAAGTTGGGTCAATTGGAAAACTTTTGTGTTCATTTCTGCTTTATATATTGATTACTCCTCCATGAGCTGTTCCAATGCACTGAGCATCGGTCTAGTTTTAAATGGGAAAAGAGCTGAGGGGAGCTAGACTGCTAAATCGAGGATCCCTGACCCTCCCTATTCCTTCTGGTTTCTCTGGGCAGGATACAGGGTGCAATTTGATTCACTTTTCTACAGGTTAAAGTTCATTTGATGGCTTGAACTGAGATCTTCTCAGAAGTGGTATTTGCTTTGCCTGCTGATTTTTTCAATTAAAAGAGAGGACTTGATTGAAAACCCAAGCGTGGTGAATAAATGTTCAGGGTTTATCACGAATGTTGGTGGTCATGTGGCATTTTGGTTGTGGTTTTTTTTCTTTTTTAACTCTCTTCTTTCCCCTTTTTCCCTCTATTTCTTGGTAAAAAAATCTAAAAAATGAGAAGTTGGTAAGTTTGTTTGGTCCAAAACCCATTTAGAATGGAGCAGTTCAGTCATGGGAGAGTGCAGTTCATCCTTCTTTGCAATATAAGCTATGAACTCAAGTTTTACATGTTATAGTGCCTTTACTCAAGCACTAGACAGCTCTCAGAGAGCAGGCAAGCATTAAACATTAATTTGTAACATCAGAGCCAGATTCTCCTCCTTCCAGCTGCTTGGCAATGGTGCATTTGGGGTTTTCTGTGGTATTGCTTTTTTACTTTTTTAATTGGCTGCTAGTATTTATTAAACAACATGCTCAGGGAAATTGCAGAAGCTCTGTGCAGCGGAGCTGGGTACTTTTTCCGGAGAGCTGAATGGTGGAGAGCGGACTTCCCACACAGGAGGCCCTTGCCAAAGATTTATCTTCATATGGTCGGTGCAAATGTAAGGCTGCTTGTGTATATTTTCTGTGAAATGTTATAAAGTTGGGGAAGATTGTTTTCCCAGGACAGTCTTAAAGCTGAGATACAGTTACATTCTGACATAGCAAATCTGCATTTTGTGCATAAATTCTGTCAATATCTAGGAGCAGTGAAATATATGCTGTTAAACATGTCAAATGTGATGATTAAGTGACTGGATTGTTAGGAAGAAAATAGTAATTTTCTGAAAAGCTAAATGAATGATTTGGCACAATGAAGTGCAAACACTACCAAAACAAAAAAAAAACCCTGAGGAAGATGTGCTAGTGGAGAATCACGTTTGTAGGCAGTTGGTATTAAAAACAAGAGTGAAAATATTTCAGATTTTCTCAACTTAATTGACAAACTCCTTTCTTCCCCTGACATTATTTTACCTGCTGACAGCTGCGTGGGTGGCTTGGCACGGCTGGGGATCTCACATCACTAACACAGTGGCAGTCACTGCTGTAAGCTGATTTCTCTGTGATACTGAGACTCTGTAAATGCTTCCCAGGATAAACTGCTGCTCTGGAAGGACTGGACTGGAGCCTGAGTAACTGGACTGCGGATCAAGGAGAAAGTTCTGCCTTCTGAATCACTCGCCTGCATGTTCTATGGACACAAGAAATGCTGGAGCCACTTGAGACCAGTTTTAACTTGGTGGCACTGGATTAGTGTAGACAGAGGGGTTTTTTGGACATCATCGTTGCTACTGACGATGTGTATAAGGAAGAGAGAGATCAGTTTGACTCGAAGCCCAGGCCAAAATTTTTAAGTTAGCTGTTTAAAAGAATTGTCTTATTGATAGACTAAGCAAACTTGTGTATCAGTGTTTTTATGTTAATAAACATGTAAACCTTGTCTGCCTTTTTAGAAGCACTTTGAGAAAGACCCTTTTACCCTCTGTAGAGTACACTGTGGAACCTCAGCCAGGCCAAGGGTAACTTTTCTTTGATCATGAAATGTGGTCGTCTAAGCAGTGGTAACATGAAATAAAAAGTGAAATCAGAAGTAAAAAAAAAGTAAAAAGCCTTCTCAGTGTTACTCAAACTTAAACTAAACTGTGACTTTGATGTTCTTGGGCTTCACGTAGAGTGCTTATTGAAGCCTTTCTCTGTATTGTTAGGTCTGGACAGAGCTGTGGTCCAACCCCTGGCCACACCAATAAAAATAGTTTTGAGTAGCAGTTAACCCGTAACTGGTTTTGCACGTTGCTTCGTGCTGTAACTTGAGACGTGGTTAATCTTTCTGTGTGTTCCCTGGCTGAAAGGGGTGGTCTGTGTGAGTCAGTGATCAGTGTAATGACAGCTGCGTTGGGAAGGGGATGGAGGGATCTCTCTGTACCGTCAGGTGATGAAAAAGGAGGGGAGAATCCCGGTGATCATCTCTGTCCTCATGCAGAGAGCAGTGTCTTGCCTAAAGTTCCATCCTGTCCAAAGTGCTGTTGTGCTGAATCCCTGCCTTGGTGCAGCTGGGCTCACATTATCTGAGCTGAGTCACTCCTTAGTGGTACCAAGTGCTCTCCAAGGGCTGTTTCAAGAGCAGGGTCTGTGTGGGTGCCCAGCCTGGCAGAGATCGGCAGGAGTTACAAAGCACACTAGAAAGCCGCAGCAAGCAAACCCAGGAGGGCTTCAGCTCCTGCACCGTCTGCCTGCGTTTTCTGTCCTCCTGCCCTTCTGTGCTCCCAGCCCAGAACGAGATGGCAGTGTGTTAGCGGGAACTTGTGCAAGCACGGCTTGCAGAGCTGACCAGAAACCTACCTCACCTTCTCAGCTTTCCCTGCTCATTATGGCTTGTGCCACTGGCGCGAGCCACATCGTCATCCGTGGGATTTATTCATCTTTACTTCTGACGTTCCATAAAGCCTGCTTTACCAGACTGCCTAATTCAAGGCATTTGGCCAAAGCACTGCTGCCACATTAGCAGCAAAAGGCTCCACCAGGAGAAGGAGGACCATTGCTGGAAGGGGTGGGAGACCCAGTAACAGCAGACCCAGTTAAAACTGGGGTACTCAATACTGCTGGGCTTGCCTCAGTCTTGAAAACGTGGACTCCAGGGCCTCAGGGGATAACAGCTACCAGCAATAGATGAGGATCAAGTCAGGAGTTACTTTAAAGAACTCATCTGAGCCCGTGGGGCCAGATGGGCTGCAGCCAAAGGTGATCAGCAACCCCTGGGATCAAGAAGCAGAAGAAAAAAGCCAGCTCACTTTTTCCTGGTGGAGTCTGTGTCTCATATTCACGGGAGTATCTCCGTGTTCATTGCTCCTTGTGCTTCCTTGAGTCTTCATTGCTCTGGATGGAAATTGTAGCAGAGTTGTGGTATAGGTACATGTTGTCATTCCAGACTTCTGTCCTGAGCAGCATGATGTTCACAAAGCACGAGAGGCAGCGTCAGTATTTGATGCAGAATTTGCGTTGCAGTATCTGAGCTGTTTCTGGGGTTAGTTGTTGTGGCTTCTTGAACACGGTCATTTTTACATAGTTGCTTCTGTTGTTTTGGAAAAGTCTAACTCACTACTGAATAAAGAAGTTATTTTTTTATTTGATGGAGGTTTTAGGGTAACTCCCTCTCTGTTCCAGGGAGCAGTGATACCGTTTCCCATATATACACTTAAGTAAGGAAGTTTTTGCATCTGCAGCTGTCGGGAATGTACTTTGGCTGATGAATGCAGCCTAGCTTAAAGGCGAGATCCCATAGTGGGTCAGTTAAGCTTTATTGGTCTGCCAGAGCAGATTATCATTTTGTTTAACCAGAGAAGTAGTTTTCATTGTTACTTTATTGCCAAGGGTCTGTCAGCGTTTCCATTATAAACCCCCTATTTTCAGGGATTTGAGTAGACTTGAGATTTAAGTGTTCTGGTCTAAAACTTGGCAAGCCTGTTCTTAGTTCACCAGCGGATATTTTCTTTATGAGATTTTAAAACAGTCAGCTGTTTCTTAAATTGTAGTGAAGGCAAGAGGGCTTTTTCCTCTTGGTTGAACAGATAGGACTGGTTTTTTCCATCTCATTTATTGCAACTAGATTTATAAAAAAATAATCCCCTATTCTGTTGTTTAAAAAGGGAAGAAAGGGGGAGGAGAAAAAGGAATATCTTCCTGCTGCCCTGTTCTGTTTGCCGTGCCTCAAACCCTTCCCTTTGGCCTGTGTTTGGTGAAGTCCCACCCACCCTCTCGGTCCCTTCTCTCCTCCTCTTTGCTTATTTCCCTTCAGTGTATTTACACTCTCACTGCGTTGAGTTGCAGGGTTTGCTCTCCTTGCTCCATTCTTCCTCTTCGCTTTCCTGTCTCGTGCTTCCAGCACTCGATTCTGATGAATCTGCCTGTATCATCTATCTCCAAAAGGCAGCTCTGAGGTACTCTTAAGTGATACAAAATACCTGTAGTAAATAGAGACTTTACCTGTATATAGTAATATACTTTGCTACTTAACTGAAGAGCACGTGCTTGACTCTTAGTTGAGTACTGCAGATTTTCAGTGCTTTTCTGAGACGTTGCTGTGTCTCTAGAGCAAAGTACTTTTGCATTCCTTTTTTTTATTTTTTTTTTTAACCAAATCTTTAATGTAGACTGAAAAAAAGTGAAGTGTGATTGGCACAGAACGGCCCTGTGGGTTTTCATGGCTGGGCTCTTTTAGTCATTTCCTGAGAGCTTGGTGCAGAGATGTGACAGCCCAGGAAGCAACAGCAAGCTCAGCAGGGCTTCATGTGCTGTTAGAAGTCGGTGTGCTACAGGTGAGGGCACGTCCTTCTCGTGGAGATGTAGGAAATACCTGGTTCTGGGATTGGTGCTCAAGGTCTCTAGGAAGAACCTCTGCTGTTTTGCAACTCACAGCCATGAACAAAGTAAGTGGGGATGTAAAGTGGTGAGTGCGGAACTACGGCTACGTGACCACTAAGCAACAAGGAATGTAAGTGAAGCGCCGGAATCCAAAGGGTAGAAAATGAGTGCTTTCAAAAAGCATCACAGTCTCTCTCCCAGGACCTTCAGGAGGTCTTTGTCAGAGCAAGATGCTGGCACAGCTGCCCTGAAGGACTATCATTGGTACCACCGAATGAAAAGCAAGAAGCTGAATAAACAGATGAGCTTGGACTCAGAGAAACCTCTCGGAGCGTACAGGTGGCAGACACATCCTTGGCTTCCCTGGAGGGTAAGCAAAAGAGAGGGCTCCTCCAGTTTGGAAGGGGAATGCAGTGACCCAAATCTTTCCAAAAGTTCTGCGAGCGTGGATGCTACCAGTGGTGACGATCTCCAGGAAGAGCCACCCAGGACGCTCTTCCTGACAAGGAGCAGGCCGTTGCGGGTTCCCTTCAGCCGCTCTCTGTCCGAGCCCGTGCCGCAGCCCAGGAGCAGCAATGCCAGGCCCTTCCTGCAAGCCGGGCGCTCGCTGGACGCCGAGCAGCAGGGCTACTTCACCCGTGGCATCTTCTCCTCTCTCTCAAGTGGCTTTTCAAAGATACTGGGCCGAAAAGGGGACCCTGCCAGGGAGTCCATAACCGAAGGGACAACAGAGGACAATCGAATTGTTTGGAGCGCAGGTAATGAACTCACTTTTGTTTTGTTCCACTTCTGTTTGTGTAACAGGTGAGTGCAGTGAGACATACGATAGTTGTTTAAGCTGTTTTGTAACTTGGCTTTATTAACATGACGTTGGTGATGCTCTGATGTTCTGTCTTGATTTTTAAAAAGCAGTTGAATAAAAGGGTCTTTTTCTGATAAGGGAGTGGTATGAGATGTTTTGGTGTGTGCTTTAGAAGTTGGAGGTCCCTTTAAAACAAGCATCAGCCGGTGGTAGCAGTAGCATTTCCTTCCCAAGTGCACCCTGTGTGTGGTGTACGCAGTCCTGCAGGCACAGTACCCTCTGTGGTGTTGTGCTGCCTTGGTTGACTTATCAAGCCTGGTCCTGTCAATGAAGTACTTGGGAGAGAGAGAAATTTAGCTGTCTTTTAAACAGAGCTCCAGACAGTGGAATGGATCTAGTTCCTCATACCAGATTCTCCATTTCGTAATCAAGCAGCTGAATTGGTGTCTGCTCTCTGGTAGATGCCAAGGACAGCCGTGTTGCAAGGGATTGCAAGGGATTGAGGTCAGCAAGATGCCAGTCTGAGATTTCATTTAAATCTACCCTGCTGATGATAACACTCTTAAGGCAGGGTGGGAAGAAAGAGGGAGGGAAAGGGGATACACTTGCCTTTTTCCTGAGGCTTTTCTGAAACTTTCTAGTGGGCTACCCAGCTTGAACCTGGTAACTGATGATGCCTGGAAAAAAATCCACCAAGTTTAAATTTGTAATGAAACCAAAAATAAACCTTCCTTCTCCCCAAAACCTCAGCACTTTCCAGAGTCCTCCAGATTGTCATGTTAAAAACCTGATAACATCTGGATATGGTTGAGGCTGCTGGACAAGTCATCAGTATTCCAAAACATTCAGCAGTACCAATGAAAGAAGAATATACTATGTCTGCAGGGGTGTTCAGTCTTTCAGTCCTGGTGGAATGTCCCTGACAGGACTGTGTTTGCTATTGCAAGCTGTCACGTTGCTTGAAAACAAAAACAAATGACCAAAAAGAAGAAATAACTAAGAAGGACTATATCTGTTCAAGCCTATCTATTTACAGTCACTGATTCATTTCTTCAAGACCTTTCTCAATAGGAATTTGGCTTGATCATGCTTAATAAATTGTGTGGAACACATGGGGGGAAAAAGAAAGTAACAGAACTCCTTTTTTTCCTTTTTCTTTTCTGTTGAGGTCTTCTCATTAAGCAGTTGGTTGGGGTTTTTTTCTCTCCTCCGTATTTATTCAGATTAGGAACAAAGGTTTCTACTACAGGCTCTCACTGTTGTTGAGACCTTCTGGGAAGGTATTCTGTGTGATATGAGCATATTGGATCAAAATCCCACAGTATATGAAGGGCAGAGCATCCTTCTTTCCTCTGTTCTGGTGCTCTTTGATACCAATGGTTCTCTCCTAAGTATTGCCAGTGGCTGCATTATTGGGATGCTTTGCTTTTAGTAGTGTGTAAAGTAAACAAAGGAAAAGTATTATTTGTGGGAAGGCATCACTTGGTAAATACTTTGTGTCAGCTATGGGACAGTGACGGGGCCTTTTGCCTCTTTGGGGTGGGCCAAACCTCTGTCTGAGCCTGCCAAAACTGGTTTTGCAAAGAGACTCACAATTCAGGAACTGAGAGAAAAACAATGGGTCTCTAGATTAAAAGTCAAACTCTCTCGAGGGAGGAAATTGTAGCTGAGAAGGTGTTTGGGGAAATAAGATTGATGAAGTCACCCATAAAATCACTTGCAACAGCCAGGTCCTGCTTGGGCCACTTCACAGGAAAACAGAGCTTTTGGTGGGATGGACAAACGACTCCATGGGGTTTCTTTTCACCCCTTGCCATCACAGACGTTCAATGTCTGATTCCTCAAGTAGGTGACAGCTTGTGTTTAACAGAACCAGTTTGCCCTGTAAGAGGTGCAGCTGTGTGGGATACACAGTCAGAGGACAACTCATTGCTCTCCACTGGTTTTATTTTTCCTTAAAGAAGTGCTGCCTATGCCTTAATTAGCTGGAGCTGCTGGGCAGAGGCTCCTGCCCCGTGCAGGACTGTGGGCTGAGAGCTGCTAAAACAGTGGCAAAACTTGTGAGCTCCTGGGGTTTAGATCTGAGGTCTGAGGGAAGTGACTTGAAGAGAAAAGGGGTGACAGAAATACATATCTGTCGTGTTCTTCAACCACAGTCGAGATGCTCAGAAGGGATCAAATCTTGTGTTCTTCCAAAAACCACAGGAGTTTAATTCTGTGGGGGTCACTGAATTGTCCACTGACTGTTTTGGTGCTTGGGTGGGCAGAGAGTGTCTTGCCGTGCCTAAAGTCCTGTTTACTGTTCAAGGAAAAACCCAAGAAAATGAATGTATTCCTGTCCATGAGAAGCAGAACTTGTTAATCCTCGTGCAGCTGAGATCTGTGGTAAAAGTGCTCAGGCACTTAAACTAGGCACAGGATGGTGTGAGACATGGGGTTTCTCCAAAGTATGCAAGCAGCTTTACACGGAAAAGCTTCATCAAAAGTCCCCCAGGAAATTCTTGTCACAATGACTGAAACCCGAGAGACCTTTTCTGTGTTGTGAAATCCACAGTGGGAGAGGCATGCTTTGGACTTGAACCAGGAGAACCCAGGGATGCACGTTCCGTCTCTCTTCTGTCCAAGGAGCCAAGTCCTCTACTTCCACAGCCTCACTCAATTAAAACTCTGAAATGCTTGGAGGTTATCAACTTTTTTTAAAAGTTTGTCTTTCCTTCTAATGCTTGCCTGGCCTCTTGTGTTTTGCTTCATCTCTGTGACGGAATTGCAGAGGGGTTGCCTTCTTCAGGAAATGCTTAACTCCCGAAAGAGAACCAGTTGTTTTCATGGCAGCTTGAAGAGGGAAGTGGGATTTAAAAAGAAAAGAATAAACAAGATCTGGATAAATATTTTCCAGTTGGTCTCACAGTCTAGGAAGCATGTTCAGACACTGTTTCATCGGTTCTTGGCTGGGGAAAACCCTCCTGGATGGACTCACTCATCCTCTCAGGCGATGAAAGGATGCTGAACCCCGGGAGAGCTGCATCCTCCAGCTCTGCCCAGAGCCCTGGCGAGATGCAGAGGCTCCCCGGTGTGCATGGCAGGCTGTCTGCATCCTGCTGCAGCGTGGGTTTGGGGAGGAAGGGCACAGATGGAGTGGACAATTAGCAGGAATAGCAGAGCTCTCTCCTGGTGTGCTGTGTGGCTGTGCTCAGGAGCAGCCTGGGCCGGCTTTGGGTGTGAATGAAGTGCTTTTGGTGCGCATCTGCTGATTTCTAACCACTCCTAGAGCCAGATGTTTGGAACCAGCATTCCCACTGGCATCTGTAAAGCCTGAAGGTAAAAGGTCTTTTACTCACTTTTATTATTATTTACTACTTAAGAAATCTAAGAACATATTAATTTCTAGTAAATTTGTCAGCTTGAGGAAGGAGAAGTGTCATTCTGATAAACTTGTTGATTGAGAACGTACTATGACATGGGTAGAAGGAAGATAAGGAAGGAGCTGTGCAGGCAAAGCCTTGGATACCAGGGCTGTGGGTGAGCAGCTGCACCTGTTCTTATTATTTCTGAGTGTTACCAGTGACCCTTTCACACTCTTGGGAATGGGTTTGTGAGAGGGTTCTCAGATAACATTTATTTCACTGTTGCTTATCTGGATCTCAGGGTGCTGTGCGTTTAATTGTAGACTGATGACAAAATAATCCTTCCAGCAGAATGCCTTACCTATATCTTCCCTGGATATCTCTGTTTTGGTTTGAGGGGGTGAGGGTAAACACTGATTTCTTTTATTTAGTGTGTGTTTAGTTTTCACAATTGGCCCCTTGTTAATATTTTTATAAAGACAATTCTTCAGAATTCCTTCCTCCTCTTTTGTCGCCTGGATAAAAATATGTTTCTCCAGTCTTTTAATTTTGATTTCAAGCTTTCATTCATTTTATAGAGGATTTTTTGTGCCTTGAGTGAGAGAGAATATTTTATATCCTTGCTTTTTCAGAATTGTTTGGGGGTTTTTATTATTCACTACAGGTATTTGAACTCTGTGCTCTTCTTAATATCTTTACACTCTGGGTTTATTAAATTTTATTTCTTATATATTTCCATATAAACTTATCTAGATATTTGTATTTTCCCATTTATAACTCAAAACCGAGACAGGTCCCTGTTCAATTTCTTTCAGCAATTCCCAAAATACAAAGCTGTTTCTTCCTGAGTAGGAATTTAGTATTTATTACTCATTGGAGCAGCTTTTCTGTATTCATGTTTTTAAAACCACTTGCTCGTTTTAGAAGCCCTTCTACTGACTCATGTTCCTCCACTCCCAAATCTCTTCTCCTCTTAAGTAGTTTATTTTTGGTGAGGTTTTTATTAGGGAAGTTTTACACAATTGGGCTTATTCATGTGTTCCTTTTAAGTGCTGTACTAATGCCTTGTGCTGTGAAACCTGATGTTGTTGTTGAAAGGTGTAGCCTTAATGTTCAAACTCCTTCACCTTTAATTATCAGAACAGATTCAAGATAGCTGCTTGTACAAAATCCCTTGTTGCATTGAACTGTAGGTTTGTGTAGTTATAAACCTGAAAATAACACATTGCTGTCCGGTTTCTCTCTCTTTTTTAAACTGTAGTGTGCTCTCGTGGTAGTAAATGTTGTGTTAACATGGTATATTTGTGATTACAGGGGTGTGGGGATGCACAGGGAGCATTGCTGGCATTTGGCAGCTTTAAGTATCTCTTAAACATCCCTCCCCACTGCTTCCTTTTGCCTGGTTCATCCCAGGCATTGTAACGTTTAACGTGGGCACTAGGCTAGCGCTGTGCAGCTGAATATTTATGAGCCCAACACGAGATAATTAGCCATAATATCCGAAGCCAATAAAATTGTGCTTATCTGATTTTAATTCCACTTAACGGATGGTGTCTCTGTGCAAGTAGTTGCGGTCACTTCAGCGTTGGCTGGTGATTTCCACGCATTTAGTCCCCAGACCACTTAGTCAGAACCAAAAATTCACACTCGGTGGGATGAATGAGGATGTTTCTATTTGTGAGAGCTATTTCCTGACTCATGAAATCATGGCAAGTGAGTGGCAGGGTGTCACGTTCCAGGTTGCTTTTTGTCGTTTCTGTGGTCGGTATCCGTGGGGCCGTCGGGATGATGTGCTTCATGCTGCTCGTGCGGAGGAGTCTGGCAGCTGGCGCATGCAGGAATATTATCTGTGATTACCTTGATCATGAGAAATTACTGCGTGGGAATTATCTTAGGAGAGGGTAATCGTGTCCTGGAGACGTCTTGTCTCCTGTGTTTTCTTTGCAGGGAGAGAGGGGTTTGAAGAGATGCAGCTTTCTTAGAGGCAGCCAAAGAGTAGAAGTGTGGAGATTAGGAGAAAGGGCTCCCGGTGAAGTAAAGCTCTGGGGTTTTGGTGGGAGAAGCTTTTCCTTTGATAACAGGCCAGACAGGGTCAGAAAGAGGTGGCTGGAGGAGGAAAAACAGTCTTTGCTTTCCAAAGGAGAAGCTGTGTCTGCAGCGGGCAGATTTGGAGTCTTTGACAAAGCTCTGTGTTCCAACGGTGGAGCCTCCAGAAAGAGAAGCTTCAGCTGCGAGACCCAACGGGGAAGGATGTCCCAGAGGGCAGCAGGAGATGCTCGTGGCCCAGGGCTGTCTGCGGGATGTCAGCACCTGCCCCACAGCCCAGGAGGGGCCCAGATTGGTCCTTGCCAATCCCCTCGAGGGGTCAGCAAGCCCAGGCTTTGTCAGTATGAAAGAAACTGTGGTAGACTCTTCTCAGAATTCTGTGTTCTTCTTAAAGACAGGCCTGAATCGCAGCTGCCAGAGGGTACAGAAAGGGGAAGTGTACCCAGTGGTTCGGTTCCTGCTAAGCTTATTTGACACTGGAAATGGGAGCCTTAACTCTTCCTGACACACATACATTTGGGCCTTGCAGGGAGAGGGTAAGTTCTGCCGTGGTAAAATTTTCTTCAGGCAAAGCTCCCTGGTTTGCATTTCCACAAGTGCTGCCCGTAATGGAACTTGGCGCGAGATGAGAATCGCCTGCGTGCTTACAAAATGAGCGCTTCCTAGGCACATTGACCCTTTTTTCCTTAAAATAACAAACCCGGAGGAAAGTATTTGGGTTTTAGGCCTTTGGTTTTTTTCCAAATAACGAATGGTGCAGATTTGCAGTGCTAACAGTATGTGACTTAGGACTCAAAGCAATGGCATTTTATAAGTAAACATGTGCAAGATTATCTCTGTGCACTTATTTATCCCATTACTTTGGTATAGAGTTACTTGATTGCTTGCTTTAACTAATTAACTTGTATTATCGTTCAGCCTTATGCTTTCTGTGGTGATACGTTCTCTGTGGTAGTTACTCAAGAGGCTCTTTAGACTCTTCTGAAATAAATACTTCAGAATCCTGTAAAACATCACTTATTTAAAGGAAGCTGTTTATGTAAACAATAGGCTAATGCATGAAACTCTTGACATGTTAGCATCGAAACCAACTGTCCCCCAAGTGGTTTTGTTCTTACTCTGAGGAAAGCTGAAGCTCGACATCCGGTTTTCTGTGGGCGAGAGAGCTTTTTACAAGTTATGGGACCGCTTGTTCAAATGAAGTTAAAAAATATTTCCTACGAAGGTGACAAAAAAAAATTACTGAAATAGCTTCTTAAGGAAGCTCATGTTTTAGAGAGCAGGCATTCTCTCTCTTTGTCCCTTATGGGGAATGAGCTAGTCATTTAAATCTGCACTTGGTATAGAAGATCCTTCTCAAAACACGGGCATTTAGTAAGGACTAGGGGTTATGGTTTTAAACTGAAAGAGGGCAGGTGTAGTTTCCATATTCAGAAGAGATTCTTCCCTGTGAAGGTGGGGAGGGCCTGGCACAGGGTGCCCAGGGAAGCTGTGGCTGCCCCTCGATCCCTCGAAGCATCCAAGGCCAGATCGGCCGGGGCTTGGAGCAACCTGATCTAGTGGAAAGTGTCCCTGCCCATGGCGCAGGGGGTGGAACAAAATGATCTTTAAAGTCCCTTCCAACCCAAACCACTCTGGGATTCAATGGTTCTGTGAAAAACCGCTCGCCTGAAAATTGCTGCAGAGAGGAGCCAGATGAGTGACAGTGATGTGTGAGAACAGGAGTGAGCAAACGCACTTCTGCAGTCAAATGCGTTTATTTGTGTCAGCTGTCACCACACATCGCTACCGATGCTGTCTGTAGGTTTGAGACTTAGGGGATCAGAATTACGTGGGGTTTTGAGGTTTGAATTCTAGTTCTTGAGATTTGTTGATTGTGCAAAGACCTCTGATTCTTTTTGCCCTTCCTTGCCACAGACAAATCCCTCTTTCTAAGAAGTTAAGTGCAAGAGAGAGTACCCTGTCAAATGCAATGGCAAGTTGTAAACAGACCTGCTTATTCATTTTATGTCTGACTTCAGCTGCTTTTGCATGTTTTAGAGGTATTGAAGAGCTTTCCTGTATCCTGTACTCTGACTCTACTCCCAAGTAAAATCTTCTGAGATGATCAGATATTTCTGTGATGATGGTATGGTCAGAGTTTTAGCTGCATCTCACTCATCCTAAGATGAGTTGCTGTCTATTTTCTTCTACTTACGTCTCTGAATTTACAACCCATTTTCATAGAAAAAAATAGTAGCCCTTTTGATGTAGATACCCTTAAAAGCAATTTTCCTCTAACAGTCATTTAGTAACACAGATGCTTTGGCAGGCAGGTTTGGCAGGTTTTGACAAAGCACTACAAAGAATCTGCCGAACTTTAAACTCATGCAGTGTGTCTCCATCTACCTTGTTTTTCCTGTTAGCTCTGGCTGCACTTGTACACAAGAAGAGGCTTTGTTGGCAGCACAGATCCAGGCAGTGCCACTGAGGGGGAGCTGCCTGTGAAGGGAAGAAGGTGAACACACAGACCCAAACAGCTCCCAGTTGCCTTCAGTTACCTCCGCTCACGCAACGCTTTTTTTAACATTACTGCTGGGGTATTTTGGCTGTGTCCTGTATAAATAGCCTCTCTCAGTAACCAGTTCCTCTGCCAGCTTTATGAAGCAGTGAATCCTTGCATGCCTGGTGTACCATGGTGCTGCTTTTGCAGGCTGGGCTGGCTGAGAGCATGGTGCTCAGCCAGGGGAGGATTTGGGCTGCACTGTGGTTCGTTGTAGGTTTCCTGTCAGCTCTCCTGTAGCTGATAAAAGGAGCATGGTTCAAGCCACTGATGTCCTCTATGGCGGCCTGTTCCTTTACTGAGGTAGTACTTAAACAATAATGAAACTTACTCTTACAGAAATTAGGACAAAGTTTTGAAAAGGAATGGGGAAGGAAGGGATAAGTGTTCAGGCTGTTGTGGCAGAGACAAATCATTGTCTCCATGTTGGTTTTCATTATTTCCAACTGTGACTTCTGCCCCCACTTGCATATGCAACAACATATGATAATTTGGCTCTTCTTTATGGCATCCCAGTGTTAGGCCTGACCTGTGTCAGTAAAAGCCTTTCGGTCCAGAAGATTTGGTTGGCAGCACCGGCATCTAGGAGAGTGTTGAGTACCCTGGCAGGGTGGCAGGTGAGGCCCCTCTGCCTTTGTGGGGTTAGGCATCAAGAGGTTTGTGCATCTTTTATATGTCTTTTTTATATCTTTTACTATTAATACATAATCTCAAGGAAATGTCCGAGGTGGTCACCCTGGTCCTTCAGCAAAGTCAGAGTATGTGGTTAATGCTAAGGAAAGAGCAAACCTACATATGTAAGGAAAAGGTGGTGCAAAGTTCTCTGTCTTGGCCCTGCCCAGGCAAATCCTGTGCATGGCCAAAATCAGGCTGGTGCCCTCCCACACATTCGAGTGCTGGTGGGCACAGGCCAGGGCTGGGGAGCTGGGACTGCTGTGGGGTCTGCCCAGACCCAGCGCAGCACTGCTAATGAGGTGTTCCCCCTCCTCACACAGACGTGACTGCTGTGTTCCCTGCTTTAGCTGTGCTAACAAGGTGTTTTCAGCTGGTGTATGCACAGCAGCAGGGAGCCACAAAACCTGCCCGAGGAGCTTGTTATTATAATGACAGTTCCTTAGCTCCTGCTTGGATATACTCTAAAAGGGGAAGACTTCTTTCCAGGAAATACGTTTTCCCTTCTTCATCAGGGAGTTTCTTCTGAGCTTTCCGTGAATGCTTCATGCCTACAAGCAGAAGTGGAGGTCCTTAAATATAATTGTAAAATGCCATTGGTTTTTGTTTCTGGGGGGAATTGTCCATGTAGAGCAGGAGTTTTGAGTTAGTTTGACATAAGACATGAATGGCTCAAACATATCAATTGAAAAATTTGTGTTTGCACAGGAACCAAAACAATTTATTGGGTGGGTATGTGGCATCTTGTAGAGCCAGCAGCCACCAAGTGCAGGAGCCTGGCTGTGCTGTGCAGCATGTGTGCCCAGACTTCTGCCACCTTCCTACTGTTACTGTGGAAACTATAATTTCCACCCTGGCCCTGAAACAGGGGGTTTCTATCTGCAAAAGGGGACAAGGTCTGCAGATGAGAAAGAAATACTCCTGTGCAGTATGAAGCCAGCTGGGGCACTGACTGTACTGGGTTTGCATGGTTGTGCTTGATGTGGAGTTCCATATTCAAATGGATGTTGATGTGTTTGTTGTCATTTTAATGGTAAAAATCCAGGTGGGTGTGTTGTATATGCACTTAGACATATGGACCTGAGGAGACCTGTCCTGAGAAATGGAAGCTAGGGAACGCAAGGGAAAGGAAAACATCCTTAGAGAGTCGGACATTTCTGAATTGTCAGGTACACAGATGGAAAAAAGTGACAGTGTAAAGGCTCATCAGACTCCCTCCCTGCCCCCGACTGGCCTGGCCTGAATTAAAAACACATACAGCAATCTCCACTCTGAATAACTTCTGCATGGCTATATAATTTCAAAGAGAAACGCTTTCAGGGTGATGATAGGTTTTGTCTACATCTGTAATGTCTCATTTGTCTTTGGATACCCAACAGCCTTCGCTTTGTTTATTCAGAGCTAAGCAAACATGAGGCTGAATGTACTTTTCAATGATCAATGTAAATCAACTTGAAAAATGGAAATCGTTACGAAACATACACACACGTATATATTTAGCGAGGTTTGCTAGATTGATTGCTCCTAAACCTAGAGCTTGGCTCCTCTTACGTGCAGGGAATTCACAAAGAGACAGCCATAGCCCAGGGACAGTGAAGTGTGGTCACTGATGGATAAAATAAAATTCAAGTCTGTTTGCATTTTAATGGATTTTAATCACATGAGAGTTTGGAGGGAAAAAAAATAGATTTTTTTTTTCTTTTCATCATTTTGTCTGATTGCTTCAGGGCTAACAAAAGTGGTCCCAGGTACTGAGATACCATTTGCAGCCCTTGTGCTCCTGTTGAAAAAGGCTTTTGCAAAGACAAGGGATGTGCACAATCATCATTAGTCACTGAGAGCAGGACAAATAGTGCTGGTCTGTAGATGTGGCAAGGAAAGCAGAGCTTAAAGTTTTTGGCAGACTAAGTAGTGAGGAGGAAATGAACAAGATGCCATGGATGGTTTTTATCACCAGAGATTTACAAAAATAGGCTTGACATCCGTCAGGGGTTGGGGGGTAGGGTACCATCCAGCTCTAACCATGTGGAAGCAGCACCATCTGTCTCTGGCAAGCTAAAACTCTTGAAAAAAGGGAGTTGTTCCTTAGTCTTTCACTCTTTGGTGCTGCCTCTCATCTGTTTGTCATTCCTGCTGTCTGTGGCACGATCTCCATGCGTATTTTAAACGTTCTTGCTTTGTGCTGCTGGCGGGGACCAGCTCTGCCTGGCTCACCACTCCTTCCTGCTGTCCCTGCTGCTGCTGCCTCATTCCTGCTTTGTCAGCCGCTTGTTTCCTCTGGAACCCCGTTCCTTGTGCCATAATATTGGGTGAGATTTATCCCTCAACCCTCAGAAATAATTTTTTGTTCAGGAACACCATTAGGACAGCTAAACCAGGTATTTTGTGATAATACTATCACTAAAAAGGAAAGAAAAAAAGAGAAGGGGGAGCAGAGTGTGTGTAAAATGCCAAGGTATTTCATGAAGGGCAGAAAATAGAGAAGCTCAAGCTTTTTGCCCCGTATTTTCTTTTGTTGTGTCACTAAGTGGGATGTTTGTGTCTGTTTATACTCCGATTTCTTGTGTGTTTTGAAATCTCATTGTACTCGGTGGAAAATTGGCTGCTTAAGTAAAGGCATGTTAAGGACAGCTCTCTACAGTAGCTGGAAGGAAATGCTTCTCGAATGTATTGTCCAAGTTGGTTCTAGTTAATAGTCTCTTGGGTATGTGAACTTTCCTTGGCTCCTCCACCCATCTTCTGGCAGCAAACAGAATTCTTAGCATTTCAATTTAAAAATAAAATAATTAATAAAAACCTGGGCTGCCCTTCTAAGTTGTTTCCCAATAGGAGTGAAATGTACTTCAGTAATAACTCATAAACCCACTGGTGTGGGTTGATTGTTCCTGCTGGGGAGGGGATCCCCACTAAACAGCAACATAAAGCATATCTCTTCAAAATATTATAATTAACTGCATTTCTATAAAAACCCTCCTCTCCCTTTTCCCCTGCTCTGGTTGGATTTACTGTTATGAGATGCAATTGCTCAGCAGGACTGCTAATTAGATGTTACCAGGCCTGTTTGTGCAAGGTTGTGACCTATAAATTTCTGTTTAGCATTGCTGGAGGACAGACATTTTCTCTCCACTGGTTATTATTTATCCTTGCTGAGTTCATGTGTTCTCCTTCTGGGATTTTGGAGAGGGCCACCTGTGGCTCTACCCTTCGGACAGAAGGGGGTTTGGATGTGCCGTGGGAGCTTTGTGATGTCAGTTTGCAAAGCATACAGCAGGGAAGACGTCTGGGAACAAGTGCATGTTTGTGCTTAGGCATGAGATGTAAATATAAACTCAAATATAATTTAAAATATAGATTTACAGTACAAAAATCTGGCTCGAAAATACAAATCAGCTAAAAAGCAGCGTAGTGAAGAACATGACGTTTGGTCTTCAGGAGCTTTGTATTTTACAACTCTTGGGGAACAGAGCAGGAGTCAGGAGGAAGAAAGTAAGTAGGTGAGGGCTCAAGGGGAGAGAGTGTTTGGGGTGAGGATGTGGCCTTTATTCGTCACAGCCTAAGCTACTGGAAAGAGGAGGAAGCATTAAGTAGAGGGAAAACCCAGCTGAAGAGTACCTGAAATGCTGCACCCTGCCTCCAGATCCTTTTAATTAGCCAGCCCATCCTCAAAGGATACATTAATCATGCTGCTTGGGGTTTGCCAAAAGCACAGGGAACCTGCTCCACCCGTTGAGGTGGTACCTCCGGAGCCTTGAGCATGGCATGGCAGAAATGTCCAAACCAAGAAACGTCCTTCCCCTGGCACAGGGTTAGCTCAGCACCTGCAGTTCTCTGCCTGGTGCTGTTACTTCTTCCTGTGTTGCCTCTTTCTTTCACGGCTGGTTTCCCACAACACGGAATCCTAAAGTGGCTGGGGTTGGGTGGAATCTTAAAGATCATCCAGTTCCAGCCCTCTGCCGTGGGCAAGGACATCTTCCTCTCGACTGGGTTGCTCCGAGCCCTGTCCAACCTGGTTTTTGAAACTTCCACACGGCTTCTCCGGGCAGTATCACGTGGAGTAGGCAAGAAGAAAGAAATCACCCACTATATGCTGAAATTTTGGAACAAAATTAAGCTTGATTTGCCAATCCTGGCATTGTGTGGTAATGAGGAGAGCAAAGCACTCTGAGTCAGGAGGCTCCTGAGCCTTGATGCCAGCCTGCAGCTCAATGTCCTGCTTTGACCATGGTGGTGGTGACCTCCTTATGCTTAACCAAAGGGGATTTTTCTGCCCAAGCCGGCTTTCCCTCCCTAAACCAGGTGCAATAGCTGTGTTAAATTACACAGGGAAACCAACCTCACATAACCCTTAACTGAAGGTTAAAGGGTAGAGCTGATGAAAGAGGTACTACAGGTCGTTGCTGTACTGCATGAAGTGTGGGATTCAGGTTATTTGTCATAAGACATCTCTTTGCATAAATCTAAATATGGCTCAGGATCCCAATTGCACTTTTATAAGACCCAGTCTCCTTCCTCTAAAGTTTTGTGTCTGAACTATCATTAAATGATGAAAAAGGTCCAATCTTTTGTTTATTAGCATTGATTTACTGAGATGCATGGAGACTTTTCAGATGTTGGTGAGGAAAATGGAATGAGGAGCGTTCTGGTGCTTTTGCTTTTAAGTAGGCCAGATCAACTAATTGGTATGTAATAACCTGGTGGTTCCAGGTTCTTCTGAAGACATTTTGAAGGTGCCAGAAGGAAGCAGAATGGGTCTGTCTAAATAGCATGGGGAGTACTGCAGGGCTTCTTGTACATTATATTTGAATCCCTTGAGGAGGTGCCTTACTAAGTCATTTGTTTTAGGTGGTTAAAATATGAAAGCTAACTTTAGCCTATATGCCTGAATGACCTGGTTAATATGCAAAAAAATGCACATTATTGCAGCAGGTTTTAGTGTCCTGTGAACTCTCCCTTTGACAAGGGAAATAAGCTCCCCTCTATGTGACGTCAGCAGTGCTCACAACTCCTCTTTTCCCTTTTCCCCCAAGTCTGTCGAGGCAAGAAAGAACCCAAACCCAAAAGAAGCACCTAATTGCTTCTTGTGTCTACCCCAGCCATGAGGAAACATTCAGGCTGAAAATAGCTAGAACTGTACAGCAGCAGCCAGCTGTGCAGTGGTGGCAGGGTGAGCGAGCATTTAAAGCATCATGTGCGATTGTTGTGGGGTTTTTTTTCATATTACTCTTCTTTTTTCCTTTATCCTTTCTTGTCATAAACACCACCACACACAGGAAGGGCTGGTTTGAGATCACCTAGGGTGTGTTTCTGTAGAGGTGGGTTTCAGAGAAGGGGAATTCAGCAGCCCTGCCATTGCTCTGGCAAATGAAGTTTATAGGGTAGGATCAGTGACAATGAAAATATCTGCTTTCTGGAAAGGAAGCCAAAGATGAAAGCTTGTAAAAGAGACAAGCCTGCATGGTATAGTTTGGGCTGCGCTGGAAGACAGCGGGTTTGCTTGTCAGTCGTTCATCTGGGACTTGCTGTGGGCACTGTCCCATCACCTGCTCTGTTCCCGGGGCTTCTCCTTGTCTCCGCAGAAACGCTTCCCTGCCTTTGCCATTCCCATTCCTCCCTCCTCGACAGGAGAGAGCAGAAGGGTCCTGCTCTCTTGAGAGAGGTCTGTGACAGATGAATGTCAGCTGGCTGATGCCTTCTTGGCAAGGGTGGGGGTAAAGGGGTCTGCGAGCTGTGGTGTTGGTGCTTTTGCCAAGCTCTGTGCACTGCTTGTGCCACACACCCTTAATTTTGACCTCAAGCACACTGGTACGTTTTTGTGTGTGTGCACCAAAAATATGTGCAGGAACTGAGGAGCTTTTGCCTTCAAATTGTTTTGTTGGGGTTTTTTCTGCACAGCTGCCTTGGGCCAAGGTCCTTTTTAAGTTCAGGACATTTTTTTCTTTTGTCCTCTTCCTGCACTGCTGCAAAAAATAAAGAATAAAGAGGGAACAGCCCACTCTGGATGCCTGCTGCTGAAGAGACTGTGAGATGGAGATTAGGGGTTGGTGAGAGCAAGCACTGCAGAGGAGAGAACAAGGTGAAGGGCATAGAGCTGGGTAAAAAAAGGACCATGCATAAATTAAGAGGAAAAACTGCAGACTTTTTTTTCTCCCACGAATAATTAACTTTTCTGCTATTCTTCACTTTTCTGCTTTCTAAACCTCTCACGAAAGCCTCTCCTTGCTTTGGGGAGAAGTGTCACTTGAGAACCTTCTCAGAACTTGGCAGCTATGTAATAGGGGCATGTAATCTTTTATAATCCTCTCTACAGGTTTGTAATAACCGTTTCTGTTTTGAGATTCCAAAGTGTTTTGTAGGCCAAGTGGGAATTCAGCTGTGAGAGAAAAATGTACTTAATATTCAGGAGCAAAGATGAGTGGTCCTGGGCAGGGAGCGAGACCTGAATAAGAAGGAAGGGAAACCTGCTTAGCATTGAAGGAAGGGTCACAGCAATGGCTTCAAGCAACTGCGGCTTATTTGAAATCTTAGGTATCCTGGGAACCAAATTGGTTTTTCACACGGGCAGCAGCTTCTGTTGTGGTGATGTCATGAGATTTACAAGGCTGCACAATGAGGCGCTTGTTCGCAGGCAGGGGCGCAGGGAGCACGGGGCGCACCTGCAGGATTTGGGACATCCCCACCTTGATTGGGCTGTGATTTCTGGTTCCGCTTGTTGAGCCACCGAGCGCACGGTGATTGCCTGATTGGAGGCGGCTGGCACTGGTCCACGTGGGAAGGTGCTGATGTCTCCCAACAGGCACATCCTTCACGGTGTGTCTCCTGGACCAGGCTGGGTGCAGCCCACGAGGACGGGGACAGGGAGCGAGGCACAGCGGGGGGAAGCGAGGATCAATTACCCTTTGTAAGTTTAGCGGTTAGCAATCGGCTAGGCAGCAAGTAAGAAGCTTAGAGGAGCTCAGTAGTATTCAAGCTAATTGGTGGCTTCAAACTGCTATTAAGAGCTCCCACACCTTTTGCTCAAAGAAGCTGCTTGGTGACAGCAAGCTGGTGCAACTTTCTGCTTTCTAATCAAAATTACCCTGCCAGGCCAATCTGAGCTTTTTGCCTAATTTTTGCCTCTGCTGTTAGTTCCTTAGCTCTTATTTTTTAGGACTTTTCAAGAAAGCTTGAGACTGTTGGCACACTCAGCATCTGCTCACTAAACTAGTCGTAAGATTTTAAGACTTGCGGTTTCTTTTTTGGAGCAGCTCCATAAATTTTGCTTTTGAAAATAAAATCTCGGTGAAACTGCTCGCATGGTTGTGGCCTAACTGAATTTGTGCTCTCGAGCTTCTGCAGAGCCCTTGGGTACCAGGGAACACTGAGCCCTTTTAGGAAGTATCAGGGGCTGGGGGTGGCAGACGTGTTAGCGCAGGCCTTGGGAAAGGTTTGGGTTTGGAACTGCGCGTGTTACGGGGAAGGGAGAAGGGAAATCTTGGCTGATCTCTGCCGTAGTCTCAGGCCTGGTGTGAAAACTCCTGAGCTGTAGATAGGCACAGTGGTGACGTTGCAAGAACAGGGCAGATGTATTGACTCGGGCCCAAGGGAAGTTGGCAGAGCTGCCTGGGAGCTCAGCTGCAGGAGGGAGGCTGCTGTACCTTGCTCGCTGCCGGCTGACTCCTGTACAAACAAGTCAGATCTCTCCTAGGGGAGGAATTGAAGGGCTGGGAATGATGTCAGCGAGGAGAGGCAGCGAGAGCCCATCCTGCTGGGAGATGCCAGGCTTGTTGAACAGTAGCATTCTGTATTTTGTCTCCTGCTGGTTGCAGAGGAGACAGCCCTTGGCTGCTAAGGCATTCGCTCATCTGATGGTTTATTGCTTCCCAAGTAAAAATTGCTCCTGCCATATTTTCTTAGTGCAAAAAGTCCGTAGGAAATCCAAGAGTCTGGCTGGTAGCTCTGGTAGCGGACAAAACGTTGATGCTCACTCTTTGAGTTTTAAAGGTTAATCTTTCTTCCTTGGTGCTGAGGTGAGAGACTGCTGCATGTGAGAAATTCCGAGCCGCCAGGTGACCCTTCTCCCACCCCATCACAGCTCTTGGCAAAGCTTTCAGCGGCGGGTGGGGAAAAGCGATGCCTTTAGCCGTTGGCAGAGGAGACACGCAGTCCTCATTCAGAGGAAGCGAAAATCCTTAGGACCTCACCTGTAAACAGTGAACAGCAGATACCTTCGGACCTCCCATCCCTAAATTTTAAGAGATTCCGTCTCCCAGAGCTGACATACTGATGGTAGGGCAATGGAAGCACACACAGCAAGCATGAAAATTGCCACAGTCACATGTCTTTGAGGACACAGGGCATGAAAACTGCACCTGACTGAACAGTTTTCACTTTAATCTCTCTGTGGCTCATGAGGTTCTTCATTGGGGGAGTGGAAAACCAGTCTTGAGACTGTGTCTGATCACTGCCACTCAATAAAAGAGCAGTGAAAGTTAATAGGTTCGATTGGCAAGATTGGCCTATGCTAGAAAAATTAAAGATCTTGTGAAGAACATGTGTCACAGTGCCAAATACGTCGGAATCTGAGAAAGTCATGGCACTGGTCATGGCTTCTGCCAGCCTCTAAAATACTGTTTTCACCTACTTAAACCCTTTATGACTTTATTCTGTGCAGAATGGGTTTTCCAGGTAGTGTTTTGGCTGTAAGCGGTTGGCGTGAGAGCTTCTGGGATCCCTGAAACCTGCTGGTTTGACTAAGCTTTCTTTACCTCCTACCCAGGATATCAGATTTCCATACCAGAATTTGGTCATCATTGCACGCAGCTGCTGGAGGAGAGCAACTGGATTCAGCTGGATCGAGGGCTGGCCGGTGCATGTGTACTGAACTTCACTGAGTGTGGCTATTAAACGTAACGGGAGGAATTCACACTAGATACTTACCTCTGTAATAACATCCTACATAAATGCCGTGCCTCTCATCCCAAAGGATCTGCTCACGCTTTCTACACTTAAAATGCCACCTGCTTCACCAGGGATCTGTTGCTGACCATGAAAATGTGGGTACCTCTTGGCTGAAACAGAGCTGTGCCACAGAGTGGTTTAGAGGGGCAAGTGAGCACTGCCGTGCCTCACGGGCAGCTGTGGGAAGCTTCCTAGAAAACCTGCAGTCAGTGGCCACATTGTGCTTTGAAACAAAATGCCAAGATTAATGGTGCCGTTCCTAATGCGTGCTGGTCGTATTTGTAAGTGCATTGTGATTCAGAGAAGAATTAATCAGCCCTGAGAGCACCATGTTTTCTCTGTAGCATGGGAGTCTCTGCATGGCCACACACAGCGTGTGCTGAGTTTTCCTGATACCACGCCATTAGTCATGAGCATTGTGTTTGCTGTGTTGGGGCAGTGTGGTGGTTGTCCACACAAACCTGGAGGAGGAGGGTCCCTTCCTCTTCCCAGTGAATTTGTACATCATGGTAGGTTTCTCTTTGAACGGTTGTTTTTGATAGTGGCTGTCTGCACTGTTCTGATCTCGGCTGGATCAGAAACCATTGCACGTGGCTGGGAGTTGGTTTGAGAAGTAAGAAACGCAAACAAGAGCTCTGGGTATCAGCATGAGAGAAAACAGAAGTTGCCTGGATTGTGCTTTCCCTAGCAGCCCCTCGGTGGCTGACCATCCTCTCTCATCCTCTACCCTCTGTGCAAATGTTGAGATTGTCCCTCTTACAGCTGGGCCAGGATTGCTCTGACGCCTGCATCTGCTCTCAGGGCAGGGGCCCTTGAACTCCCTTCTACATCCTGCAGATCTTCATCTGAGCATCAACAGCTGTCTGAACTAGGTGCACATGCACACACAGCTGTGTGTCACAGAGCTGCTGTTGCTGTTTATTTTCACTGACATTAGTGACTTCTTTTGCACAAATCCTGTCCTGTTCCAAGCTTCGAGGGAATGGAGCATGCTGTGTATTTCCCTTTCTGCCACATCTTTCTCTTGAGTGCCCTTCAGGGGCTTTGAGATGGTGGAAGTTTAGTGAAAGGACTTGGAGTTGGTATTTATCTTTGAAGCTTCATGTCAGTGGTAAGGCTTGTTTCAACTTCTGCTCAAACGTGCTTGATGAAAGTTGGAACTGCTGGTTGCTCAAACTGGATTGTGTGGTCATGCACAGCTGGGTAGGTTGGGGTTCTGACAAGCTCTCAGATGACAGCACTTACCTAAAAGGCTTTTCTCTCACCCTGTCTCTATGGCAAGTACATAAAACACTGTGGAAACATTGACATTGCGCAAGCAGACCTGTTGTCAAAAGGTGTTAGGGCTCCGACTAATCTCTCTTCAGGGGAAAAAAATTCCTCCCAGCATACAAACTTGGCCACTACATTAGTTACTCAGCTGCTTGGCAGCTCCTTGTTGGAAATACTAGGAACAGAATACGGACCCTAATAAAGTCGAGGAGAATTTGGCAAGTGCTTCAGTTAGCCCTTGATTTCACCATAGGAATAGTGCAGTTCAGAAAAAGGAGCTCTGAGGTGTGCCAGGGGTGCTCTTGTCATCACTGGGATGGAGGGTTATTTCTGTGTTTCTATTGGTGGTAAGTAGAGAGTGCTTTTTGGCAGAGACTGAAGGCATGGATTTGCCTTTAATGTAGTTCTGTTGGCTTGATTTCTGGTAATTCTGTCCTTCTCACTAGCTCTGAGGAGAGGAGATGCCGCTCTTCTGGTTGTAGAAGAGCTGTTGAGGACTAAATGGCACTGAAACACCCATTATCCCTTGGAAATAATTTTCTGATTCTGCCCATTGCCTGCTTTTTTGGAAGATATTCTCCACTCATGAATGCATTTGGAGTTTTAAGGAAAGTAACTGTTGCATGTTTGCAATGGAAGCTTTCAGAAATGTTCCCATCTGACAGCACTGTTGTGCTCCATCAATACTACTAAACTGCCATCAGTTTTCCTAAGATGGCCTACCCTGTCTGTGGGGATTGGCTTGGCACTGGCTGCTGCTTTCCGTGTTCCCTCGCCCTGCACCACTCAACACTTCTGTTGTTGATGTGTGATTATGGCATCACTGTCCCTCTATTTCCCCCCTTCTTTAAAAATAAGCCCTGTACTTCAAGAATACTAAGGTACAAGTTGTCATCTGACTGAAAGAAAGGGAGCTTTGTGGGTATTTATAACATGCCTAGTGGCATTTCAGAGCCCTGAGGAAAAACAACGCAGTTTCCAGTCTTCAGCAATGTCTGATGTGGCAGGAGGCAGCGGCAGGGATGTACCAAGAAGGGGATTTTTTCCAAGCTGTTACTTAACTGATATTAGCATTTGAAGGCACATAAGGCCTGACCTTTAATCCTGTGTGTAGACTGGCTGATCTGCTTGCTTGAATGCCTCATTGTAGTGCTGCAGAATGAAGGGATTGCATCAGACCCGAGAGAAATCTTCTGTCACCAGAGCTTGCCTATTTAGGTGTGTGGCTGCACGAGCCCATCCCTCACGTAACATCTGCAGACTCAGAGCTTTCAGATGCACCTCCCTGATCTTCAGCTCCTGTCTGAAGTTGCATTCATCAGTGAGTGATCATTCATCTCCAGAGCTCAAGCCTTGCTGTAGGAGCTGACAGAGAGCAGCCCCACAGTTAGAAAGGACAGTCCTGACCTGCGGTCTTTCCCAAAAGTCTGTTCCTAGTTACACATGGACTTCTTGCAATTCACTTCTATAGCGATTCAAATGGTGGTTGATTAGTTTTATGGGGCTTCAGTGGAAGAGCTCAATGGGTTTTATTACATTCACGTGAAAAGTTGGAGCCAAGAACGTAAAATGAAAACCAAAGACGAAGAGTACCGGAAAGCAGAACAGAGTTTGTGAGGCGACCAAGTGTGTATGTGATACTGTGCAAAGTCCCAAAGAGTCTTCTGTCTGAACTGGTAACATACTTCAGAATAAATTTTGAAGTCACAGCTGTTGTGAGAGGCTCCAAAGATAGCAGCCGTGCAGGAGGGAGAGCTGAGAAATAATTTAAATAGGTGGGACTGATGCACCAAAGCTGTGCTCAGGTCTTTGTTGCCATGAGTTTTCTGGGAACACGCATTCTGCGTCCGTGTAGTTTGCGATGTGCTTGCAGCGTCAGCTTGGGGAGAGGACTGAAGCTCCAGGATCTGATCCTCTGGAAAAGCAGCGTGCTGAAGAGAGCACTTGGTCAGGCTTGCAGGGCTGGTGGGGCTGTGCCCCGACATGCGTTCAGAAGGATCCCAATACAAACACAAAATGCTGTTGCTGTGGTGTTCTCCAGGGCTGATTGACAGCTCCAGACACCAGCATGGCATGTCACTCTGCCAGCAGCCTGTGTAAAGCTGTTCTGACGTAGCCAACCCACTTGGCAACAGAGCTGTGGCTGGCTCACAGCGCCCGATGACTCAGTGAAGTCCTGGAGTTGTTGTTGCAGTGGAAGAAGTCGTTCTGTTCTTCGATTCCTTTGTGCAGCCCATGGATCAGTTGGATGGTATCCTGCCAAGGCCTGTAGTTAGAAGAAATCATAACGCAAAAATCTTTTGGGGCTGGGCAAGTCGTGACTGTAGATTCTGTGTCGGAGCCGAGGGTCCGGGAGGGTTTTCTTTTGCCCTCAGAAAGTTTGCTGGCAGTTCCAAATACAGTTTACTTGGTTACTGCTCAGCGCAGCAGCTGGAGGCACTCTCGCTGCCAGCCCACCCACACGAGCAGGGCAGGGCACGCACGCCTCCATCCTTTTCTCCCCCTGCTGATTGATCGTGTGCTCTCCTTGCCCAGGAGGCCAGATCCCCAGAGCTCTCCTCTCCCCGTTTCTGTAGCACACTCATGCCAGGAGCTCATGGCTTCGTCCTCCTCGCTCCTCTGCTCTCTGCCAGGTCTGTCGTGCTGAGGCAGGGGTAGGGCTCATGTGCTGCTGTTTGGGAAGCCAAGGTCTAAGCAGGAGCAGCAGTGGTTTTATTTTACATCTGGTTTGGTTTTTTGGTTGGACACCATGATAAATGTGAGTTGCAGTTAAGCCAAAAATCTACCTGGAGGGTTCGTGTCTGTAAGAGGGACTAATACATAACTTGTGGGAGAGTCTGCTGTGCTCCAGGAGTGTGCACAAATGCACTTTTGCTTCACAGAGCTTATGGTGGTTTCCCTTAATTATGCTTACACTTAATTAGAGTTTGGGGCAATTTTGAGACACACAGCCCTAGTTGCCACTCTCACAGACTGAGTTGTGTTGGAGAAGTAACAGTGTGGAGCCTGACTCTGCATCTCAGCTTCTTCCCTGTATTATTTTACCTGAAATTAAGGGCGCAGAGGCGCACTTGTTCATTATTCAGAGCAGCAGGAGCCACGCAGCCCTCTCCTTTCTCTTGCTTAAAGGTTACCTGTTTCAAGCACTTCTCTGAACCATCACAAAAATCCTAACGCAGCTGAAAGGCACCTTCCGAGTCTGGCTCTAGAAGCCGACGCATTCCCTGCAGTGCAGACGCAAAGGTGCAGGAAGGGGGCATGAAGATGTTGCAGCGTTTTTGATAACGAGGTGGCACATGCAGGGGCTGCAAGCAGGGAAGTGAGCTGGAGGGGTTCCTTAGTGCAGGTTTAAGGCTGGCGTTTGGGCTGGCTCTCCCTGGAAGGTGCTGGGTGATTGAGGATTCGCTGGCCTCTAGTGGTGGCGCTGGGGAGAAGCGACGAGAAGCAGCTGCGTTATCTCCGTGCGTATTACTGTGTGTGCTGAACGGCGGGTAATGTTGCAAAACATTTTGGGTTTGAACGCTCAGTTTGTTCCTGAAACAGCTAAAGGAGGTCCTGGAGTCCCTTGATTTTTGCAGTGTCTGTTTTAGACCCTTGAGAGTTGAGGTATCTACAGTGTCTACGTTGATGGTTTTTAGATCGTTGCAAGCAAGTTGCATAGAACTAGATTGCAAGATAAAAGTGAAACTTAATCTTACAAAGCAACCAGAACTTAATATCAGAACTTTATAAAGAGATGAATCACAGAATCCTAGAATGGCTTGGGATGGAAGGGACCTTGTTGGTAGTGAGAGGCACGACGTCATGCGCAGCACAATCATGAGAGACTTATGGGAAATTGATTTTAAAATGAATTTTAATAGATCAGGACCGGGAACCAAACAAGTTGGTTTATGGTTTGGTTTGTGGTTTTGGGGGTTTTTTTTCAAGTATGAGTTTTTGTCGCTGTAGTGTCTGTGGCTAAATGAAAATGCACGATTTCATCAAGTAGGTTCCCCACCAAAAGTTGCTAGTAAGCCCTTCTCAATTAAATGCCCATCCCTTTGAATTTTTCCTTCCCTTCTTCAAGCCTGCCTTCCTTGATCCCTGTCTTCCTTCCTATATCTCTCCAGTCTCAAATAATCCACTTTATTATATTTATAATATACTTTATTAAGATTTAGAGTACATTCAGAGCAGTACCCCTTTGAACCATGGTTTTGAGAAGGGAGTGGAAGGAAGATTAAGTTTTCATAAAAGCTCTTGGTCTTTTCAATATATTTTTCAGCCTTTGACAAAGACATTTATATTGATCTCTGGTATTGCCATTTTTGTGCCTCCCAGGATTCCCATTTTGCCTTTTAAAATGCTGAAACAGGCCCCACTAAGCACAGAGTGCAGTTGTGGTTCACATCTCGCTGCAGAACGGCAAAAGCAAAGCAGGTGGTTAATGCCACGTGCTAACAACGTCGTGGTTTTCTGTTCCCAGATGTGAAGGGACCACCTACCCACAGACTGTCCTGCGGCCAGTCCCCCTACACCGAGATGACAACATGGGAGAGGAAATACTGCATCCTGACCGACAGCCAGCTGGTGCTGCTCAACAGGGAGAAGGAGGTGAGACAAGCTCACGTTGGCACCTTAGTTATTTGCCTTTTGGCTTTTATTGGTGAAGGACAAGGCAGCTTTCTTCATCTTCCCTTTATTCCACTCCCAAATCCTTTGAAATATGTGCTGATGCCTGAGGTGGCCACCTAAAACACAGAGACCAGACAAGAATAAGAGAAGAAAAGGAGGTATTTATTTGAAGGACCTTCAAAAGTAAACCCTGGGCAGTCCAAAGGCTGCACCCAGGATGGACCCTGGGTCACGGGTTCTTCACCCTTTTATAAGTTTGGTCCATTTGCATATCAGGGTTAATTCTCCGATTATAACCTCAGTCCATTATGTAATTACCCCAAGTTTGCCCTCCTCTTCAGGGGCTTTCAGTTTACACATTTTGTGGCCTGGTGTCCTTGGTGTGGAAACGTAGAGAGGTTTGTCTAACCAGCATGAGAGAACAGCAGCTAACAGGCCACAGGAAACTTCAGAGTTAAACACTAGGCAGTGCAGGATTTGAAAAAGATAAAAGTTAAAACCTAAGGCATCAGTGCAAGGGGGAAAGGGAATTTAAGAAGAAATTCTTTATTGTGAGAGTGGTGAGACACTGGAACAGGTTGCCCAGGAAGGTTGCAGATGCCCCATCCTTGTAGGTATTCAAGGCCAAGTTAGATAAGTCCTTGAGCAGCCTGGTCTAGTGGGAGGTGTCCCTGCCCCTGGCAGGGGGTTGGCACTAGATGATCTTTAAGGTGCCTTCCAGCCCCTTACTGTTCTATGAAAAGGGGAGCTAAGCTCTCCTGTGCATGAATGGTGTGATGCACACAGTTATCTATCATCTAGCTGGCCCAGATGCTGGCTGCATGGAAGAGGTGACAGCAGCCTGAGTGCAGACTCCCTCCTGCAGTTCTACAGCCTGTGTTTGTCTGCCACTGTGTCTTCATACCTATGTTAGTACTTCTTTTAATGGCAGCTAAAGCCACCACAGGTATGCAAACCTGCCTCTTTATGTCAGTGCAGCATAAAGGTAGGGAAAAGTGAAGGCTTTTTATCCATGAGATTTAGTCTAATACCACAGTTTCCTGTATTTGGAGATGGCCCCAATTTTTGCGTTTTTTCTTGATTCTTTTGAAGCTCCTGTATGTGGCTGTTACAGACTGAGAGTGAGACCTGTTTCTGGCGTAGAACAAAATATCAGTCAGCTGTGCTCAGGTTTATTTGCAATGAAATATCCCCTTGCATAGGGAGAGTGGGAAGAAATGGTTTAGAGAAGGACTTGAGTTATTGGAAGAGAGCAGCATTAATGCTGAGGCGTAGGTGAGGTGATCAAACGCAGGCAAAATGGAAAGCCCATTTAATGGTATCTGTTTACTATGTAATTCCTTTTCTAGTCTGACAGGACTGACACCTGAGGAATTAAAGTATACACTGAAGAAACTTGAGGAGATGTGAGAATCATTTCTAAAACAGTGCTGTAGCAGCATAGCTGGACCAAAAGGATGCATCTCATTAGGGAAATGTGACTGAAAACAACCCTGGCTCGTATCACAAATAGTTACCTGAAGGTGGTAACCATGCACTATGGGATTCTTATTTCTCCTAACACAGACAGTTGAAAGCATTTTGCTGGGAGTAAGATGAGTCTTTTGATGAGATGCTGAGGAGTAAATGTGGGAAATCCGGTGTGTTGCTGGTGTGTTAATTCACTATATGCTATGTTTAAATACACGTTGGGTTTTGTCAGAAGCTGAGGAAATTCAATATCAGGCTGTAGAGAGCCTGAGGTTTAAGTGTAGCAATAACCCCAAGAAAGCAAGCAGTAATGTAAATTCTTGCAGTGTGCCCTCAAAGGAATCTTCCTGCACTATCACAGTGAGAAATTGCTTGTTTTGGGAAATGCTGCATGCAGATGGGCCAAGCAGACATGCCTTTGGTGCAGGTGTGACTCCACATGCTGCTAATGGGATTTGTTTCAGAAGCCTGTAGCTGGAGTCAGATTTGCCATTCTGATTTTCAAGTAATTTGTGACTACTGTGAAGTGAAAGGAAGAAGGGAACTCCTTGCAGAGCCATGAGTGCTGTGTAGGAAAACAAGAGGTTGGTTTAGCCTGGCTTGTGAGTCTGTACACACAGCAGTGTGCAGACAGCCCCTCACAGAAACACACAACGTACAGAGCTGCCAGTCGGCAGAGAGACTGATACTCTGGATTTACACCTCCTTCTAGTTTTTCTCAACTAGGAGTATCCCTTTGCAGCCTTCCTGAGAAAGGGGAGGAGTGGCAGCGCAGTTAAATTTTTCTTGGCAAGTCATTCAGAGTTGAAAGAGGCTCCATGAAATGTGATCTAGAAACAGGAGTGCACAAAGGCCTAAGGCAGCAGTGGGGAGAGATCCTTGTTAAGAGCATAATGATGGAAAAGTATCTGCAAGGGGAATCGTAGAAAGCTCCTGGGTGGGACCACTGGGACAGGGAGCCTAAGCAAAGACCAGGTGAACAAAGAAGAGGGAGATTACTTTAAGAAAAAAAATGAAGATTATGTTTAGAATAAAATTATTGGAAAGGTGATGCTGGAGGAAGTGTTCTGTTAACCCAAACCAGGCGACAGGCATTGCAGGAGAGATTCCTGCTCTGAACGTGGTCATTGCTGGTAGAGTGAGTAGGTCAGAATTCCTGTGGGCTGCTGGAGAGGATCTTGGGAACAATGTCAGGACAGAAGGATACCCAGCAGTGAGTGGGAGGGTGTGTGGGAAGAAGGAAGAGATGGTAACAGCAGGGTGCCCTTGCAGCCCAGAGGAGCACTTGCATCATCACAAGGCTGACATAACTTGAAAGGTGTAAGTCTGAAACATCTTGTTTTATTCTCTGTGCCTCTGCTTTGTTACTTCATGGAATACAAATCCAAGAAGCTTGACCCGTGTGACTCTGGAAGGGAACAGAAATGTGTGTTTACACTACTTTGTAAAATCCTTCTGCAAGTGTGTGTGTCCGAGTCAGGAAGTGAAAAACGTGTACAAAATGTAAACAGGTAAATGGAAGAGTTCTCCATTGTTTCAGGTATTAGGCTAAGTTTGGTTTCTTTCAGTTAGTGCTTCCAAAATACAGCATTATGAATTGCAGACTTCTAAGAGCAAGGGAACAGTACAGAAATAAACAGTGTACTAAAGAAAACTCATTTCTCATAGCGTCCCACCACTATGGATTTATTGTCAAGGCAGTTTGAATAAAGTATGTGCAAGAGAAATTTTGTGCTTTGCAAGAGCAAGAGTAGGTTGAAAATCAGGTGTCTTTTGAAGTGCAACTTGGTCCAAAAATACCTGTAATTACTTAGACAAAAATAGTCTGGCATATCACCTTGTGTAGTGTAGAAACACATTAATTACTTGACACCTTGTCAACTTTATAGAATGAGAATAGGTGAGACTGAAGAATGGAAATTATTAATGAAAGGAAGGGATCAATGCCCAAGAAGTCAGTAGAAAGAAAATGAATCCCTGTAGGAACATGAGAGACGACTTAGCAAAGAAGGAGTCCTGAGTGACAGGAGATGTGCAATTGTTACAACCTATCCCCGTGTGATAACATTTAACAGCATTTTCCAAGACAAGGAGAACAGGTCTAGATTGATGCCCATACAAATCAGGGAGTTTTTCTCCAAGGAAGAGTTTCCCCCTGTCAGGAAGGTGTAGATGTTTTCACCTACTCTGTGAAACCTTTTCCATAGGGTGGGAGGAGCTGTGAGGGTACAGTCGAAGTGTCTGTAAAATCAGAGCCATTCAAAGAGGGAGAGGGAATGAGTGTTCGTGCAGAGTGGTTGCAGCCAGACGACACCTCCACTCTGAGGGGTGTGACAAATGGCTGCGCCTGCCTCTGGGCTGCTTTTTACTTAGGCTTTGTCAGCACCTTGGCTGCAGTCCTGCAGAACGTTTCCATCTTGTGTTCGCTTGGAAGTGAAGATGAACGACACTTTTCACTGTGTTTGACACTTCCTTTCTCCTCCCTGCACCCAAACCTCATCTTTCTTCTTGGATTCAGAGGTGGTTTTAATCAAGGGCAAAGGATAGCGAAGACCTACATTCACTGTGACGAGATCTACTGCTCACTGGTGCTGGTGACAGAGGCCAGCAGCAGGACACCTGGGATGTATTTTCCTACTCCTCCATCTCCTGTGACTGACACCAGTAGTGGTATGACAGTGGTGATCCCAAGGGAAAACAGCAGGAGCAAACACTGCTGCACGGGGCCCTAGGGGAGGCTCTTCCCAGATCCCACTGCCCTGCTCAAAGGACTTGCCACATTGGGGTCTTACAGCAAGCATGTTTCACCTGTAAAGAAGAGTTTGTCAAAGCTGAACCCAGCCATAAGATAAGATTTGTCTCAATTCCCAAGTTAATATGGTTATTTAATTTCCAGGGGCCCAGAGAAATGTTTGCTGTCAACATTTTTACAGTGGATTTCCATGGCAAAATTTTAGCCAGCTTCTAACTTTCTGGAGGAAGGTAAAAAATTAAAATGAATTATTTAACTGCTTTTCTGACATGATTCCAGACTTTCTGACTGTTAGATCAGAAGAGTCTGCAAATTCTCAAATTTATGTCTTGAACCACTCTTTCCAGTCTTGAAAAATCTTATCTGCAACAAAGAAACTTTTTTTCACCTGCTTTGTTTTAAGGAGACTATCTTAATTTACCTTTAAGAGGCATTAAATGCTTCAAAAGCTCTTACTCCTATTTCTTCTGAAACTCCCTCATCATCAAACTGACAGAAATCCCAGATACAGACTTTTTATACTTTAAAAGTATGTTCCGTGGCAGGTGAGCTGGGATGCTGCTCAAGGATTTAGAGTCTGAGCTCTGAACCCATCCTCATTAAATTGTGAAGTTTGTCACGGAAACGTGACCTATGATGAAAATTGTTAAGATTGCTGAAATGATCAGCATTTGGACTGTCCCTCTGTATCTTAATCACAGAGTTAACACTGCTCAGATCCCAGCCCCGAACCAGCAGCTTCAGCATGGCAGCTCAGGGTCAGAGAATTCCCAGGTTGGTGAAGTCTCAGCAGAGCAGAGAAGAGGGTAACAAAGCTGGATGGGGGAAAAAAAAAAGAGCTGAAAGGCTGAATCACCATTAGAGTCCTGACTTTGCAAGACTCTCTCATTCTCTTCGATCCTTTGCTGAGCTGCCTGCTGGAGTGGTGGGGACTAAAGGAGTGTTGGGAAGGTGGCACATGTCTGCCTTGGTCTTCACAGGGTATTTCTTTGTGCACTTGCTCGTGTTTTGGTGCCTCCCCATCCATTCATCCATTTGCCCCACCACAGAGGACTTTATACTGCTGTTTAAAATGTGTCCAGTTCCAAGAGATGCAGAGGGGATCTTTTTGAGTTACTTTGCTACTTTAATGCTGTCAATTAAATTGGGGGATGTTTATTCTCTGGTGTAGAACAAGCTGTGTAGCATTAGCACGTTTGGAAGGCTCGCGGGAGCCCCGCCCAGCCACAGGTTCCAGGCACGGTAACAGAACGTGTGGTAGCCACCAACGGAACGTGTGGTAGCCAACAGACAGAACGGCGAGGTGGCCAGTACCGAGCGGTGCGGCTGCCTGCGTGGCTGCAGGTGCCGCGGTGTCTGGGTTGGAGCGACCACAGATCCAGTGATTCCCCAATACCGAGCTCGGTTGTTACCTGACCGTGCCAAGACCTGCTCAAGCACAGCCATGAGCGCGTTGTTCAGGGGTCTTGATGTTTCAAGGAGGCTCTCCGCAGCCTGGGGCCGCCTGTACAGCGCCTTTGTCCACCAGGTAGCTGCCGCAAGTTTTGCTTCTCCAGCGTTTGGCGTGTAGCATCTGACCAGCCGCCTCTGCCTGGCGTTGGCAGCGTGGAAGCAGCCACGGGGCCGGCGCTGGGAAGCAGTTTGGAAAGGCAGGAGAGTCAGCCGGGGGTGGGTTTTGTTAGCCGGGGGTGGGTTTTGTTAGGCCGGGGTGGGCTTTGTCAGCCGGGGGTGGGCTGGGTGGTGCCTGGGCCCCTGTGGAGCAGGGGCTGCTGCCCTCTGCTCGCGGCCATCGCCGGGCTGTGTGCGCTCCTCACCCGGGGAGCCTCCGGAATTCTGCGTTAAGGCCGCAAATGCCAAACTGTGCCCGAGAGCTGTTAGCAGAGGAGTAGCAAATGGAGTCCCCTGTGAAGGTGGCACATTACGGGCGCGGCCTGGTGGCGAGTTCACAGCTGTCGGCATGGTTTTTCCGCAGGCGCCTACCGAAGGGGTCCCGGAGCCGCAGGATGCCTCCCGCGGGCGCTGCCTGCGCCGCACCGTCAGCGTCCCTTCCGAGGGCCAGTTCCCCGAGTACCCGGCAGAGGGGGCCGCCCAGCCAGGTAAGAGAGACCTCGGCCACGGGAACCAGGAATGGAGCAGCTGAGCTGCGAGCTCCCGGAGGGCAGTACCCTGCCACAGCAGCGGCTAGCTGGGTACCACCGCAGGGTGGAGGTCGTGGGTGAATGCCTCCAGCACAGTGACTGCCCAACACGTGGGTTTATCCAAACACCAGTGAGATGGCTGTGGGATGCTGGGGGAGCGTGGCTGTCGCTGCGCGCCGGGAGCTTGGTGGCTGTGGTTTTAAGCTCACCGGGCAGCCCTGGGATTTCCAGGTGAGAGCCGCTGGATGCGGGTCAGTAGGAATGCAGCTCTTGCAGGTGGCTCTAAGTGGTTCCTGCTGGTTTAGAACTGTTAGGTGGTTATGTTTTACCTCATCTCTGGAATTTCCTTTGCTTCATATTTTCACAACAAGCACCGAATAACAGGTTTTTCTCTAACTTACCTCATGCCTGTTCAGGGTGCAGTTCCCAAAAGAAGCAGCCATCTGCCTGCTGCCGGCTTTAATTATCCATGTTGAAATTCAGGCAAAGCCAAAGAAAAGATAGGTATTAAAAATGACAGACAAAGGCTGTGTTGCAGTGGTTTCCCAAGTCCAGGTTTGGCCCAGTTCCCTCTCTTCTCCACCCCACCTGTGGTTGCATAAAGAGCACCATTCCAGGTTGCATAAAGAGCACTCTTTCCAGAAAAGAAGGAAGAGGCAGCAACCACACGCAAGCGAGCTCTTCTTTCTCTCCCCAGCCTATGCAAGAAGCTTTCCTTGGCATAGGCTGGGGAGACTTAGGAGCAATTCTTCCCTGGTTCAGCTGTGAAAAATGTCACTTCTGGGAGAGTGAGCTATGAGGAAAAAACATGCATCTGTAAATAGTAAAGCAGCCTTGATAACTGCTATCAAAGGTAAAGAGCAGATAAGGTATTTTTTAATTTCACAGCCTCAGCTGGTTTGTTTTTTTTTAACTAAGAATTTTATTCTGGGAGTATATTGCACAAAAGTAAGGCAAATCCCACTCTTGTAGATAGTTACTTAACACATTGCAACTGTATTGCTTATTTGTTTGTACTTGTCAATAGCACTGTTTAACTCTTCCTTATTTGAGGAAGGCAGATAAGGTTCCTTTTTCTATTTGTTAGATTCCTGGATTGGAAGTCTGAAAATAAACAGGGCAGAGTTGGGGGTTTAGAGGGAAAACTGCAAAATATTTTGAGATGAGCAACATGAAAAGAACCCTGACTGGATTTGTTTGTGGCATTTCAAATGCACCTCTAAATGATCATCTTGTTTTGCCATATGAATAAATGTTCATTCTTTTTTGGAACTAAACCCAGTATTAATCATGTGTAGGCAAAGTACTTTTTTTCCAGGTGTATGGCTAGTGGTGTGAATGAAGAATTGTATTGCAGCCAGTGTGCACTAGGCAATGAATAGTATTTGTAGTTTCACAAGCTAGAAAGACCTTTAAAAATCTAAGATTTAAATGCCTTCTTCTTCTTCTATACCATGTGCAAAAAATGTGTAGATTTTCTAGACTTCACTGAGCATCTCAATAGTCAGAAGTCCTAGTGTTATGTTTTTAAATGGAACCTTGTAACATTCTTGGTTTTTCTGGTGGGCCAGAGAGAATGGATGACTCTGCTGTTTGGTACCTGCCTGCTGTGTATTTTGCTTCAGTTTTATATGTAAGTGGCGTTTTGTAGTGTGTTATTTGATATCTGCCTGATAAGAATGTATTAAAAGTACAAGATATCTACATGGTCTTCTCTGTGTGAGAGCTGCAGCTGTAGTGAAGTCACAAAGTGTGTAGCCAAAGCAACTGGGCGTGCAGTGGGAAGGGAAAAATTGAGCAATGCCCTTTCTGTGAGTATGGATGAGAGTGAGGGGGAGGGAAGGTTGTATATAATCTTGGATATATGGATTATGGGTAGTTCCCTTGTTTTCACATCCTGGTTAAAAATGACTCTTGTCATGATTACGGAATTCCTGCTAATGAAAAATGAAATGAAAAAAGTGGGTTGATAGCAAGCAGTGGGAATAGCTTTGTGTCAAGAGCCAGAGGACACATTAGTGAAGGGAACCATTGCACATCTTTATACAGAGAAAGAAACAGATGGTGGCAGCCAGGACATGTCACAAGCAGTAGAGATAACAACTGCACTAAAATAGCTTTGGAATGGACACCAAAAGCTGAAAGGCGCAGCAGAGGCAGCTCCAGTATCTGGTAGAGAAATTGCTATGCAGACCTGATAAGAATATCAAGCTTGTCCTAGGGAAGCACGTGGATAACATGGCAACTTCAGGCACTGCATCTGACAGTGATATCTGAAATTACTCCTTGCAGAAGAGCTCCTTAGGAATGGCTCTAGTGCAGAGGTGGAGGCGTAGCAATAGCATTTGCACTTTTCCCTGAGTAAGGTTGCCAAGCCTCTGTTGTGATTTACTACTTAATAGATTTGTTTATTAAAATTATTATTTTAATTTATTCATTAGAATGAATTATTTATTTATTAAAAATTAAAACGGGGGGATAGGTGACGGGGCTCTTTTTCATTTGTAGCAATAAAGTTCTAACTTGTACGAGAATCTTTTTGTTAATGGAGCAAACGGAACGGTGCGTGTTCTTCAAGGGCTTTGCATAATCAGCAGTAGTACCCATTCTGCAGATTTCTGTGGCATTCTTTACAGAATTATGCACACATCCGTGTAGCACCATTCCTAGGAAGTGTGTGGGAGAGAAACTACCCACGTTACATCTGAGAAATTGAAGCAAGAGATGTGTAACTCCCCAGAGTTCAGCATTAAGTCAAGTGTGACATTCACCCACGGGCTGCTGGAGTCGTTCTCGCCGTCTCTGTCATTTTTCACCCTTGCTGCAGGGTTGGCTCAGCTGTTTGGGAGGCAGCTGCTGCACCACCGTGGTTACAGTCCCGTGTACTAAGATAGACACCAATTTCCACATATTTCAGTACAGTAAGCCGTAATTTGTGATGGTTCAGCAGCTGCCGGCAGAGCAGCTGAGCCATCCCTTCTGTGCAGGCAGAAACCACTGTGGTCACCCTCAAATGAGGGCCAGAGGGGCGGACACAGAAAAAACCACAAGATAGAAAGTGACTTGTTTAAACACTGAAAACTAATAAGATCATTTTAAAACTCTAACTCCAGAGGCACTCAGCATCTACTGCTAGCTTCGGAGCTTGCCCTCTGCTTGCAGGCAGCGTTGCTAATGTTGAGATTCTTAATTCCTGTCTGGAAGATCCACTGTACACTGAGTTGTGTCATCAAGCCATCCGTTAAATATATGCCATAAAATTTCCTTGGTGCATAATCCCTGTCACTGTAGTTATACCTCTGTGAGTGAACAGGCATACTCTAAATATGTCATTTACTTGCTGGGATTTCATCTTGGCAGCACTTAACTCAGAGGAGCCTCCATTCAAGAAAGCTAAAAATGTAGCTGTAATTTCTCCCTAACTCCAGCTTGACAGCCTCTGACCTTCTTTCAAGTGTTATTTGCAACGGGCCAATTCTGTTCCAAAGTGTGATGCAGGCCCTGGAGGCCAGCACCTAAATGTCATAGGAAGAGGAACTCAAGCTGGTCCATCTCCGTTTTGCCTCCATTTCTGCTTCAGATCCTGCTCTTTTTCTAACAGGTGTATTTTTTCCTGTTAGGGAGATTACATCCTTTTAAAGGATCATTGTTTATGATAGTGTGTTGGAATTAGCCATTCATACAGTAAAAGCATGATTCAGATTTCCACCATTCATGCTGTTTGACAGGCTAGTAGCAGTTACCACTTCCTTTCCCAAAATAATCGTCTTCTCTCTTGCTCTGCTTCCGTCTCGCCACCTGCTCACTCTAAATGAGAGTTGTTAAGGAGAAAACACAACACAAGTTTGGATTCTGGCAGCTTTGTGACATTAATAAGAGATTTTTTTGCCTGCATATGTGAAAATATCAGGAGGAATTGACAGTGGGGAAAGGCTTTAGGGTTTGGTCTCTGTTGCTGTTGGTTTTTTAAATTATTAGGAAGGAGCATCATCATCAGGGAGAATTTTTGAGATTCTCTGATGCTTAGAAAGGCTAGTGGTGATGCAAATAAATCTTCTTTTTATATTTGGAGGTGAAATCACCCAAGGGGAAAAAAAAAAAGACTGTTTCACTTGTTGAAACAAGTTAACCCTGCTTTTTCTCAGGCTGAATATGCATCTCTTGAAAAAAAGGTTGCTAAAAGCAGGTCAGAGGTGAAGATGCTCCTTGCAAATTTTAGTTTTGTCCTCACCCTGTATCACTAGCATTGAGAATGAAGCACTGATCTGTTTTGATGCCAGGCCCAAACTGCACTGCTACCAGGCGAGCAGTTAGCTGGGCAGAGATCCTGCCTCTGTACTCTTCTAAAAATCCAGAGGCTTTGGAAATGGAGTGAGCAACAGAAGATGAGTTAAGCAACATCTGGTTTCATTGCTGCCTGGTGTATACCTCTTAGAACAGTTCCTGCAAGTCTCTGCTGAGCCCTCCTGCCTGGGGAGGATTGCTCCAATACCCAGCCCGTGCTCTTCTTTCAGGTAAAAACCTGGCAGGAGAGAACAGACAAGAGCTAAAAAGATTTCTGGGGTGATTTTAATAGCTGCTGGTTTTAAGACAAAGTTGTTTACAGCTAAAACTATCAAAGCTGAGCCTTGCTTTCTGTATATTCCAGCTGGAATGAGTATTTGTGATGAAAGAAGAAATAGATTTACTCTGTGCTCGCCACATAATTATGATCCTTGCACACTAAGAGCTAGGATAAATACCCGGAAAGTGTTACTAGTTTTAGAGGTGGGGAGAGGGAGACAGTTTGTTTTGGAGGAAAAGGGATTGTTTGTGACCTGCTCAGTGGAAGAACCTGCAATGCACCAGTTTTTACATTCAGTAAAGATTTTTATGTCCAGCAAAGATTTACTTAGGAGATATGCAGGAATTTGATATAATGGAAGTCCTGTAACTCCTGAGAAAACTGTGTGCTGACAAGAGGGCTGTCCTTCACCTTCCACCACTCAACTTGGCCTGAAAAGAGTATCTGTTAGAAAGTAGGGATGAAAAAATGCACTTCACAGCTCCCTGTATCTCATCTGTAGGGGTTTACAATGTGTCTTGATGAAGTAGTTTTCCCAGTAGCACTGTCTGCTTTGTCACTGTGCTGCCATGTGCAAAACACCCGTCCACTGCCAACTGCTGCGCATGGCAGGGATACAAAACAGGCCTTGGGTTTGGCCCTCACACAGAGGGGTGTGTTTGGCAGTATCTCTGGCAGGAAGATGGATTCAGATGTGCTGACTTGCCATGTTTGCAGCTCTCTGGGTTTGCCCAACCTGGGCTTGCACGAGCGTGTTTGTGTGTACCTGTGAGAGATTCCCATCCTCCTCTCTGCAGGCCCAGCAGTCTGAAGGAGCAGATGCCTTTCTGCCAGTTCCCTTTGTCACGTCATTTAGCAAGCCCCAGTGAGTGGCTGGGGATTGTTTTTTCTTTTTGACCTGTGCTTTGTACCACAAACCTCAGTTGCAGTGGCCCCAGCAGCTGCAGGACGGGGAGCACTGTTCTGTACCGGTGGGATGTGACACCACGCGGTGTTTCCACAGGCTGCAGGTGGTCCTGTGCGTTTTGAGCCCCATGGCTCCATCTCTGCTTCCCTTCAGCCCAGACCTGCCAGAGGTGCCAAAACCCATGCGTGGGAGCCTTCAGTGAGCTGAGATCTGAAGCCTTTGGCTCATGTAATTACACGAACAAGGGTTTGCTGACAACTACAACCTTTGCCTGCTTCACTGTCTGGTGCCTTGGGTCATGATCTCTTAGTGCTGTGACTTGGGTGTTGTTAGTAGGGAGTGTAACTATGCCAAGATCACTTGAAATTCTCAGACTTTTAAGTCTTTAGGTGACGTTGTTTACCCATCATGTTGTATCCGGAAATGCAAATGCATACAAACCATGAGTTGCCTTTTAAAAAACCCCCTGTGAAATCTGGCTGCTCTTCTTGGACATCTTTGCAGGCTACACAGGGAAACATCTACTGTGTGCAAAGTGCCCTGCTATCTTTTGCATCCACAAAAGAGGTTAGGAAACTTTGGGAAAAGCCCTGAAGTAATCTGAAATTTGGACAATGTACAGTGCAATTTGCCTGCCTTGGAAGGATGAAGAGTTTAGACAACTCCGCTTGAAATTAAAGCTGACTCCAGGGAGGCTGGATGTAACAAACGGGATGCCTGGATCTCGGTGACATTCCCCTGGGCAATTGGAGTTATTTGTATACAGAAAATTGCCAAGCTGCTATCTTTCTTCTTCTATAACGCAAGCGAAGCCAAAGGATTTTGGTTTGTTCTGAATGCTGCTGAAACTTTATCCCCTTGCACACAGATCATTCTGTGCTGAAAGCCGAGTTTCATCATGAAGCAAATTTTATCTGTTTAGATCTTAAACCTTTTTAGGGCAGAGGTAAGGGGTAAGAACACATAATCTCAGCTTTCTAATATTGACACATAATCCTTTAGGGCTCTTTTTTTTTCCCCCCTTGGAAATGTATATTACATCCCCACCCACTGCTTCCAGAGCACACGCAAAAAAATCACTTTAGTGATTTTTAGATTTTATGTTGTGAGCATGAAGAACACTTTGTAAGGAGAGCATGTTGTTGTGCAATGTAGTAATTTCTAAGAACTGGTAGCTCTTGGGCCATCTGGGGCAGATTTGTTGTCTGTGTTCTAACCAAACCTTGGTTTATTATGAAGGACACGGTGATTTTCCTTTGTTTTCTCAAGAACAGCAATAAAAAATTATTTTTGAAATTCTTTCGAGAAATCTACCTTTAATCATGCATGAACTCACTGTGGATTGTTCAGTTTTGTAGCTTCTCTTTTCTAGTTGTTTATCTTGTGGCAAAAAGTAATTACACTTCACCCAACCATGTATACTTAACTTTTTTCCATCAGTAACAACTGGCTTAACACTTAATGGAAAATTAGCTTTCCTTCCTACTGCCTGAATTTCCCTGTCTTGCCTAGAGTTAATTTGAACTGTTGAGCTAAACTTAAAAATACTGATCTGGCTCAGAGTTTGCTATTAGTTTACAGAATGAGCTGTTGATCAGCTTATTGCTTTAGCATAAATTGGTACTCAACAATGCAAATATTTACGAGATCGGCTTTGATGCATCTCCTTTGAAGTCTGTATGACATTAAACACACAAAGCTCTCTCTGCTGTGCAGGGGTGTGCACGTTCCTGTCTCCCTGCTTTCCCACCCTCCTTGGTGCTGCTTCTGTCGCTTGCCAGGGGAATCGATTCGGCTTCACGCAGTGAAGTCGTGCTCACATCCTTGTTGTGTTGATGGGTTGGCTTTGAATCTGACCTGGGAGATGTTCCAAATTACCCCCAGTAGCAGCCTGCAGTTAGAGCAGCTTGGGTGTAATAGGAAGCTGCTCTCAGTGCTGGCTTTGACGGAGCCAGTGCTCTTGCAGTGGGAGTGGAGCCACGGCCCAAGCGCGCACTGGGGATTTTACTGACCTGCCACCCTTTGTCAGTGATCCCTCTTTTGTGGCACAGGGAGAGGAAAGAATTAGAACTGTGATTTTTATCTGCAAAATAGACAAAAGCGTTCCAGCAGCTCAGCAGAGATACAGTTTACTTAAAGGAAAAATAATAAAGCCACAGAGGGAAACTGGGCTACTGAACTCCACTGGAGTTCATTGGGAGCTCTTCTGCCAGGCACCTCTGTGCTCCAAGCTAATCCCAGATTCCCAAAGCAGCCTCGGAGCTGGAGAGGACTCTACGTTCTAGCAGAGATCAGTGCCCATTAAGATACAAGTGGTGTCCAGTAAAGTGCTTTTGGTACAGACTAATGATTCTTGATGCATGTTTGAGGCTGCTTTATCTCATGCATCACCCAGTGAAGAAGTGAAGGGTTTTTCTGCTTTATTTTTTTGTCTCAGTTGAAACTGCAAGTATTTCCTTGACCTTTCAGTGAAGGATGCAGTTTAGGAAAGGATCTGACCATTGAAAACTCCAGTCATCTCACTTGTTCCTCCTCACCAGTGGTCTTTTCCCACTGTTCTGTGGCATGGACAAGCTGAAGCAGTAGCAGAAAAGTCCTGTTATTTGAACCAAAGTCATGTAATATTATCAGGGGGCTCTAATAATTTTTATTCAATGTCCCAGTCTTTTGGAAACAGTTTTTATCCCTAGACTTTGCAAATTGCATTTCAAGTTTCTGAATCTGGGTAGATTTCTAGAATAATTCCAAATACTTGTATAATATAATCTGCCTTTCCCCCTCTAATTTATTTATTTATTAATTGCCCCATTCACTCCTTCTGCCTAAGTCTTCAGCAGATGTCTTTGCTTGAGTCAGATTCTTCAGCATTTCAGAAATCTTTTTTTGAGGTCCGTGCAGCAAGTTGTAGGATTGACAGAAATAGATACCCTGACTGAACCTTCCCACATCACTAAAAATGGCTTCTTTGGGAGAAATAGGCAGATTATGGCCATATTTCAGAGCTGAAGTTTTAGCCCTTCTGTTTGAACCTGATTTTAAAACAGAGGATTCCTAAATGATAGAAAAAGCAGAACGTGGAAACAAATCCAGGCAGATTATGAATAAATAAATAAATAAATAAAAAGAAGAAGAAGAAAGAAAGCAAAAAGGCAGGATTTTCCCATAGAAGCTCAAGAACCCTTTGAAGAGACGCACAGGCTAACTTTCATGTCCCAGTGCTCAGTTTTTGCATCTTTCCATCACACATGACCTGTGTGGTGGTGCCCCACCCTCCGGAGAGATGCTTTCCTGCGGTGCTGCGGAGGCCGCTGGGACGGAGCTCCGGAGCGAGGAGCGCTCTGTGATTGATCACCGGAGCGTTCACGGCTCTCCGCCGTGCCGGGGCGGCCAGGGAGACGGGATCCTGGTCGCTTAGAAGCTCTTGCTGCTCTTCTGCAGAGTGTGGCTCCACCGTGATCCCAAGTTTTCCCTACGGCTTCCAGCAGTTAGGCATTTCCAAGCAGCAGGTCAAACCAACGCGTCCTTCAGAGGGACTGTTTATTTTGTTGTGCTGCTGTTAGCGACAGATTTTTGGGGGAGAACGCCTCTTGTTTTTTGGAGTTTCTCTTCTGTTCCAGTGCTACTCTTGGTGCAGGATCCCTGGGTGTAGTTTAGTGATTGGCTTTAGAGGGCGAGGGAGCAGGTAACAATTTTCTGTTATTTATTTTGCAGTCAGTATTGTTTGAGCACACATTCAGTAAGTTTCTTCCCCAAGGGCTAGGCTTGCTTTTCCTGCAGATATTCCACGTGAGCCTTGGCAGGAGGTAGGGTGACCAAAGCTACTGTTTTCTTCCAGGGGAAATGCTGAGGGTGTGGGAAATGGTTACCTGAGAGAATGTGCAGGAGCTCATCTTGAGTAACCCTGCCAGAGAAAGGTCATGGAAAAAAGGACTGAATCAGAGGAGAATATTGTATTGCAATCAAATGGCAAAATTAGAGAAAATGGGAGGGGGGGGGGGGAATGAATATAGTTAAAAATAAACAAAATACTCACTCTTGACAACAGCAAAAGTTAGCAGGAGGGAGCATGCAGCCCCTCAGCTCTTGGTGAGCAATTTTAGCCCATTTAGCAACAGGCTGAACAACTTCACATTCTTGTTGTGTGTGTGTGTTTGTGTGCTCTGGTCCCCCTGGCTGGCAGGTGGGACCTGCTGGAGGCCAAACCAGGGGCTTTTAAACTGACCCAACGTGACACTCTCTTCTGTCAGGGGTGCTACAACGTGTAAAGGACAGTGTGGTGGCAGCAGCAACCAAACCGTGTGGGGTTTGGCTTCTGTGCCTTAAAGAGCTATAAATAAATAAAAACGCCGTGCCTGGAAGTTCAGCTCTCGGCACTTCTAACATGAAAAAAGAGCAGAGCTCAGGAAAAGGCAATTGGTATCAGACTTCACCATTTCACTCTCAAAGCCACAGATCTTCGAATTTAAAGACAAAAATAAAAGGCAGTGCACAAAACAAAGAGGGGGAGGGAAGTTCATTGTTTACTTCAGTGACTCTTGGGGCTTTTTTGGTGCTGTGTATTTTGTAAGTTGTAGAAGCATTCGAAGTGGGGAAACAACTTCAAAGGAAGTGCAGTTTTTTGGACGCATTCAGATGTAGTTCCTGGTCCAGCTCATGAGATGTTTTCATCTGAACTGGCTCCTTGCACTCTGGACAGTGTACGCAGTGATATCCCCCTCTTAAGTTTCCCTGTAGCTGATTTTAGACTCGGAGTCAGCTGCTAGAAATCGCTGAGTTTTCTCAGCATCAGACGGGTTTTCACAGGAGCCTCTCCTCCTGCCCACACCCCTTCCACCCCAGGCCGAGTGCTTGCGCTGCCTGCCGGCTCCCCCGCGCTCCCTTGGGACGGGAAGGATGGCGAGCGTGCCCGAGCCGGGTGGGTTCGGGGGGGCACGGCGCATCCCCGGCGCGGAGCGGGCAGGCGGCTCTCGGGGGGCGGCTCTGGCTCAGCCCGGGCGCAGCAGCTGAGCAGGGAGGCTGGCGCTGCCCGGCTCCGGCTCTTCTGCATTCCTGCCCGCCTGGGAGGGGAGAGCGCAGGGGCTGCGCTGCCTTCCTGCTCGGCATCCCGCAGGACCATGGTGGAGCTGTTAGGATTCCCTGGGAATGCAGTGCGCAGGTGAGACGGATCCCTCCTGGCACGGCCGCGCTTCGGGGGACGGCATTGCCGCGGTGATGCCGGCGAGGCGGGGTTGGCTCGGAGGCACGGAGGTGTTCTGCTGGGTTAAAATGACTTGACTCAAAACAGCTAGGAACTTGCAGGGGTTTTAGCCATGTTGAGTGTGTATATCAGCTCATTTATTCATTATTTCACCCTTATGTACAGGTTTCTAAAGAGATGCTTGCATTGGTACTTTTCTGCTCACTGCTGCAGAAATTAAATGTTAGCATGATGCAAAGATGAACAACAGGTTTTTGTAAACAGCTTTCAGAGCTAAAAATCTATTTTATTGCCACATAAATCATGAGGTTTATTTTTCTGTCTCTCACTGAAAGCCTTTACCCAAGTCGGTGCATTTTTAAATGACACTGGATTTCCAGATAAGGCGAGACATCATCCTTCAAGGGCACACTGCGGGACTATTTGTCAGTGTTTACTTGTGGCTGGCATTGTGTGATGTTTCCAGCCTAGGAGGGATGTTGCCAACCTTGCTTCCTGTCCTCCAGAAAGTGATGGTAAATCAAAGCAGTTCAGGGAATCCTACAGGTGGCACATAAAAACCGAGAAGATTTGGGTTCCTTTCAATATAAAGGGCACTGCCTTAGCAATGCCACTTGCTTTTCCAGCAGCTTTTGTCCTAAAATGTATTAGGTGATAGCAAGCTAGAAAGCATTAAAGTTTCCTGCCTTGTCCAGTAGGTACAAAACCAAAAAATGTTGTCTAAGGAACTGGGGAATGGAATCTCCTGAGTCAAATGTTTTCTACCTCGGAAACCTCCTTTAATAGGTGCTGATTATGACGTCCTCCTTAGTCATTTTCCTCCTCATCCGTAGACAGGGTGAATACTAATTTACTAACTTGGAGAGACTGTTTTTGTTAGCCTGAACCAATGGGCTTGTTCTGCAGCTGCTTTTGAATTACACGATCACAAAATGAAAACCTCCTGCCTTAGCATTTTTCAGATAAACACACGTTTCTTTGAAAAACAAGCAAACTTCTGCCAAACTGCTCAGGAAAGTTCAAGGCAGCACAATGCCTATCCCTTCCAGATTTCATTTAGGTGATTCTGGGGTAGTTACCACAAGGTTGCCTTTAGATTTCCTGTCTCTTTTTGGGGCTCTTTCATATGATTAACATGTTAATAGGGTAGTGAATTAAGAGTACAATACTGGGGAGTTGTGGAAGGCAGACGTGAGCAGCAGCTTACATTCCTGCAGATTCTTTGTGTTGTGCCCAGCTTTATCTGATACTCTGTGGGTGCTCTCACTCTTTCTCTCTTTAAAATCTCTGGGGAGGGAGAAAAAAGTGGAATTGCAATGAATACTTGAGGTGACTTGTGTCAGAAAGATCTGTCATGGCTCTTTAAAGCTCATGGGAACAAATCAGCTTGTTTTTTGCGTAAGCAGGAGGAAGGGACATTCTGCTACACAGAGCCTTAGCCTGCCCCTTGCCATTTTCTGGTAGCCGGGAGTCAGTGTAACATGTAATATTGGAAGTCAGAGAATTTGGGGATGCAGCAAATTGCAGGGTGTGGATGGCATTTGTAAATGGCTCATTGGCATCAAGAGGCAGATTCATTTTCCAGCCTGTAGAGGTACGTACCTTGTCCAAGCTTTAATTCTCCACAAAGGGAATGCTTCCTTTCATCTAGATTTCTTGGCTAATTGGCATCAGACAGCACAAATGTTTTTTAGGAGGACTAATAATGGTGGGATTTGAAACTGGGCCAATGGCAGGAGGGAGACCTAATGATCCCCTTCCATTTAATTTTCTTCAGCTATGGGTGACTGCTTCTGGTAAGGGAGAGGGAAATCTGCACAGGAAGTCAGCAAGCAAATGGTGCAACTACAGGCAGAGCTTATGGTTGCAGCACTATCACCTCCACGTGTGAAAGTTGTACAGGCTAGGGGTATTTATGTTACGGATTTAATGGGAAATGGTGCTGAAATTGTCGTGGTACACATAACTGCAAAAACTGGGTTATAGAGGAATAGCTGCTTCTCTGAGCAGGTGCTGGCAGCTGTGAGTGGCTGTGGTGAGTCTGTGTGGAACCATGGAAGCATTAAGGTTGGAAATGATCTCCAAGATCATTAGCTCCAACCCTTAACCTGGCACCTTCGAGGCCACCACTAAACAGTGTCCCTGAAAGCCACATGCACACGTTTATTGAACACTTCCAGGTGACTCCACCACTTCCCTGGGCAGCCTGTTCCAGTGCTTGACCACTGTTTCAGTGGAGGAATTTTTCCTGATCCATTCTTCCCTAGCAGAACAGTGCTGATCCTTGGGCTGTGGGCCTGCTGTGGTAACACATGATACTGCCTTTTTCTTCTCCTTCACCTGCAGTGTGCTCAGCAGGGACTTCAGGAGGGCAATGTTGTGATGTGAACACCTGCCAGAGAAGTGAAACAGCTCTGTGTTTCTTTGGAGTTGAGTCTCTGGTCAGCCTTCAAAAGTGGCACCAGCCACAAGCATTGAAATATCAATGTCTGGCTTAAAAAGAGGAGATCAAAACTATTTTTTTCTATTTATTTATCCATTCTCCTAGTTGTTTTGATTCATTTTGGAGTAGGCTTCCGTCAGATTTCCAAGCTCAGTAGCACTGAAACAGTGACAGACAGGTCCTTTTTCTAGAATAGATGTTGTAATTGTCTCCACATTTGTTTGGTTCCAGGGGTAATGGCAACAGAAAAATGCCAACTGTACAAAGTAAAGCATCATTCTAATGCCAGCTTTCACAGCATTCATGCTCTTAAAGGCCTGGCCTTGGATGTCCCAAGGTCACTCCAGAATGTCATCTGTATTTTCTCCAGGGAAACTCTCCCCAGAGTGTCCAGGAGGAAGCTCTAAGATATTGCATCAGTCAGAAATGAAGCCCATGTCCACAAGATGGAGGACTTGGCATGTCCTTGTAAAAATTCCTTAAACTATGCAGTCTCTTCCCTTGCCGTGCTTCCGTGCTTTACCACTAAATCTGGTCCCTAATTTGGGAACAGATTAAAAAACCCCTCCATATGCTGCCTTTCTTGCACCAGTCTCTAGTGTTTGGCAGGGCCCTGGGCCTTGGCAGTGGCTGTATTTTGATGCTTATGCAGAGATTAACACAGCCTTCCTATAAACACAGGTGGAACTGAGTGGTGAGAGGGAGGGAGACCACATGATTCATGGGCAGGGGTAGGGAATCATGTTGCTGGTCACAGCCACTCGTTCTCTGGAATGCTCCTGCTTTTCTGCTGCCTACCTGGTAAGTGCAAGCCGCTTGCTTTCGGGCTGCTGCACACTAGGAGCTTTTTGGTAGTGGTTTTCTGTCTTGTTCCATGGTGTTAGAAGTGCAGGTAACTTCTGTGCCAGTCAAGGAGAGTTCAGCTCCCACCTGGTGGTGTTGGCAAAGCTGCGGTTTCTTGATACATAAAGGGAGCGAGCAGTGACCTCAGGGTGGAGTAAAGCTCCCTGTTGGCACGGCACCCTCAACCCTGCTCTGCAGGAATCGCTGGTATTTAGGCTGTGCTGAAAACAAGCAAGCTGAACTCGTTGTGGGAGCGCTACGTAAAGCTGTTAGCTGGTACCAAACGCTGTAGGAAAAGGGTAAATAGTGCTTAAGTTGATGGGTTGATGTGGCAGTTCCTGTGTGAGCTGGCCAGAAGCTTAAGTGTCATGGTCAGTAGATTATCACATTGATCATGGTGAATGGCATCCCACAACACTTGGGAGCCATCCATGTGGGTGTCAGGCATTCTGATGGAACCAGGGTGTTGCAGACTGAATGGTAAGATACTTGCTTCTCTCTCATATTTAGTTCTCTGTCATGTGAACTGTTTTTATCAAAATCCTAGTTCTCTGTTACCCGTGTGATGATGTGTAGTCATCGAAGGACAAAAGATCCCAAACCAACCACCACCCAAACCCCAGCCCTCACTAACTTGTTCTTTCATTTGTTTGCTTGTTGGAGATGTCGTCCAAGTGAGTCTAAATAAGAAAAATCATTCCTGGGTGTTCCCCAGCTCTGGTTGAGCCTGGGTGCCCAAGGAAAAACAGTAGGTCCGGAAGTAATAGTAGAGACCAACACGAATGGTGGAAGCATGCCAACAAAACTGCCTTCATCAATTATTTTCACTAAATACAGCCCTTGTGAGGACATGAATTGTGCAAACAAATTGTGGCCTGCAAGGTGAGCAAGAAAAACTCTTGGGAGAAATGTCATCTTGTGAAGCCAGCATCGGAAATGAAGCACCCTTTACATTCTGCTTGTTAAATATATAGCTGGGTGTATTCATACTTCAGTACAAGATGTCTGTTGACATGAGGCATATGGTTCACAGTCTGGAAAGGCACTCCAGAGCGGCTGGCTCTGTAAATAACGTCTTGGCCCTAATTTGGAATTAAATTATCTTCATATTTTTGGAGTGGTCATTAATAGGTACTTAAAACTTGCCATCCTGCTAGCAGTGTAACTTAGCTGAATCCCTTGGCTATTCTGAGGATACTAAGGAAGTTGGACTGAGTACAAAAATGTAATTAAGTTGGTGTGGAAGTGGGAAAAAATACCCCTTGGTTGTTCATCAGTGAAGTTCTGAAAATCCCACAGTTCTGCCCAGCTGAATTACCTGTATTATTATATGCTAGAGAACTTCAAGGTTTGCTGTTTTTTCTCACTTCCACTTTGAGCCCTTCTGTCCCTATTTATCTTTCCAGGCTGTCAGCAGGCACAGCTTTCACTGCCCCTTGGTTCCTCTCTGCTCTAGAAATTGTTATTTAGGAAATTCTTTTTTTTCTGCTCCCCTCCTGAGTAACCTGGTTCAGGCCTCTGATCTCAGCTGGGCTGGAAAGGCTGGTGGTGCTCACTCTGGAACCGAGGGGAACAATCACCCGGCTAAGTGATAATATTGCATCAGTGTGCAGAGGTTGTCATCTGCAGCTGGGTAAGAGCTGTTGAGAGTGAGTGTAGAGATCAGTGACTGTGCAAAAATCACTTCATTAGGCAATCTGAAAGGATAAAACACTAGATGATAATGTGTATGTGTGGGCTGGCACTTCATCAGCAGGGTTTCTCTTTCCACAATAAATGAACTGGCTTGAAGAGACACTTGAGTGTCCATCCTTTTTTTTTTTTTTTTTGGATTAAAAAGGGCTTTCTGTGTACTTTGCCATGCTCCAATGGGGCTGTCCACATCTTACATGTGTCCACATCTTATATGTGTCCTTCTGCATAAACCTGTTACTGATTTACACTGCAACAGAGTGATTCTGCTCGCAGCATCTTCCTAGGATCATGTCACAGCACTACAGGCTGCTTTTGCTTAGGTAGCTTAAGCCAAAAAAGTTTCCCATGTTCCAAAATAACTGAATACTTCCATCATGATTTCCTGATACAGACTGAGTTACTCAGCCTTGTCCACTGGGATCCTCTTGAACTAGATCACAGCTTGGGTAGGAGGCTGCTATATTGTAATGCTGCTCCTCAAAGCAAAATTACTTTCATTATAGATAGGCATTTAAAATTATTTAATGAAGGAAACGGAGCCTTGTGCACATAGAATTGACATTTTTAGGTGTCTAGGAAACTTATTTTCTAGCTGGCTCCTTGTTCCATGCTGTGGCATTGAAAATAGGCTTGAAAAGTTAGTACTGCTTTGCATTTTTCTGGGGCAAAGTGCCTCAAATAAGTAGTACTGTTATTTCCTAATGGGCAGGTGTGAAGGTGAGCAGTTTTGCCTGACACATGACATTGATCCAGGAGTTGGAGAAACAAACATTCATTGTTTCTTATTCGCTCCTAAATTATCTGTAAGACATTTTAATAAGAATGACTTGGGTGTACAATACCTAAAGTATATTGCTGTGAGGACATCATCTACTGACTAAAGCAATATCCATCAATCAGTCTGTCAGCACCTGTCCCTAGTGCATGTAAGACCCATTTTTCCTCCCCTCGAAAGTGCCTCATGCAGAGAACATTAATACATTATGATTTATAATACCACCATGACTATGTGCTTACAAAGCATCTGCATCACAAGGCGTCTGTGCTCTATTACTTGCGTATGTTTTGAATTCTCATTTACTGAAAGTTCCTGCAGAAGACTCGGAGACTCATGCTTCTGGGTAGTTTCACTGATCAAGAAAGCTAATTTTTAAATCTGCAGGATGGCAAAGCTGCTTAGCCTCCCAGGTTTCAGACTCCTCACTGCAGGAGAGTGACATTTGTGACGACTGCAGAGTTCCGTCGGGGGCTGTAGCGCAGGAATTACCAGGGAGGGATGTGTACAAGTTTTAAGTGATTCGTTTTTATAAGATGCTCCAAAGCAGAGGGGCTTGGTGCAATTTCCAGGCTTGCAAACTCATCTGCTTTTAGAACTCGGGGGTGAGGGAGGTAAACACCGTGAGCAGGTTTTCTGATGTTCTCACCTGCTATGCTGTACAGCTCCTGGTGCTAATTTTGGAAAGCAGTATCTCAAGGCAGACATTAGCTGCTTGTTGCCCCTGCTTTTTGATTAGTTTTTTGGGGGTTTTTTATCACTACTTTGCTGATCCTTCCCACCTCTCTATGTTTTCGTATTTTCCATACTTCTGCTCTGGTCGATAGAGCAGTTTGTATCTGGATTTGCATTGGTTCAACAAACCCTCAGTGTAGGTAGGTCCCACAGCATGAAAATAAGTTAGTCCTGTTTTGAATAGCCTTCTCCTGCTGATTTGCATTTTATCTCACAATCTGGCTGTCCTGGAAAATTTGGGCAAGACTTTTTTTACGGTTTTTGGAAAGCTTTAGAGCACAAGACCTCCTTTAATACAAATTTAAGAAGCTATTCACAGGATAACTTCTGCTGTGACCAGCACTATATCACTCCTGCAGCTGTGGAGCTGTGTCTCTGGCTTTCTTGCACAGAAAAGGTTTAAAAATCAAAATCAATGCTCCAGAGGAGTCCAAAGATGTATTCGAAGGGATTGTTTGAAACTGAGTATTCAAAGGATGTAAGCAGAGAGGACATTTCTGATACCAGGGTTTCAAAGCATACAAACGTCAGCCAGAGCCCAGTGGCTGGGAGATGAGGCTTGATAAATTCAGTCTTGGAACTAAGGAGCAATTTGCTAAGCAGGAGTGGAGTTAACCACTGGAACAGCTTACAGGGGATGTGACAGGCTCTTTGTGTCTTTGCTGTGTATGGTGAGAACTGGATGTCCCTTTTCCTGGAAGACAGGTCTTTTGTTCAACCAGAAACAATTCAGTGAGTGGATGAAGTCACTGGGTGATGTTCTACAGGTGTTTCAAGTCAGGTTAGATGGATTTGGTGGTTTGTAGTGTCAGTGGCTCCTCTACATCTTATTTATCACTTTAAATTTCCAGGATTTCTAGTGGGACTGTGTTCATGACTTACTTTAGTAGAAGGACGTTTTAATTCTTGCCTTTGTTCTGATGTCTGTCTCCGCCTCCTGACGGACAGACACTTGCAGGCAGGTGACCTGCTTGAGAGTGTGACCTGTTAAACCACACAAAACCAAGATAAATAATAGGGATGTATTTATGCAGGTTTTCCCCCCTCTGTGGGTTTCCCCAGGAATGCTAATTCACAGGAGAAATCTGCTTATCAGAAACTTCACTGTCCTTTCAGTTCCTAGTTGCATCCTCCTGACTGAAGTCTTTGTCAGTTCTAGCTCAATTTTTTACAATTTTTTTAATGTTCCCATATTTTAAAATACTCCAATAAGCCAGTTTCATATTTGATATTTAATATACTTCCCCTGTTATCGTGAACATTTTAAAATATTGAAAGGGATTAATAAGGCTAAGTTATTAGACAAGATGAGGCAGCCAGGAAGGAAAACAGGATCTGCATGTGATTTGTACTCCTAGAAAGGATGCAAAATTGGTAAGCATTCATGGGAAATCAATACTCACAACTCTTGTTTTCTCTAGAACCTTTTATTTATGGAGCTGATAGTTAATCTTGCAAGTTTTTAATGGAAAGACACCCAGGTGATTGCAGGTACAGTATTTGATTAGGGAACTAAAAGAGAGGAGTTGAAATTTTTGTTTCATATTGGCCAACGAGATAGACCAAAATAACTATCTAATCCTTTCTCTAAAAGTTCTGTAATTCCATTCCTGTTGCAAGCAGATTTACGTCATCAGTTTGCACAGTTTTAAAGAAAAGGTTGTGGAAGTTGGACAAAATGTGATCCTCCCACACGCAGAGGGAAATCTGGTGGAACAGTTCATTTTGTAAAAAAAAAAAAAACCCAAACAAAAATTCAGCTCTTTTTGCATAGACGGGAAATCCACCTTTCTGTCAGAGGATTTGGTGGGATGTGGGGAGTGTTTCTGGGTTTTCATCCCTCTGCTCACACTGGGGTGGGGGTATGCACTTGTTCTGTGGGGCAGGAGGGACAGCTCTGCTCAGTCCAGCACGCTGCTCGGGTACCTCGCTCCTGAGCCGCCTGTCCCATGTCCCCTCACTAATTGTGAATTCTGGAGAGCATCTGCCCTGCTTGGCAGGTGTTTTATGAAAATATCTGTCCTGCACAAACAATACTTGCTACAGTTTATCTTGGTAATTGGAATTTTCCTCCCTGCTGGGACTTGATAGCTGGTTTTTTTTTTCCCCCTCTTCATTTGTTGGTTGGTATCAAATTTTTTGCTTTGCTGATCTAATGGCTTTTTGGTGTAGCTTGGGTTTTAGTCAGTGGTCAGCAAATGTCCTTGTTTGTAATAGGGATTGGCAAGTGTATAAATTATTTAAAATAAAGACAGGTTCTGAAACTGGTGAGCAAAAGGCGGCTGTCTCTTTAAAGAGCGCAGTTTGATCAGAGCATCAGCCCCATCCCCTGAGGACAAAGGCAATTTTGATTTGTGGGGCCCAGGAGTCCCTCACTTACCAGGATTCGTCACCGCTCGTGCATGTGTAAACCTGCAAAATGCTCTTTTGTGTGGAATAAATCTTGGGCTGTACGATTAAACGTGGCCCTTCATAAAGTCACGGCGGCGAGTCCCCACTGCAGAGCAAGCTCGCTGTCCAGACAGGGCAGAATTATTTCCCGTCTAGCTGGCTTTTTATTTTTTTCAGTAAATAAGCACCCATCAGTGTTGATGGCTCCTCGGAGCCCCCAAGAGCGCTGCTGCCTGCTCAGCTCTCCCGGCTGTGCCCCGTTGCCGTGGCGCTGAACCCGGGGGCTGCGGGCGCTCCCGGCGCTGAGGAAGAGGAGCAGTTCCCCCGTGCTGCTGCCCGGAGCAGCTCCCTGTCTCCCGAGTCCAGCAGATTCCATTATTGCCGATCGATGCCGCCGCCATGCGGGAGGAGGGGGGAGGGAGGGGTGGGAGCTTCCTATTCACGGATTGATCAACCTGCCCTGCATGAACAGATTCCTTGCAAGGAAGGCTGGGATGCTGGGATAATAGCTGGAGCAGGAAGGGGGTTGTAAACAGGGGAATGCAGGCTCGTCAGTAGTGGGGAGGGGATTGAAATTGCCTCTGAGCTTGCTGGTTTTTCTTCTGGCATAAAGCACAATACCTGAGCCTTCAAACAAAGCCAACACTGTGAGGAGTGGTAGGGCTGTATTGCACTTAGCCCATGAGCTATTGTGCTGACTTATTTGAGCTTCTTCAGCACTGATATATTTCTACTTTTTACTTAAGTTGATTCTGTCATTACCTGCTGCCTCTTCTGGATTTTGAGACCTCAGTTTCCCCTGCTCCCCTTTTTTGCCTTCTTTCTGTTGCTGCTTGGACTGAAACCTGACACAAAGGGACAAGTACAGATCCCAGTTGCTGCTCCCACCCATGCCTGCTGTGTCAGATGTAGGGTTGAGAGAACAGGGCAGGATCACGCTCTCATGTTTGTCAGTGTAGACAATAACTGGAGTACTGGAATCCCAAGACCATCAGCTCCTCCCCATCCTTCTTGCCCTGCTTCGTTCACTTACTGTGTTCTGTATGGAAAAGTTTTCTGGCTGGAGAATAAGTCTTCTTTCTCCTGGGCATGTGGCCGAATGGCTGGATAGCAGCACGGAAGATGAGAAAAGCCTTCTCTCGTTCCTTGGTACGGTAGGGTACAAACTGTATTTTTTGGGTTTTAACACTTTACTGGGAAGCCTTTACTACTTTGGTGCTTAATTTCTTCAGTCTTTCAGTTACCTGACCTTATTTCTTTTTAAGAGCCTTTAGGTGGTGTGCAGTGTTAATTAACCTTGGTTCCAGCCTGTTTGGAACAGTTACAAACACACTGGACAAAGGTTACCTTGTAGGTGGGCATGTGCCCTGCAGCACATGAACTAAACTGGACTAAGCAGTGTACTGCTCTGGTTTTCTTCCCTGTGCCGTTCGACGAGCTGGTCACTGGCTTCAGTCCACTTCATCTCATTCCTGTCAGCTTGCCTGACTCCTGAACTGTGTGGTGGTTGCAAGATAAATCAGGGGAGACTGCTCAAAGTTCCTCTTCTTGAGAGAAAAGTGTGGATGCGTTTAGAATAAAAATTCCCAAGTGGTGTCTTAACTCTGGGACTGCGTTTAGGGTGCACTGGTACCTCTTGGACGTTTGCAGTACATTGGGTCTTTTCCTGTGTCCATAACAATAATTCTTCCTGCTCAGGGACGAGAAGTGCTGAGGCTCGGAGCAGCCTTTCTGGGCCTTGGAGAGGAACAGGCAGGAGCTGTTGAGCTTCGGTGCGTTGGAGAGCCAGTGAGGCTATCCCAAAGGGGATTACATTTTAGAGAATGACTCTATTCACAGCCCTTCTACAGGCAGTAAAAAGATTGGTTTGGAAAGCTGTGGCTCAAGGCTGTTGTTTAATAATGAGGACAATAAATATTGATATCATACTAATGTGTGTTTAAGTCATAAGCCTCTAAACAAATTAGGCTGCAGGAACAAGTTACCATGCGTCAGCTGATCGGCGTTAATTGTCTGTGTGCAATCTCTGCAGCAAACACAAGGTAATTTGAATTAGCAGGGGCAGTCCAAGATCATTAGGAACTAACGAGGACATCAGCATCTCCAGGTCATGGGCAGTAGCTCCTTGTCTCTGCTTTTGTGTTGGCACAGTTGTCCGGGCAATTTGTTTGGCTGTGTGTGGAGTCAACCATTAAGGGAGGTTTTAGAGGCTGCTGCGTGAGGAGGTCAAAAAGGGGCAACTATCTCAAATTACGTACAGCCACGCACATCAGGCAGAGGATATGTTGAGCAGTTTAGGGACCTGCATCTCTTCGTTTCTGACTTGGTTTGCAGAGCTGGAGGATTTGTTCCTCTGCTTCAAAGCGAATGCATCAGTCTAAGAACAGCTGATGGTGTCCTCTCTCAATGCCGTGTACAGTTTCCTCCAAACTTTCAGGGAAAATAAATCATGGGAGTTTATATTTGAAACCCCAAAATTGTTCTCTCCCGTGGTATCTGTGCCCTTTCTTCCAGCCTCCTCTAGTATTCATCTTCTTCACTTGTTAGGTCTTTTCTTTCAGACTGTAAAGTCGTTCAGGAATCAATGACTTAAGTATCTTTTAAGTGACTTAGTGTGTCATTTAGGTTGCTTGCTATGCACCTTCTATACTGGGCACTAATTCAATTACACCTTTTTATTATGCCAGCACAATGCAAGTGTCTAACACCAACAGAATTGCCTGTCTGTAAATTAAAAATCTTTTATGGTTACCTGGATCATCTTCCAAGACTTACCTGATCGACTCAATCCCTAGTAAAGCACAGTATCTTCTTTTCAAACCCCTGCTAATGGACTGGGAGAGTTTTTGATCGTAGTTTGTATCTAGCAGTTGTTTGATGCTGGAGTTCTACAGCCAGTGAGCTGTGCAGGGTTCCCTTTGTATTTCCCTTTCCAGGCTTGGCAGCTTTTGTGCACTTCAGTGTCCTGAAACTTGGTTGCATTCGCTCTGATGTATCTTCTTGTGATTTTTTTCCCTGTCTGGTTGCCTTGATAAATGTGGAAAAGCTATCTCTGCGAATTTCCATTTTTTCCTCTAAGTTATACCTTGCAGGATTTGCATAATGTATTTAAGTCAGAACACAAACTTGGACTTCAAGACTAAAAACAGATTAGGGGAGTTTGAGTTTGCTTTTACCTTAGGCTTCTTGTACAGGCATTTAATGAAATTTTTATGACAGTCTGTGAATTGGGCCTAAGTCTGAATCCTCCCTAAGTGAGCAAAATGAGAGAGAATGCTTACTGCAATATAAAACATTAACACTTCTATTTATTTTGATATGAGGCTCCCTATTTCACTAGGTAGTACCCATCTGAAAAATGCTGTTCAGGGAACTTCTTCCTCTTCTTGTTCTTTCTCCTATACCTGCAAACAGTTCCTACCTGGCGTGGCTGTCCCGCAAAGCTGGGAGGTTTGTTTAGTGTCTGCTTCTCCCACCTGCAGGGAAAGCTCTTCACAGTGAAAATACAAATTTCCACCACAGCAAGGCTTTCAAGTGGCCACAGCACCCAGCAATAGGAAATTTAGGTCAACCCCCAGAGGCCTGTGGTGACCAGAGGTTGCTGAGGCTACACCACTGTGGCAGAGAGGGTTCCCTTCAAAGGAGGGCAACCCTCACCACTACTCCCAGTAGTAAGTGGCACCTGGCTTGCACAAACCTGCCTCGTGGCCTACAGAACGAGCTTTGGTGTTGCTGAGGGTAGAGAGTGGTGCAACAGGATGGGAGAGGAGACCTGCCTGCATTGTATCCCTGGGCAGTTCCCTTCTCAGAGGCATCTGCCACTGCAGGGTAAGTGGCTCAGCTAATTTGGAACTGACTGTTGCTATTTAGTGTGTAAATACTCGTTTGGGTAAATACTTATTTACATAAATATTACTGCCTATCACCAAGATGTCAGGTGGTAACAGTGACCTGTTGGGATGTTTACAACTCATTTGTTTGGTGGTATAGTGGAAGGTGTCCCTGCCTGGATGATCTTTAAGGCCCATTCCCTCTCAAACCATTGTAAGGTTCTGCAATTCTGCAAATTACTTGTTGAAGGTTGAAACGGGGAATATCTGTCAGGTGGGGTCTTTTTTTCCCTTTTGCCTTTTTTTTTCCTCCCAGAAAGAGAAGGGTTTCAGATCGTTTCGATGGATAAACAATGTGATTTATCTGTAGCCTTGGTCCCTGAGAGTGAGCAATGCAGAAAGCAGTTGTAATTTAATACTAAGCTGATGAGAGGTGCATTGATTTTTACCGCAGGTGAAGATTATGCAAGAGTAGCCCGAAGCATTACTAGTGGAGCAGGGGAGGGAACTGTCTAATTTTTTGCCTGGTGGTGACAGTATAGATTTCTTTCACAAGACTCAGCAAAAATACTGTTCTACAGGCGCCATAGAAAGTTGCTTCAGCTTTTGATTTCCAGTTAACATATCCCAACAATTTTGCTATATCTGGGTCTTCCTTTTCCTAGGGACTAAGCGTGTCTATTTGCTCTTGTTTTTCAGAAGGAGAAGGGAGGGGAAGGTAGTTTTTATTTTTTGTTCACTGCAGGCCGCACCTAGTGAATATTTCATTTTCCCTCTCCCATTTGGTACACTTCTGTGATGGTGTGAGAAAAAAAGAAACTCATTCTACTGATGAAATGTCAACATTTTATTTGCAGAAAACTTGGATTGCTGCTGGGTGGATGTTGGGGGTGAGAGGGAAGGCAAGGGGAGCCCGGCACGTTCCTTGTGGTAGCTTTTCAACTCCATTCAGTTGAAAGTTAAGCTCTTTCCCGAACTGCCGCTCCTGCGGAACGTGTGGTGGGATATAGTGGGGAATTTGGGCTGGTGTTTTCATTTATGACTCAGCAAAGTTAACAGACTGTTTTAAATTACCGGAGCGGCTTTGATGTGATTTCCTGCGCGTGAGAAGCGGAGGAAGCCAAACCTGTGACGTTACTCGTTACTATTCAGTGTAACATAAAAGGTGCTCTCTCTAGCCCTGTTCCAATGGAATATATCACTCCCATTTGCCTTCATGGCATGGACATGGGAATGGCAGGGAATGGCAGAGGCAGTTCTTTAAATCCCACCTGACGCAGCTCTCCGGGCAGAGCGGCACTTGCAGGTGCTGCAGAAAATAAAGTTTCCCTTCATCCAGGCCAGGCAGGCAGCCGGTGGCATCAAAGTGCATCGTCAGGTAAAACCGGCGGCGCCGCAAAGGCTCCTGAGCTGGTGGGACTGACTCAAAACCCTCGGCCCTGGCCCTGCTCCAAGTGCTTTGCTCTCCAAAGGTGCCCCGATGGGGACTTACCCTCCCGCTCTGGAGCAGGTGATGCTGTAGCAGAACGCGGCCGGTGCTGCTCCAGAGGAGGGCTCTCCCCACAGGGGCATCTCAGTCGCGGCTCCCGCGGGCTCTGGCGGGCCGGGATGTGCTCGCTCGGTGCCAGCAGGGCTCGGGCATCGCCCTCCCGGCCGGCTGTGCCCTGCCCGTCCCCCAGGGGCACACAGCGCGCTGTGTTGGGCTCTGGCTGCCCGCTTCACGAGGCTGCTCTCCCTCCCAGCTGCCCTTTCCTCAGGCAGGCTGAGGGGCTCCGTGTCAGCAGTTTGCTTTTTTAAAAAGATAAATATCTACCGAGTGAGACACTAATACTGCAGGGTCCAGATTGCTTCGCCTCTCCTCCGCTATGCTCCATTTTGTCGGTCTCCAAGCATCCATGGGAGAGACGTATTATAACTCTGCTGAAATCAAAATCCGGTATGCAAAGACATCACAAGTAATGTTATCCCTGAAGAAGGCTTCTCTCCTTTTTTTTCCTCCGGCTCTTTGGAGGAAAACGCCGCTCTCGTGGCACCAGCTGGCTGTCTCTCTCCATAAACCTTGTTTTTTGCTGCTGTGAATCAGGATATGGAGGGGAAATTTCGGTAGCGGAGGGAAGCCGGCAGTTGGGCGTCTGTTAATAGCCTGAAAGTAACTAATGAGGATGTGCAGCCGGAGCGATTGATTGAGGAGCTGCAGTCCTGTGTGCTGCTGCTGCGCTCGCTGGCTCCCGGGGAAGGGAGGGCGGACGGAGACACCCGGATCCCCTCCGCTGGAAGTCACGGATCCCCAGGGCCAGGCGGCCAGCGATGGAAGTTTAAGCGGCATCTGGCTCTTGAAAGGAGAACGGCAGGAGTCAAAATGTCACTGCCTGGAGTCACGGCTTGCTCCTTTTCTCTAAGACTCAGAAGATAACAATGGACTTTCTGCTAGGAAGTGATTTTTTCCCTCCCAGTGTTGGGGGGTGCTTCGTGAAGCTGGATTCCTTAAAGTCTGGCAATTGAGCTGGAGATGGGCAGCACTTGTGATAAAGGTATCTGGATGCATACATATGCATATCTAGCTCTATATAAAGATGCATATATGTGTGTTTGTGGAGAGATTTTCAATGCTGTCTGTACTTCATTATGCTGTTATTCCAGTATTTGTACTAGTCAAAGACATCAGTACAGCTTTTATGAGTATTTGTGCTCATCAGATCAGTCTGCATGGATTTAAGATGCCAAAGTCGTGTCTTAGTAAGGTCATACTGCCAGAATGAGGAGAAGGTGACCTATTTTTTTTTTTATCTGCAGAGATATATATGTCATATTACCCGGGCACTTATAAGTCTTCTGCTGGTTGCATGCTCTGAGCAAGTAGTGTGATCATACACGACCGAACTTTGACCTTTGCCGAATTACGTTCAGCTGGGAGTAAAACTGAGCTTCCCTGGGTCTTGATTGTAGTTATCTGTTAATTACTGCACTGCTTACGTAAAAAAAATTAAATTTGAATTAAAAATAGATTTAAGTTTTCTGAATACTGTCTCTCAAACAGTAACAGAATATTAAGTATGTCTGGGTGTTGATCTTTACCAGCACTTTTTATTTTAAACTCCCACAGTCAAGTCAGATTCACAACCTTGAATCTGCCGGTGAAAATGCCATTGCAGGTTAATAAGTGAATAAGAGATAGGTAAATAGGTGGGTTAATTCAGCAGTTTAGTAATGCACTTGAAACTTGCCTGAGGCTTCTGTCTTACAGAGCACAAAACCTGACTATTCCCCACCCCTGGGCACCCATTCACCACCTTCTTCTTCTCTTCCTCAGAGGTCCCAGCAGAGAGATCTCCTCGCAGACGGAGCATCTCGGGGACCAGCACCTCTGAGAAACCCAACTCCATGGATGTTCCGAACACTTCTCCTTTCAGAGTGCCAGTAAGTGTGCCTGCCCTGCAAAGGGCCATTTGTCTCATCGGATGGGAGGAGGAGATTAAAATATCACAGTGTACAGCCAGGCTGGGGCAGCCTGTGGGGAAGAGGAATATTTGGTTCATATTTCCAGCGGACCAAGAGGTTTTGCTATCAAGTGTCATATATTATCAGTAAGATGCCTGGTAGATCCCTAACTTGCTCCTTTTTGTTGCCTTGATCTAAAGTTGCAGATAGAGAAACATCAGTGTTAATGTGGACAGCGACCTATATAAATACTTTTGAAGTCGCCTCCGGGGATTGCATTCCATATTCAATCTTGACAAGGAAACAAGTTCCTTTAGGTCGATGGTAGCATGTTATTTTTTCCTCTTGCCAGTGAAGTACATGGAAAATTGAAATGGTTTTGTAGTTTATTCAGTTTATGAGATTTCTGCAGGTGTGTTAATTCCGCTTTAGCTCTTTGGGTTTTCTCCTGAGTTTGGTTGGCTGTGAGTCTGTGTGAGAATGGTTCAGCTGCAGCCTGGATTTTGCTTGGGTCGGTCTTTGGTCGGTGTATCCAGGAGCACAAAGGCATTTCTCTTATTAGACTGAGGACTTCAAGTTAAAATGAGGTGCTCAGTAATTTTTAACAATATTTGTTCATGTTTTAAAATATCTAACTTGAATATTGCAAATGTTTTCATGCCCTTCTTTACTTTTGGCAAGTAATCTGCCTACTTTGAAATAAATCTTGCATCGTGTCATTTTAAAAATAAAATTTAAAAACAGCCAAAAGATTTAATGAGAGTTACTTAAATTATTCAAGGACTAAGGTTGGTCAGAGTGTGTAGAATTCATGGTGTTTAAAGCAACCTGTGAACCTGTGGTGTGTTGGAATGGAGAAGGGGACCGAGGAAGCAGTGAGTACGCTGGGTATCCTTACTTGGTCCCTTTTCAGCGTCATAGAATAACACAGACTGGAAGGGACTAGGCAATCTCCGGAGGTGCTTTCCCACCTCAGCTGTTCTGTGTTCCATGAGCAATCCTCTGTCACTTCAGAGATCTGTTCTCTGGATGGTACTTGGGGAAAAAAGGGCCTTGTTCTAGTTGTATGTGAAGTTGATACAGGAATATTCTGTTATGTCAAGTTCTGAGATTTTGATACTGAGCCCACAATCCGCAGAGTTGCAGGAAGATTTCTGAACTCTGAGAGCCTTCAAAGGTTTTATCCATGTCTTCATTTAGAAGAAATTCTCTGTTTTCTTTGCCTTTATCTATAAGAAATAGCCCAGGCCTTTAGATGTGTACGTGCATTGTAGTAGCCTTTGTCTAACAACTGCAAGCTGTGGATCAGAAGTGTTTGATGACTATCTGTATTGTTTATTTTATATGCCTCCTTTTTTCCTCATTTTTGTACCATTCCTTTTAATGATGATCCTGTCTTTTAAGTAGTGTTTTAATGGTTCTCTAGTTCTTCTCTAAGAGTTCTCTAACACTTAGCTCCTGCTCCCTTTCAAAACAAGAGCCTTGCAGAATGTTTCTCGTTTCCCCTGGTTGGTGTGTTGGGCTTTCAGGACTCTGGCAGATAGGCTCAGGAAGCACTACCTGGCTGCTTTTCTTGGGCATAAACCAGCAGAGAGCTAGAAGCTATTTGTGCCACGTGGAGCTGGGTTCTGCTGCTTTGTCTGCCTGACCACCTGTGCAGCCAGGAGCATAATGCACCCTCCTGTCCTCCTCATGGGGACAAGGCTTCTGGCTTTGGAGGTTTTGTTCTGAGTAACCCATTTATACCCTGTTACTCCTAAGTGGAGGCTGAGGTCACCCTGGTTTAAATCATGGTAGCTTGTGATCTTTTTAAAAGAGCGAGCTGCTATTAGAAGTCAGCTTGCTTAACAATGCAGGTGAGCTCAAGCCAAAACTGCTGAAACCAAGCACGCCGGTAACTTGGTAGATTGGCACACATCTAACAGGTGGCTGAGAAGATGGGGAGGAATCATGTTCCTGCCTCTTTTGACTGATAATAAGAATTTCCCAGCTCTCAGAAGGAGGAAAGGTGACTTGGGTGCCTCGTGAAAGTCGCAGCCTTGGATCACTGATCTGAGAAGAGCTTCAAGTGAAGGATGCTAAAGGTGCCTGTAATGGCTTCAAATTTGTGTCTGTGAGGTTGTGTCTATTTGACAAGCATTTATTCTACGTATAAAGGAGATTATAAGGGATAGAAGGGAACTTGGTTTTTTGTTTTTTCAGGCTTTGTTACCCACAGTGCAGGTCGCAGGGCTACAGGCAGCTGCAGCATAGTGCTGTCTCAGTTATTCTTCCCGTGGCCGTGACTCTGTGCCATACCTCATCTACTCACTGCTTGGATTTCTAGCAGAAAGCAGCTTAAAGCAGGGGACAGCTTAACCTTCTTCCATCCTGATGGAAAATTATGCTGAGACTTTCATAGTAAGTTGCTTTTACAGCTTTTTGTCTCTCAGAACAGCTATTTAAAAGCTGTCTTCTCCATAGGACAGTAGCTTCCAGCATGTTCTGTGCAGGTTTTTTCCTTTCAAGCACAGGCAGTGGTACTCCCTCAGAACAAGGCATCTGGTTTTTAATACTGCTAATTGGCATTGCTTTAGCATCTGGAATTTTGATTCATAACAGCATAATTGCCTTTAAGCAAATATTTCCTTGACAATACATTTTTTAAGTAGTCTCTTCAGTGGCAGTGGTCAATGACGGATTTATTTTTAAGGGCTGATGTGTAAAGTTCAGGAAATTTGCCTTTCTACCTCCTGCATGGGCACTGGAGGAAAAGATGTATGTTTAAATTTGCTAGTGTGTGAAAAGCAGAACTTCAGTAGTTATACTCTTTCCCAGGATGTGCCACTGCATGGAGTGTTTGTGAGGGTGGGGAGGCCCCGGCACAGGGTGCCCAGAAAAGCTGTGGGTGCCCCATCCCTGGAAGCGTTCAAAGCTGGGTTGGACGGGGCTTGGAGCAAGCTGGGAGAGTGGAAGGTGTCCCTGCCCATGGCATGGAATGAGGTGATCTTAAAGGTCCCTCCCAACCCAAACCATTCTGTGATTCCATGATTCATTCTGGTCATCTCCCACCAAGGGGAGTAAAGGGGATTCTGCTAAGGCTGACACTGCACAGCCCATGCAGAAAGAAGTGTGCATACAGAGAGAAGAGCTCTTGGTGCCTGTCCTTTCTTTTTCTTCCCCGTTGCCCCAAATTTTCTTGTCTGCACTCAAAACATTAGTCTCCATCTGGGTTCAGCTGTGTACTCTGATGTTTGACCATTTCCAGGCATGTAGAAAATAATATTGAGAGAGAAGGGAAGGGCACAGAAGGTGGGGAAATGGAGATGAAGAAATGTGTCTTCTCACATATAGACAGATGTGTGCTGCTTATCCATACGTATATAGGAAAAGTCATGTTTTTCATAATGGCTATTATTTGCCTGAACAAATAGGGAGGCAGAGGGAGCTGGCTCCAAGTAGACACTGTGACGCATAGGTGGGCGAGAAACCAGCTTTTCCCTTCCCACACACACCATGTCCTGGCAGCGCCTCGGCCTCTGTGCATCCCGTTCCCTGCTGTGGCCCTGTGGAGCCCCGGTGGCACTGCTGCAGCCTGACACATTTCCTCATTGCTCTGCCCTTGGAACTGAGGGGCCAGGGTAGATGTGGGGCTGTCCACACCCACAGACCTCCTGCAGCAGCAGGATGGAGAGGAATCTCTAAACCACCCTTCAGACTCTTCACTGCGCTCTCCAGTTTTGGCTCAGAGTTGTTATTATAAATAATATGATTCATCCGTGTCTGCTGGCTAATGGGGAAAGAAAGATGAGAAAGAGGCGAAGAAACAAGTGCAAATGAGACAGGAAAGGCAGAGCACAATCTTTGAAGTAAATAAAAGGATTTTTATAGGAACCCTGATGTAGGATGCTTGCAGATTGCCTTCCTTGGTTTGTTCCTGGCCAATTCTGGTATAATTGGATCTATAGAAGTGCTGTCTGCCTCTTTGCTCTTTAAGAGTACTGCTAAATGGAACAGAAGACAATGCAGCCAGCCCGAGTGAAGGTCAAAGCTTGATGAGATCTCGTGGCTGCCCAGCCTCATCTTTTATGCAGTCAGCAGGATTGTTGCTTCTCCAGAGCACTGCTCCGCTCCCGCCGCGCTGCCAGGGCAGGACAAGTCCGAGCTGTGCTGCCCGTGTGACCCTGTGGCACACAAATACGTATTTTTAATTCTGCATTGGCACCAATGCAGAGATGGAATTGTTGATTTGCATTAGTGTGAGGCACCACAGCATCCTCCATGAAAAACTGGCTGTGCTCCAATCTGTCCCCTCAATACGAGATTTACATTTTTCCTTCCACTTTCAACTCTTTTCTTCCTGTGACATGTTTGTTTGGATCTGCTCTAGTTTTTATCACTTGCCTGTGCTGGGATGGCTTAGATATGCTGGCTGTTCCATGAATTCTGTGCCAGAAAGCAGAAACGGGTGAGTGGCTGTCTCCAGGATGCTCACCACGCTTTCATCCATATCTTTATTCTGGGATAGTGCTGTTCATAGGCTCTATAACCTTCACAGTGTCCTGCTGCCACAGCAGATTTGTTCATCACATCAAACTTCAGTGTTGAGTCAGATGATGGGGATATCCAGGCTCTGACACTCTCTGGTGGACCTCAACAGCAGGAACATTGTTCTCATGTTTGGTGTAAACCTGACTTTATCCAATTCCCTTTATTCCTTAGTTAATGTAGGGGAGCTGTGAATGTACATAGCTTCAAATACTGCTCACATTCTAGTTGTCCTTGGCTCGGTAGTATTTAAATATGCACCGACTCATTTTATTCTTCACCTCCAAATCATGACTTAGTCGAGTTATGCAAAGTTTAATTAATGCATCCTCTGCAAAGGAGTCCTTCTGGCCCTTTTATCACTTTTCTTGTTCTTGTGTTTTTAATTCCCTTCAATTGATTCTCCAAGTTCTGGTACTGAAGTTCACAGGAATGTGTGTTACCAGTTTCTAATTGCTCCTAACCCTTTGTGTTATTTCTCTGTCCTCCCTGCCCCTCGCTTCACCTCCTAATTTAATATAGCTCAGTGTAATTAATGTGCTGTTTAACTTTTCTTCCGGATGATTAACAAGGATGTTAAGCAGAAGCAGTCAGGCCACTATCCCCACCACATCCCACTGGACCCTTTCTTCTACCCTGATACCTTATCACTTGTTGTAATTACTTTTCTACATATTCCTGCAGCCATTCCTCAGGTTTATGTTACGAGCTTTAACAAAGCTCATGTTTAATAATTTTTGTGCTTAGCGTGCGTGCTGTGTTATCAAAAGGTGCTCTGAAGTGTTGGGCTGCTTAGTGGCTGCCTGCCAAGGAAGGAGCCGGGCTCAGGCAATCATTGCCCACCCTTCCTGACAGGCTCAGCTGACCTGTTTCTTATCATGTTAATTTTTTATCACCATCTTTTCGGCCTTCTCCAGACAGACTTTTTACCTTTATTCCTTAATTCCCGGGTAGGCCCTTTAAGGATGCTCTTTCCATCTGCTGTTCCTGCTGTGGGCAGCTCCCACAAGGGCAGCCAGGTGCTGCTCCCAGTTGTGACTGTGCTAAACACCTTGCTGAACTGGGATCTGAAAAGCTGACGTGGCCCTCCTGGCTATCAGGTAGCTCTTGCTTGTTCATGAATTTTTCAGTATAATTCCCAGTGACTTGGAAATTTGATTCCTGTAGGACTTTTGGCTGCACATCGTGCAGAGTGCACGCAATCTTACGATGCATTTTATTAACAGGTGTATCATCAACGTGCCCTTGTTACAGTATCCTCGGCATTTCCTTGGGCTTCTTATTACTGTTCCTAAACTTGTTCCTCCTATTCTGCATCCCTCCTGTGGCTGTAGGCCATTTTTCATTGGAAAGTTGAAATTGTTATCTGGCCAAATCTGCAGTGCTGTCCCATCAGGGGAAAAATATCTTTCCTGATCCTTGCTGTTGATCAGCTTGTGTCCTGAAGCATGATTATTGCTCACTCTTGTTATTTTTAAACCTGACTAATGCAGCTACATATGTTATTCTTCCTTATATAAACACATAATCCTTTTTTAATCTTGCTGAAAAAATTTGTCTGTATAATATCTTGTGGTGGTGAATTGGATGGGCTTGTCTATAGAGATAGCATTAGGAGAGGTCTCCTGACAATCAGTGAAACGTGCTGCCTCTCGTGTTAAATTGCCCTTTGGTTTTCTTATGTAACAGGGTGCATGAGGAGCTTAGGTAATTTCCATTCTATTTGTTTTATACATCTATAATCCCTTCTTGCCTTCGTTCCTAAAATAAATAGTTGGTCTTTAAAACATATCATTTGTAAATCCCCCTCTTGTCTGCCTTTAATCAGTTTATACTTCTGGAGTTCTGTTTTGTTCTAGTTTTTCTTGCTGAGATGAGAAAATCAGAAGAGTGATGCATTAGTGTGAAAGCTATGGCAGATTTACATAACACCACTCTGCTTTTATTGGGCTTTATCCTCTGTTGGTACATTCAGACATGGTTTTTATTGTTCTGTGCCTGTGCACAAACCACCTCTTCAGTGACATAGTGCCAGGTTTTTGGATGAGTAGATGGTGGAACGTGGCTGTTGTAAGTCCCTGTCTTGTTCTGTATATTGCCTCCAAGGTGTAACTAGGGTTGTTTTCTCCTGCTTTTCTCCTGTGTGGTTGAGAGTCTTTTTAAAGGGAGTCACTGCTAATATTTTAATGCTGAGTGTTACTAGGCTCACAAGCAAACTTTACCTCCTCGCTAGTTAAATTGGCCTTCTGCTGTTGTTCTGCAAGAAATAGTAAACTTCACCATTTTGCTGCTCATTCCTGGAATATCCTACTAGTTTGATCTTTCCATTTTTACAACCTGGTGTTCTCACCCTGCTTCTTTGCCTCCTGTAGCTTTACAGCATTACTGGCACAGGACAGTGTTTTCACTTGGCTATGACACTATTTTTTTCCTTGATAGCTGCTTGTGAACAGCTTAAGAAATAAAATGCCTCATGTCCTCACCACGCACAGTAGCGGGGAGGCAGTTCTGCTGTCGTCCACAGTCGCTTGAGGGTTATCTTTGTACCCATCCAGTCCTTCCCCTCAGAGAGGATGAGTCTCGTCGCTCTGTAAATGAAGTTACCCACCTGGCGTTATTAATAATGCATTGGTGCTCCTCATCAAGAATTACAGATGTTCAGGAGGCTTTGCAAGGCTCAGATGCAGTGTGTTTGTCCCCAGAAAGAACTGATGTAGGTAACAGCACGGTGTGTAGGATGGACCCTTTTTGTTGCCCATTTTACCCTAATACCATTGCACGTTATCGACGGCTGATTTGTGCTATGGTTGCACACTTTCCTTCGTTCATGGCTGAATTAACCTTTCCCTTCCAAAGCAGCCAGGACAGTCATTATTTATTATGCATGGGCTGCTCTCCCCGGAGTGAAGCATCGTCATGTCCAGAGGGAGCAGCAGTCCAGGAGTTGAGTAGCTCGTACTTGGGCTGCCTTTGAATTTGTCAGACAGTTCCTGTGCTGCTCTGCTCAGGTTAAGGACAAACAGCCAGCTGGCATCTTTGGCACAAAGTGAGCATTTCCTAAAGCCAAAACTGCCCTCCACGACCACCACCCCTGGGGTGGAAATACTTGGGGGTGAGAGTTTCTGTGCTTTCCCCATGCAGCTCTGAGGGGAAGTTCCAACAGCGTGCTGAATTATCCCTTCTCCTGTGGAGATTGCTTCTTGGCAGAGCAGGAGAGTTGAGTAGCTTAACTTCCAAATGAGATGAATAGAATTCTCAGTGGGATTGAATTATTTTTAGATATTGTATGATTGGGATTCCTTAGGCCAGTGTTTGATGCTTTTTGGATGAGATGACAAACCTGCCCTGACCTATTCCTGACTGCATGTGTGGTTGCGGACCATCACTCTCTCCCCATCTCTCTCTTTTCTTCCCTGTTCCCCCAAACCTGTGGTTCTGAGGGCAGCTTGTACTGAGCTCTGTCTCGTTAAGTGTGCATCTCAAATCTGTCTCTTTTCAAATGTCATCCTGGCTGGTTTATCCTACCAAATATTTTGTACTTTTTTGATTAAGAACATAGTCTCATCAATTCAGGTAGTTTGGGTAATAATTTACATCTTTTGTCTGAGGGTGTTTGTTCAAGCAGTAAAATTCCCACTGTTTTGAAAGAAGCTCCACGATGATTCTTAAAGCTCAGACACTCCTTTACCTTTAGGTATCAGAACCAAACAAGGGTCTGTTCTGTGCTGAAATAAGTATTTAAGAGAAATACCTAGACAGTAAGAAAAGCAGTAAAAGTGGTTTTGTCTTTTTAATGGTGCAAGCTGTTTCATAAACATTGGCAGGGATTTTTTGTCTATAAGAGCAAAAGGAAACAAACCTTTCAGTTAGGTGGTATTGTTGCAGATAGAAGTTTATTTTTCATCACTGCATCTTTTTTTATATCTGCATTTGGTATTTAAAAGCATTTCCTTTGGCAAATGGAAGTCGAGAAACTCTGCTCAGTTCTGGCACGTGTGAATTTCTCATGCTGCTCCCAGGTTGTCCATCTGTAATCACTGGCCCTGCATGAACTGCCAGCACAGAGCAAATATTGCAAATTTTTTCAAGTCTTTTGAGGATGACCAATAAGCCCACCCTTTGTTTGAATAGTTTTTGCTTTTAAATATGTTCTTACCCAATTTGTTTGTTTGTTTGTTTGTTTGTATAGTCAACTCTGGATGGCCTTATTCAACCCCACATAGAGCATTTGTTCCATTGGGGTATAGATTATGTTCAGTTAAACCAAGAACATGTTCCATGTTAAAGCGGTGCCAATGTAAAATTGTACATGCACACAAAAATGAATACTCATGGCCCTTCTCTGAGTGGGATTTGGAATTATTCAATATCAATATTTCTGGACCCCTGCTGAATTGGGTCAGCTTTGTCTTATTTGCCCTTAAGGGGAAAAAGCTGTGTTATTTCTTGTTTGCAATTTGAGTAGACTGAGAGGTACTGAACGGAAGCCAGGGCCCACCAGATCTGAATCCCTGTTGCTGGGTTTGTTACCTTTTATGCTGAGAGGTCAGAATACAGGAAAGTGCCTTTGAAAGTGCTGTACATCCTCTGCTTGAATTCCAGCAATGGCCCCAAGAGAAGCCCAGGAGCATCTATTGATTACAGGGCTTTTTCAAAGGCACTTTTTCAATACCAGAGCCAAGAAAAGTGCAGCATCATGGGCAGAGTGTGAGTGACACACACAGCTGAGAACCCTTCTTCCCTTTGGACAGTACCTTTTCTCCCAGCACATAGGATACGTTTGTGGGGTTTGGTTTTTGTGGGTTTTTTTTTTCCTGCAGTATTTAGTTATCAGGCCCTTTCTTTTCCACTTTATCAGGAGAATGTCGCAGCTTTCACCCCTGAGGAGCCTGCTGGCTGGCAAGCCTCAGAAACTGAAGGGCAGTCTTAAATGCAGCACTGCCTTCAGATGCAGAAAGCAGATTCCCCTTCCTTTGTTCTCTCTGTCTCCAGAGGTTTTCAATACTTGGCTAGACCAAGTCAGAACTAGGCTGACCTAGTGCTGGCAGCACACCCCCATGGAGCAGGAGATGATCCCAGAAGCTCCCTCCAACTAACGTGCCCCTTTGGGCTGCGATCGCTGGGTGAACAATTGTAGTTTGTAGACAGATTCTTCAAAGATTTATTTTGTTTTTAGACCCTAAGTAGATTTTTGAATTGAGCTTTGCTTCTTACCAAGACTATAACTGATATCTGAAGCCACTGGTGTGTGAAATGCTTTGAAATTGTCCATTCTGGCTCACGAGAGCACTGAACTGACGAATTATTTTAACATTTAACGTGCTCTATCTAAATTAAAAAGGAAAACGTGGCTGCAATTGTGGGCTCAATAGAAGCTCATAATATAAGACATCTGTACTGTTAAGCTCGCCAAGAAATAAAAACATGGCATGTAGAGGGGAAGTAAGAGCAAATACTGATATTGATGATTACTCCTCATTAAATGGTAATTGTGGGGTTTGGGTCTCCTGTGTAATAGTTGGAATCCACTGAAGTGCCCCCATAATGTGAGTGGTGCTAATTACTGCAATTGGAAGCTCTCACCTCCTGGAACTATCACTGACAATCCAGCCCTGCCTTTCTTCCTGCTCAGAGGAATCCCAGTCGGGCCTGTCCTGTGACCGGCATCAGCGGGAATCACCTCTGTGTTTGGACTCGGGGACAGTGCACTGAGCCATTCAGTACTGGCATCAGTTTCCCTGTTTCACTTCTGCAACTTCTTGTTTCAGGGCTTCTTCAGCAAGCGCCTGAAAGGATCCATCAAAAGGACAAAGAGTCAATCCAAACTGGACAGGAATATCAGTTTCCGTCTGCCCTCTCCCAACAGCTCCGAGGACAGGTAAGGGGCGGTGCGGCCTCAGAACTGACACCCAGCACGCGAGTGCCCTCGCAGAAGGAGAGCCAGCAAGGGGATTTATTGTCCAGCTGGCAGGCTGGGGGGCTGGGGGGCTGCCTCTGGCACGTTAGAGGTTTAGTGTGCAATGTACTGCTGATACAGGGTGGAAAACTGCTGCTCTTCACAGCTGTCGAAAAGCTCAGGTTAAGCAGATGGACTCCAAAACCTTCTTCTGCATCTGTTTCAAATGAGCTGCAGACTTCCAATTTCATGATACAAAACCCTGGGATTGATCAGCTGGAGAGAAATTGGCCTTGCTGCATGCAGTGCTTGCCTGCAGGCCAGTGCTGTGGTGAGAAAAGGAGTTGTGTTGGTGCGAGCAGGGCGGTTCTGCCAGCCCTGGCACAGCCCAGAGATGTGCAGTGCAATTCAGGCACACCCAGCACCCTTGCAGTGTTGGTGTTTTAGTTATTGCAGAGTTGCTACAAGGAACAGATGATCTGTTTTTCAGAAAACTGGAAAACTCAGTAATTTCTCACCATCTTAGTGCTCCATTTGGTGTATCTTTGCTTGTTTAGCTTTCAGCTGGAGATCCAGGCTGTGAATGGATTGCATATGAGGCAAGCAAAGGCTCTTACACACAGTGTTTCCTAACTATTTGCAAAGGCTCTTGATTGTTTTTGTTAAACATATTCTGTGTTACATTCCATGGTAGCCCCGCAGGGGAACCAGATAGAGTGAGAAATGAGTTGGCCTGTACTCGAGGCCACGGCAGGCTTCTGTGATTTGACGTTGCTCAGTGCATCTTCCCTTCTCCTTTAGCCGAGCTGAATTCATTAGTTGTATCTGTCATGCTGTGCTGCTTCAATCAACGGGGCTGCCTTCTCCATCTGAAAGGCAGAGCAGAAAATCACAGAGATAGCAAGGCTGTGGATGCTGGAGGTCTGTTAACGTCAGGAGTTACAGAAAAGCCTGCTGCTTACCAGATGTGACTAACCATCTAGATGGCCTTGCTCCTGTAGTCCGCCCGGTCTGCTTTGATGCAAGTTTTCCTATAAATCTCTATTTTCAGGGTGCTGCAATGTGGCTATAAAAGCAACTCAGTGAGCATAAGCATCTTGAATAATGCCACCATGTCATCAAGTACATCAAGTGTTATTTTTACCGTTGTTTGAAACCAGCTTTGCTTGAATTTTTGTAATGCAAAAATCTCTTTGCCATAAATAATCTGGTTGTCTTTCCTGAGCTTGGTACTCATGCTGGATACTTGCTTTTGTAGTGTCAGGGAAGCACTGTTGTTCTGGGAAAGCTAATAAATGTAGCTATAATTAATTCCTACATCTTTGGGTTAAGACATGATGTTACACACAGCGAAGGTGCCTTCTCTTTAAAAGCAGAGCCCCTTCTACTCCCTGCCCATGTGGGCACGCATTTTCAACTAGGCTCAAATGAAATGTGAATTTTCTCTGATGGCCTGAAAGCATAAAAGCATAAAATCCAGGTACTTGATCACATGGTGGCATTATTGAACATGGAGCTGACTCTGATTCCATGAGAAGGAATTGCCACTCTCTCACCTTCTGTTCTCCCCACATTCTGTATGAGCCTCGGATGTGTAGCAGTGAGAACTTTCCTGTCCTGCCCTGGTGAGTCAGCCCTTTCCCATTTCAAGCAGGTGGTTCTAGGTGATGTCATGGTGTAACACAGGTTTTCAGGGCCAGGTCGACTGATAGCATCTCCCTTTTCTTGCTCTGACAAACACAAGGGTCCTGCCTTCAAAGAAAGTATTATACAGCTTTATAAATTAAAACCCTGCAAGGATTAGAATGAAATAGAGGCTGCTGTCATACTGCCTGTTCATGCTTTTGGGGTGTTTGGGACTTTTTAAGAAAGTGGGGATGTTTATAGATAGATACCTTTGAAATTCTGGAGTAAGGAAGATTGGTTATTGTGGTGCACAGCAAGGCTTGGGATACTGTAACACTGCATGCCATGCTGAATGGTGACAGAGGAGGGATGCTGTCTGTTCAGAGTTGATTTAAAACAGAAAGGAGCCAGGGGTGCTGTAGGGAGCAGTGATGGAGATGAGTTGCAGATTTTTCTGTAATCAGATTTTCTGTTCCAGCAGAAAGCAATTGGCCAACATACCTTTTCTGGTTTTTAACTTTATTTCAGTGTGTCTGGGTTAGTGGGTGGGGAGAGAAGAGAGTTCTGGTGCCCCTCTAGAAACACGGATCAGCATCCGGGTGTCCTGTAGAAATCCACAACCTCTCCGCCTGTAATTCACATCCCTCCTGTGACTCAGGCTCAGGTTGTTTGCCGGGGGCTTTTTGTCCTTGAACACGTGTATGTTGTCTTTACAAGAGACTGATGTGGGAGGACTCAGACTGTGCTTGTTTGTGAGCCACGGCAGGTGGGAGGGAGGCTCTTCAATGTGTGGCCAGTGCAGCATCTCACCGGGTTGCCAACAGCTCTCACCATGAGGCGACCTGGCACCGTGTCACTGTAGCATCTTTCACAGCTTTTCCAGCCTGTTTCCTCCTGCATCCTTTGAGCTTTTCAACTCACACATTCATCTTTAATGTTTTCTCAGCGTCCATAATATATAAAACATGTTAAAAAGCATGAGAAGAAAGGAAAATTTCGTTGGAAAGGAGAGACCAAATTAACACTTCCAGTTTGTGGCCAGGAATTTGAGAGCATTTCCAAGGGACCAGCAGTTTTGGTTACAGAGAGGGAGCGAAGATGATTGCGACTGGCTGCATATGGTCTCGGTGCCTGCAGCAAAGCTCTGCAGACAGCTGGGAGGGCTTTGCCCTGCTGGGATTTACGGCCACGTGGGAATCGTCCCGCTTTGCTAGAAGTCATTCCATGGCTTTGTGAGGTAGCGGGGCGCGGGATCCGCTGCGCTGGGCTCGGGATGGGCTCCGGCGGGGCGGGGGACGCAGGCAGCCATGGCTCTGGGCTTCATGGTCAAACGGTACCGCTCCTCCAGCCACAGCTTCTTCTACTTTCGGTGAGTTGCCGCTCCTCCCTCCTCGCCTCTTTGCAGTGAGAAAATAGCACAGGTCGTGTAAATAATAGAAGCAAAACTTGCCGTGGTTTTCAGGTGCCTTCTCATTTAACGCCGCTCTTCAAAAAAGGGTGGGGGATTTTCACCCTGATTTAGCTGTCAGGATAGAAATCTGTGTTACACAATGCGTTATTAAGGCTTGACTCACTCCCAGCTTGCATTCATTCAGCATATCTGTTGCTATCAGCACACTGGAGTGTGGGGAAAGAGGAGGAGTGGTTTGTTTCTGGAGGGATGCCTCACTCCTGATTTGGTGAACGTGTTTCTTTCAGCCAGTTTTTTTTCCAATCCTCGTGCAGTTGTTTGGTTTTTCACTGGAAACTGAACAGGACCCCAGTGTTTGTCACAAACCTTCCCCTTAGTGCTGAGCTGCTCTCTCCCACCTGCAAGCTCACCTGACCCCTTTATAAATACATATTTCTTAATGGCTGATGCTTCTCTGCAAAGCCCAGGCTCCTCCACGTAGCATTCACCTTGAGCTTAGCAGGGAAATGAAACTGAATCAATTAAGTATTTCTAGTCCATCAAAACAAACCAATTAGAAACGTTAATAGCAGAGACCAGGTGACAGAGGAGAGAGGAGAACTGTCCTGCTGTGAAATTCAGCAGCCTGCTTGGCTGCCCCCTGAGAGGTGTCTGCTAGACAAGCCGTGATCCACAGGGAGAGCGGGCAGGCAGGGAAGGGGTTTGCAAATCCAGGATTCAAACAATGAGGCTTTGGGTAGGACCTTGCCAGAAAAGACCAGAATCTCAGTAGAAGACTAGAACGATACACTCGGAACAACCCAGCATTGAATCGCACCCAAGTGTAACCTGCAGATAAATAAGTTACCCTAAGTTTCTGATTTAAAAAAAACCAAAAATTAATAGTGAAACTGGTTAGACTTGTAGAATTGTTGACCAAGTAATAGGATGTTCAGATAATTGGCAGTTGGATGGCAGTTGGAAAATGCAGTGGGGTGTGGTTCCTACCAAATGAGCGTTTGGACGGGGAAACCTGGTGCTGCAGCAGGGGCAGAGCGTGGGTGAATTGCAGGTGATGCTGGAGACGGTGGGGTCCCGTTCCTCAGGGCTGGGAGCTGGGATAGCAGCAGAAAGTTCACTGCATTGCAGTCCAGGCTCTCTCCTGTGACTTTGCAGAGTGGCTAATCTCGAATTCGACTTTCTGCTCTCGGGGAGTGTCTCAGCACTTGGGGATTGCTGGAATTATTTGAAGCATGTGGACGAACAGCTTCGTGGAAGGACAGCTGGAGACTTGGCTGCAGCTGGGTGCTTGGGCTGCGTTCTTTCCTTTCACACCAGTTTGGTAAAGGAAAGTTCATTGTTAAACTTTTTGTTTGTTTGTTTAAATCTTTTGGATTATTGATGTCCACAGGCTTGTTTTACAAGTAATATAGTGCTCTCCCTGGTAAGCTCGGTAATTGGAAGCCTTTTGTACCATGTAGGTTGGCTTTTAAATAGGTCAAAATCAGCAGGAGAGCTTCATAACCAGAGCAATTAGGATTTTAACCCTTTATTCTACGTGCCTTATAGACAGTAGACTATAACAGAACTTTGCTAATAGGCTGCTGTGTGCCATGGGCAGCCACTGAAAGCCAGAGGTTTCCAGCTGCCGGCTTACAACTGTCACAGAAAATTACTGAATTATGGTGTGCAAGGAGAGAGGGTCAGCTTGGGGCTGGGCCAGCAAGATGGGGTGGTTGGAGAGCTCTTTTTCAGTGGCAGTCGCATGCTGCTGCCAGGTCAGGGGTTTAGGGCATTGTCTGGGCTCTGATTTAGAAGGAAATATTGCAGCTCTGAAGACCAGTACTCCAAAACGTGTGAAAAGAGGTGAGAAGTTTAAAATGTTCCCTAACATGCTCCTCCTCCATCTGTTTTTCCTATGGGAAAGAAATTATGGTGAATGTGTAGGAATTATTTGGTGCTTTGGTAACTGTTTGCTCTGAACTCCCATGTAGTTCTCTGTTGTCAACAGGCGTAGACAGCAAAAGCAGCAGGAGAAAAAGTTGATCATGGGAGGTTAGTTGTAATTTAAAACAGGATTCGTGTTGTTCATGGAGCTGTTTAGCAGAAACAGATTTGTACAAACAACCCTTCCCCCACTTTTTGCATGTGTGATCTTCCTGTTTACAGTAATCTGCTTCCCTGGGATTACCTCTCTCCTGACAGAGTCTGAGCAATACTCATTTTACCAGTAGCTTCCTACCTAATACAGGAAGGACCCTGTTAATCCAGCTCCTTTGCTGGACACTGGGACATGAATCAGTGGCATCTCTGCCAAAAGGAAGCCAGCAGGCAATTTTCTTTCCTTGTTACAGATTCAGCACATCAGATGAGGCTTTAAAGCAGCAGAGAAGTATTATTTCTGTATAATTATTGCCTGTATTGGTTGGGATGCTGCTGATACAGGCACAAGCCAATGATTTGCTTTGCAGATCTATCAATAGATGAGATCTATACTGTGGTGCTCACAAATGCATGTACTTGTGTGTGTAAATGCATGTGGTTGCATCTAACAGCAGCTTTAGGATGTTGCTCTGATGTTTATGGAAGTTAAAGTGCCAATTCTAAGCCACTTAATCGGTTTTATTGAGCTGTTTTAAATATGGTAACTTCAAGGGATTGCTAGAATAGGCAGACATTTGTCTGCCACAGGACCCTGAGTCAACAAAACTACCAGTTCTCCAGCTGCTCTGCAATGAACCCAAATGCTCACAGCTCCCTAGTTAGAAGAGCAATGGAGCAGAAGAGATGCTCCTAAGAGGTGTGACTTGCAAGATGGGATGCGCAGGCTTGGAGTACAGCTGCTGTGTGTACCTGCCTTCGCCCCTGCCCTGTTCCCAGAGGGTGTTTGGAGGCTTCCTTGGAAAATTCCTTGCTCTCTCATGTTGCCTTTAATGTTTAAATCTCATCAGACTCGTAGGGAAGGACAAGGAGGAACTTCTCTGTCTGGAAAGGTCACCTTAGCCACGCCTGCGGAGCGGCCTCCCCTCAGCTGCTGCCTCTGCCGGCTGGCGGCCCTCCCTGATCTCCTTCGGGGATGCTGTGCCCTGGCACCGCGGAGCGTGCGGGAGCCCCTCGGGCACCGCGGGCCGTGGGAGCGCGGCTGCTGAGGAGGGAGCTCTCCTCACCACGGTTGGGGCTGCTCTCCCGGCCCCCGCCTATCTGCCTGGCGTGGTGCTCCTCTGAAATCCGGAACCTGAGGCTTGAGGAAGAGCTCCTCTTGGATTTGTTTGTGCCTTTCTTCCTCTCCGGGCAGGATTTATTGTCTGAGATGTAGGCCAGAGCAGGAAGTTTGGAGGGAAGGGCTGTGGCACATGGCACTGCTGTGGTCTGGGGATGCACTGCGAGTGGCTGTACAGTTGTTTCGTGTAGGTCTGCTTGCCTTCTCTTGATCCAAGCGCAGCCTCCGCTGAGCTGGAACTTGCAAAATGTCCCTTTTTTGTTGTTTTTTCTCCTTTCTTCGGTAATTATTCCTCTTTCCCTCCTCTTCCCCTTCTTTGTGCTCACTCCATGCTTTCAGCCACAGACCGGGAGCTGGCTGCAGGCTCTCAGTACTTTGTGAGGACGGGAATTGCTCAGAGTTTGAGGCAGGGACAGAAGCCAAGTGACCTCAGCAGTGCTTTCTTGAGAGGAGAAATTAGAGAGGCTTTTGCAGAGATGACATTAAAGTGGTGTATTGTGGTGTGTTTATTTTAGACTTGCCCTACCTTAACTGCAGCGAATGCTCAATTATACATGGCTGAGGTTTGGGTTTGCGTTGGTTCAGCTGCTGCTGGAACCTGTTAGAACAAAGCACAGCACAGCCAACTCTCCTACTGGGGTTGCTGCTTTGCATCTGAAACCACTGTCTTTGGAATATTCCCCCCATCAAAGGGTTTTGCTGCCTGCACTTAGGTCATTCAATATATTAAATGGGAACAAAGTCCTCCCTTACTGTTTAATAAATCTTATCGTGTGTGAATCTGCTCCAGCACCTTCAGTGTTTCATTCCGTACAAAAGAGCAGCTGGGTGAACTCTGCTTGTTGCACTGCCTGTATCCTTTGTGGTACCCAAGGTTTTGTTAAGCAGCCTTAGGTAAGATGCCTTTTCCAAGTGTTTGGGGTTTTTTTGCCTCTGAGTTCCCCTATAGAATTGCTCACAGGTGGGAGGAATTTCATTTTGCTAAGGATGAAGAACGTGAGGAACTTTTTCTTTTTTGTCTATGTGAGGGAAGTATACAAAACCTAGTTATTTTTCAAAATTAGGGAAGCTGTTAGAGGTAGCTGTGCTTTTCTTTCCTCTAGAAATAACATTTTTTAGCATTTTCCATTCGATACTGGGAGCCTTGACACTGGGAATTGACTAAAAGAGGAAATGCTGTGAGGACGAACACAGGAGCACTGTGTTTCTCCGAGCGATGTGTAGAGAGCTGATGCCTCTCTACTTCCACATCCGTTCCTTGTGCCCAGTCCCACTTGCTGGGTGGGCAGGCCACATTTATGGACTCACCTTCAGGGCTCATTGAACATAGGGACTTCAATATCTTAACAAAATCTAGACCTGCCAGGTCAACAGCTCCTTCTCTGCTGAGCTGGGACTCTGTGCTCTTGCTCCCTGTTGGTCAAGTGTGAAGGATTTGACTGAATTCCTGCCCCAGGAGAAATAAGTTGTGTCTGCACACAATGTTTACCTCGAGATGCAACTTGTGCCTCAAGTGTTAGATGATTGTTGCAGAAGCCTCTATGGTAGGTGTCAGTTTGGAGGCAGAAGGAGCAGAGGTGAAGCCACGTCACCTCTAAATTGGGCACATTTTGCAGCGCTGTTTGACAGCAGAGCTCCCCACTATGCACAAATGTTGCATTAAATCATATTGGGAGAGTACAGAAAGGGTTAAAGCACGTTTGATAATGTCACTGTTGGTTGCCAAAAGCTGTGGCACGCTGGAGGGAGGGAAATGTCTTTGAGAAGTGTTCAAGAACTGGTGGGGACAAAGAGAAAACTGCCTTGATACAAGGTGCTGTGAATTTGGGAGATTTCAGCTCTGGTGGAGCTCAGGCATTTACAGGACAATCAGCTGGAAAGGAGAAGCAGTGTGTGTTAGTGAGAAGTTAAAAGAGAAAGTAGGTATCCAAAAAACTGGAAATTCAGGCTGGAAGAAGCAGCTGAAAAAGCAAATGCAAAATGACTGATGTGAGCATCGTGAAGTGGGAGGAATTTGTGTATTTGGCTTTAGTGTAAAGGCTTTGTATGTCAAAAATCACATGTATTGTGAAGGGTCATCTGCTCTAATGAATAATCCTCGTTCTGCATTGGTTACAGATTTAGGGATCCATGTGTTCTTTGCTGCTAATACACAATATCTGTCTACTAATCTAGCTAGTAATGAGCATTTTCAGTATTATATCCAGAGCTACCTATGGGCTTTTTTTAAATTTCAGCAGTTAAGTTCTGAGTTTTTTGCTGTTCTTTCACTGACAACTTGGCAGCTACAATTTCTAGGTCAGTGGGAATGGACTTCCTAGGCTGGATATTCCCTTGGGAGTCTGGGGTTACTGGCCTAATGTTATTTTCATAAGGTTTGCAGACTAATTGTAGAAGTTGTTCTGCATAAGCACCAACAAGCTGCAGCTTTGTCTGGGATCTTGCCAGCTCTTTTGGTAATTGTGAGAAAAAAAGACATTTCCTTTCCTCCTTGTCCTACAGACCACGTGAGCTGCCCAAGCTGAAGGAGTCCCGCTCCCATGAGTCTTTACTGAACCAAGGCAGCACCATAGAGACTCTGGACTTTGCAGCAGAAGAAGCAGTCTTTGTCAAACCACTTCACAACAGTATCCTTGGACGAGACTTCTGCTTTGAGGTAGGGACAGGCTCCAAACAGGCAGCTGCCAGTCCCTCTGAACCCTTGTGGAACGCTGCTCCAGGACTGGGGAACTGGGAAACAGAGCAGCAGCCACGGCCATGCTGAGGTTTGGGTGGGGGCTGTGGAGCCACCATGTGACTTTGAAAGTCCTTGAGGTTAATGGCATCAGTCACTGAGCAGAGAGAAATCTCTCTCAATTACCAGGTCTTCTAATTGAAAAACCTCTTCAGTTTGATAAATATCTAAGCATTTGTAGTGGGCGTGCAAATGTGTGGTTGATACATACAGCACAGTGGACATGCAATAGTATGTACATTAGCTGTGTGTTCACCCTCTCCAAATTCACCTAAAATTAAATTTTGAAAACGCACTGTAACCGAGAAATGAGACTTCCAGTCAGAGCCCCCTTTCCATTAGCTCAGTGCTCTCCAGTTGCCCAAGGAGAAGCTTCAGTGGCTGTGGACGTGTCCACTGCAGCGTGGAGCAGGATCCAAAGATCCCTTGGCTGTTTCAGCAGAGGCTGCAGGCTGTGGCTCCCAGCCCTGCTCCAGAAACAGGCAGAAACCGTGTGTGTAAGCACAGTCCTGCCCCCACAGCTCCAGCAGTGGAGCCGTGTGTGTTTGGATGCAGCTGAGGCCACATCACCTGTCGTGGCAGGGGCAGGTCACTGTCTTCAGCAGGATTAGTCAGATGTGTCTAAACTTCTGGAACAAAGATCTGTTTACAACCTGGAAAGTTCTGGCAGTAAACCAGCATATCAGGCTCTGTCCCTCGGGATGCATCCAGGAACTGTTCCTGTTTGCTTCAGCCTAGTTCTTCTGCTTGGAAGCACTTTGCAGCTCGCTTAGGCTTGGGGAGTTGGGTGGAAAACACCAGCAGCAACTTAGCTCTGAGGCTGCTGCCTCAAACTGCCTTGTAATTGTGTGCACGAATGAATGGAAAGAGAGAATGGGGCTCGTCAGGCCACGTAAGAGGGGGAGAAACCGAGGTGGTTCCCTGGTGTGGGAAGGCAGAGCTGTCGGGGCTGGAGCAGAGCACAGCTCCCTCGGTTTGTTTTGGCTGTTGCTGTCTATATGGACCCCTGGAAATAGCTTGTATTCACTGAAGTCATCATGTCCAGTGTGTTTTGCCTTATGTTAATGCACTGTCAGTTCTGTCTGTCTTTGCACTGCTAGTAACCAAATCTGCCCCTGGGCCTTAACGGGGAAAAGGCAAGCTTTAATAGCCACAGATCAATTACCAACTGTTTAAAAAAAGAATAGATTAACTGGCTGATCAAAGCTTTGCTTAAAAGTCTTTAAGAGGAGCCTCTGGTGCTCTTAATTTTATTAATTTAACTTTAGTTTCTCAAGTTTTATATAACCTCAAACTTCTTTTGCTCTCTGCGTTTTGTGGGCCTTTTCTCCTCTCTGCCTTCTAGGCTGCTGTATTTTTACCTGCCTTTTTCTTATTTACTTTGCTACTCGAGCATTGTTTATCTTCCTCGTCGCTTTTTGCAGCCTCTAACATGTCTCCTAGGCTTGCCTGAACTCAGCCTGTCATTTATTCGTTCCAGGTAACCTACTCCAAGGGCAGTAAATGCTTCAGTTGTTCCTCTGCAGCAGAGAGGGACTGGTGGATGGAAAACATACGCAGACTATCGCAGCCGATGAAGGTAATAGAAACTGCGGAAATAAGATTAGTGGGGGAATGGAGGTGGTATGATTGGATTTTAGTCCAGTGTACCAGGGCTTCCCACAGATGCATCCTCAGTTAATTTAGTCTGGGGAGCCGTCCGCTCATCCGTGTGTCTAAAGCTGCCCTGTGCTGTTGCAGGGAGTGCAGTGGGTCAGGCCTTTAAAGAGCAAATAAACGCCGGCGTGCTTCCAGATCCCTGCCCCAGCGCCGGCTCGGGGTGCTGCAGACTGGATTTCTGAGGCCATGCACCTGGGAAAGATGGGTCATGGCTTCATAAGGGTCATGCTTTAATGTAGGGACACAGATAGGGGTGGGGGGGGGAGCCCAACAAACCCAACATTAAACAAAGCAGGGAATCAAGTTATGGATCAGCTGGAACTATCTGATAAGTCACTCCACAGCTGCCATCCTACCTCCCAGGGACAGGCTAGCAGTGCTCTGGGGTTCCTCACCAGTCTGACAGCTTTGGAGAGACTCTTGTGCAGAGTGTTTGTTTTCTAAAGCATTTCAAATAACAGCTTTTGAAGAAGAAAAATATTCTAGTCCCCACTCTTGACATACCAAAGACAGCCCTTTGCCTCTGTTTCAGAAAATGTCCAATTTTCTAATTGGATGATGCTGATTCTCTCTGGATCAGACAATCTCATTCTGAATTCGGACTCTGTCCTTACCTCAGACACAAAAGGCAGCCCTTTGCTGCTGCTTTAGAAGGTGAAATATTCAACTTTTTAGGGGTTTTGAATGAAAGAACTGATCTTTTTCTTCTGCACAGGACAACTGCCATCGAGTTGAAAACGTGCTTCGCCTCTGGATCATAGAGGCCAAGGACCTGACCCCCAAGAAGAAATACTTCTGTGAGTTGTGCCTTGACGACACCCTCTTTGCCCGCACCACCAGCAAAGCAAAAGCAGATAACATTTTCTGGGGGGAGCACTTTGAGTTCTACAGTCTCCCACAAATTCAGAACGTCACAGTTCACATCTACAAGGATGTAGAGAAGAAAAAGAAAAAGGACAAGAACAATTACATCGGCCTGGTCAACATTCCCACGGCCAGCGTGACCGCCCGCCACTTTGTGGAGAAATGGTACCCAGTCAGCACCCCTACAGCCAACAAAGGCAAGTCAGGGGGGCCTTCCATTCGCATCAAATCCCGCTACCAGACCATCACCATCTTGCCCATGGAGCAATACAAAGAATTTGGGGAGTATGTTACCAGCAACTACGCCCTGCTGTGCTCCGTGCTGGAACCCGTGATCAGTGTCAAGAGCAAGGAAGAGATGGCTTCTGCCTTGGTGCACATTCTTCAGAGCACTGGGAGAGCCAAGGTAAGCACAAGTGGCTCCTGTTGGAGTGACTCTGGCTACTGATAAGTGATTCCTGGTGGAAACTGGGGGGGCCCATGACAGTAAACAGCAGCAGATGCTGTGTCCAAAGTGTAAGCAGGAGGACTCTGTAACTTCATGTTATTCTGAAAATCAGCACCTGTGTTTGAGTGGTCAGGGACCTTCCTTGCATTTCTAAAACCAGGATGTAGGTCAGGAGAGAAGTATACAAGAGGTTGGTAAACTGGAGAATGGCTTCTGTGAGTAAGTCTGTGACACAGTGAGCAGCAGGTGCCAGCGCTGAGTCGGCGCTGAGTCAGCGGATCAATGCCAGCATCGATCTGGTCAGCGTTTGAACAGCCATTTGGAGGATCTATACCGAGTTAATGGTGATCCCACCTGCCCCAAGGATGCTGTCAGGACTTCTGGGTGCACACTGATTCCTTCAAATGGATTGTGGGAGAGCACCCTGCAGGTCGTGGGAAGTTCTGGGAAGCATTAGCACACACTGATCTAGCTGGCTGCTGCCCACCAGGTGCTGTGGGAGTAGGGCCATGCTGTAGGCAGCTCCTTCCAGTGAAAGCAGCAGCCACCAGACACAAGTCAGAGGGACAGAGATATGGAAGGATGGCTGTAAACAACATCCAAGGCACAGCCTCATCTAACTGTTCCAGAAAAGGTCCTTTTCTGCTTGCATGACTGCATGCCCCTTGAAAATATCTCGGGATGGCTGGTGCTCTGGGACAGTGTGTGTGACAGGAACTCGTTCCTTAACAAGTTGTCTGATGGGAGAAGCTGGTAGCTAAAATTTTGTTGAAATCCTGCTGGAAAACAGGCTCTGGGTTGCTGCAGTGCCAGCTGCAACAAGTAGGTAAGTTAGTGTTACAGCTTTGCATTCCTGGTGTGTGAAGTTTTGAACCTCTATTTATGGGAAGCACCGGGTGGCTCAGGCTGCCATAAAGCTCCTAAGAGGGAGGGTACATTTCCAATTTGTTCTCTGCTGATGAGGATTGTCATAGGTTAGCAAGCATAGTCCCGGAAGGGACGTCCTTGCTAAGGGGTGCTTACAGTTTCCTCTGGGAACTGATAGAACCTATCAGCTGGCCAGTTTGAATATGGACAATTCTCTAAGCCACTTAAAGTTGTGATCACCTCTGTGATCCACATTTAAGAATAGGCAAACTCCCCCTCCAAGCTCTCTCTCGTTTCCGGCGCTGGCACAGGTGGCTGCGGGCCCCGTGTGGGGGCCAGTGGGCCCGGCCAGGCCCTGCTTGGGCCAGGCCGGGCCGGGCCACGGCCATCCTGGAGCCATGGACCTGTTCCAGCCGTGGAACCCCCCCCACTGCCTTGCCGTGGGCAGCCGGAGCGGCTCGGCTCTCCCCCCTCTCCACTGCGATAAGAAAAATTCAACATTCCAGCTGCAAAGCTGCAAGGCTGAGGTGAGAGTAACCCTTTTATTGCTGTGAAGAGCTGAAAACCTGAGGGAAGAGAGAGAGGAGATGCTTAAAGCTGAAATTCTGTTGTGAAGCTATGATATATCAGAGTATCCTGTTGTAATTTCATGAAGATCTGGGGGGTGGAGTGTTCAACTCGTGAGCAAAAGCACCTGCGCTGAGATAGGCAGATGCTGACGCAGCTGTAATTTCATGAGAAGTTTGGACAGGGAGAGATGGACCAGATGAGGACTTTTGCTCCAAACGGGAAAGGAGAAAACCTCAGTCCGTAGAGATGCTCCCAGAGATAGTCCTAAAGATGAAGATGATGAAGACCCTTTGCTCCCAGGGAAGGAGAAGGGCCTCTGTTTTTGTTTCTGAACGGCTCAACCTTAAAATTGTACCCCAAAAAACTTCAAGAGTGGACCCTCGAAGGCAGTTGCGGGAAAAGCTGCAAGTCGGGGGAAGGGACTCACACGCAGGCAGAGAGACTCCTCTTCCTAAATGGACTGAACAATATTTGGAAGTGGGCGGCTGTCTCGTTGTGATAATGTTTTCATAGCATGAGCAAGAAGAGACTTCTCTTTCTAAATGGACTGAACAAGGTTATTATGGAAGTGGTAAACAGACTGAACATCTCAAGGGTTGTCTTTTCACATTGTCAGTGGGAGAAGGGAGGAAGGTGGGGGGAGGAGGAGAGTTCTGAAGGTGGTATAATTTTTTTTCTTCTTTTAGGTCTGTTAATAAACTTCTTTATATTCTTTCAAGTTTGGTGCCTGTTTTGCATTTCTCCTAATTCTTATCTCACAGCAGATAAACAGTAATGAGTATTTTGGACCAAACCACTACAGGATGCAGCTGGATGTTCCCAGTTTGCACCAGGTGAAAAGAATTCTCTTGGATTTTGTTGAAAAGAAACAGCACTAATGGCCTGAAAACCAAGAGTACTAAATGTCATTGACTCACATAAAGTTATCACTTCAGGAAATAAATAGTACTGTAGAATTAGACCCTATATCAAGAGGTCATTCTCTGTATCAAGGCTCACTGACAGTTCCTGCCTGGACAATTGAATACAGTTCAAGATAAGCCATATAGATAACCAGCAAGTGGAATGTTAACTTCTTTTTTCCCAAATCCTAAACCACTTTTGGTTTGTGAATTTAATTTATTAAGCCATTCTTCTTATTTAAATATCATCAAGCTGTACTAACTTGTGCATCACTTCCAATTTCGATTTTTAAATCCATGTTGGTATGAAATATTCCTTATAAAAAGATATATATAATAGCACAGTTTCTTTCAGCAGACAGAGCCTCTGATAAACAAACTGGTGAGAGGTTCTGTTCCAGAGCTAAACTGAAACACAAGCTTGGCTGTAAAGGCTTTTTTTTAGAGACTTTTGCTTCACCCTTTATAATTTGTGACCTGTATCATTCTCTAAGTATAATAAACCCAAGAGGAGCCCTGGCTGTTTCCTTGGCCCTTAGTTCATGTAGCAGCTGCACCCCTTTGTCTCAGGCTGAGCAATTATTTATTATCCTGACATATCCTTCCTTCTTGGCTTCTGCCATTAGCCTGGCACGACTGAGCTGGCTAAAATCACCTTTGCCATTTGACCTTTTTCCTCAGGACTTCTTGACAGATCTGGTGATGGCTGAGGTGGATCGTTGTGCAGAACATGATGTCTTGATCTTCAGGGAGAACACACTCGCTACCAAAGCTATTGAGGAGTACCTCAAGCTGGTAGGACAGAGGTACCTCCATGATGCACTGGGTAAGAAACTCCCTGTCTGCCACCTGTTTGCACGGCAAGGGCTGACCCTGAACTGTGTCTGCAGCTGGCAATGTGGGATGGGAAGGGACTGCCTCAGCACTCAGCCTGGGTCTCATACACAGAGAGCACACTGTCCTGTTCTCAATGCCCTTTGGCGCCTGCAGGAGTAGCACCCAAAGCAAAGCAAGCTTGATTTGATGTAGTTGAGCCCCTCTTCAAGTTTGTATTACCATGTTCTGTTTTTCTGGGTAGCTTTGTTTTGTGCTCTAGCATGTTGAGGAGGCATAACACTGCAATTTCTTTGTGACCAATGGTGGTTGTTGCGTCGGATACACAAACAGGCTTTAAAAAGGGGTTTTGACACATAGTCCTTAGAGAGACAAGGCCAGGGAGCGGGGCTGCAAGGCTGCCCAGCATCCCAGGGCAGGAGATCAAGATGCATCCTGTCTGGGAAGCCTCTTGCCTGTGTTTATCCCGAGTGCTCACTGTTCACTGACTCATTAAAACTGCCTGGCCATCCCGTGATCTCCTGCTCCATTCTCCCCACCGGCTCTTCATGCACGCTGTTATGTGCCAGGGTGGACTCTGATAATTTTGTTACTGTCCCCCCTCCACCAAAAGGCTCTGCTCTAGTCATAAGGCACGGCCTTGGGAATTCCTGGCCACACAAAGACAGCAGTAAAGGGGACCAAACCCAGGCTCGCTGTCTTCCACAGACACACCACAGTCGGCCTTCAGCAGCTCCGCACAATCTTCCCTACCCACAACTGCACAACAAGCCACCCCACCCCCTGTTGTTTCTGGGATGGAGAAAGCTTTGGAAATTGATATGAGAGAAACAAGATCAGGCCAAAGCCAAGTCCCACACCACATCCTTTCACAAAAAGAAAAGAAAGCCAAGCAGCTTGCTTTCCCAGCAGTCTCGCTTGTCCTCAGCAATCCCAGACGCTGGCAAGGCATCAAGGACATAGCTGGCTGAATTAGTGCTCCAAGGGTCAGCATAGCCAGCTCTGTGATTATATCCAGTTTGGCCATTTCTGAAGTGTAATGAGCCTCTTCTGGTAGTCTTACTCTCCTGGGTGGAACTGCTGAGCGTAAGTCACAGTCGTGGGCTCTCACCTGGTACAGAGAAATGAGCAGCCTGGTACTTGGGGCTGTGCTTCCCAGCAGGCTGAACATCAGCTGTGGGACCACTCCATTACAGCTGACTGCAAGCTCCTTAATGTGCACTAATTGCATAAAATATTTTAACATTAATGACTCCTAATACATCATTTAATGCTGAGTGATAAGATGGTAAATCATAGGCAGGAGAGATGGAAAATGCCCCTGAGGTTGTCCAGCCTGTCTATAGCTCAGGGCAGCGTTGCTTATGACAATATCCCCATCTAATTCTTGGTCAGATTTTAAATGTCATTTTACTCAGCTGCCCTGTTCTTTGAAAGGATTAAGGACACCGTGGTTGGTGTTAGCAATGTAACATGTCTGTAAGGGAATCTTACATCTGATTATAGCAAGGTCTGGTGGCCCACAAAGAGTAAGTTTCAAATATGTTTAAGGATAAAAAACACTATCCAATAAACAAGAGTTAAAACAGAATTGGTTCAACAAAAGTGATGCCAACAGTTTTGCAAATAAGAGATGTAGATGCCCTCAGCAGAAATGTTTTGGACCCCATCACCAAAAAAAAAAAAAAAAAAAAAGTGGTGCCTGCTTTGCTTGCAACAGCCCCAGGCTGAGATTTGGGGAGGGGCTGAGAGGTGTTTAAGGGGTTTTAGGAAAGCAAATGCTAAAAACAAACCTCTTTTGCACAAACAAGCCTTGTGTTAGCTCAGAGCCAGCGAGATCATCTGAGGAGATGAACTTGAAAGACATTGAATCATTAAACCAACGAATAAAGTGTTTTTCCTAGTGAACACCCAGCCGTTTAAAAATCACTTGGAATGCCTGCATAGAGAGGAGGGAAACTAGTGAGTAGTTCATTCCAGTCTGCCAGACAAAGGCAACTTCATGTGGCTCGTATGTGAGCAGTTTCTGTTGTGATGCCGGAAGGGAAGGGTGACAGAAATGCCATGGAGCTTTGAAAGATGCAGGCCATAAAAATGCTGTAAGGTGTTGATATAAGAGGCTGAGAAAATTAGCAGCATCTAGCTCGTGCTTGGGTATTACTCTTATTCAAGAGCAAGGTGACACGTTTTAAAATTACCAAAACAAAAGTCAGATTTAGAAATAATATAAAGAAATACCATTGCCAGCATGTTTCTTGGGGAAATTATGAAGACAAATAGCACACGGCTTCATTCCCAAGACTGTGGATGCTTTTGTAGTCGATAACACAGTTTGAATACCAAGTCAATGCTCCTCTCTAGGCTATAAGGGAAGTGCCTGCAGGCTTGCTAAGCAAAGCCATCCTGGTTCTGCCCCTGTGCGTGCGGACAGCGAGGGCACGGGAGGCTGCAGCAGCAGCAGAGCCCAGGCTATGCTCTGTTGGGAAAGGGCTGGGAGGAGTCATGTGCCCAACATCTGGTGTCTGGAGGCTGTGCTGCAGACACCCAGAGCAGGACAGGCAGTTGCCAGGGAAAGACATGAGCAGGATTTAAAGGTGTGTCAAGTAGGCTTTTCCTGTAACTTACCCTGGTTTCTCATCCTCTTCCCTTTTTCCAGGGGAGTTTATCAAGGCTGTGTATGAGTCAGATGAAAACTGTGAAGCAGATCCCAGCAGGTGCTCACAGAATGAATTAGCAGATCATCAGTGCAACCTGAAAATGTGCTGTGAGCTGGTCTTCTGCAAGATTATCAATTCTTACTGGTAAGGCATCTTCCTTCCCTCCCTTTGTCCCCATTTGCTCAGTGGTGCCTGTTCCTCCTCTGAGGGTGAGAGAGCAGCAGTGGCACAGGGAAGGGAGCACAGACCCATCCATCTTCCCAGGCTGCCTTTGTCCCCTTTCCTCACTGCCTTCCTGCATGTGACTCCAGGTTGCAGGTGGAGCTTGTGCCCAGACTGAGGGGTCCCAGCCCACAAACCACACCTGTGGGGGCTTCTGCCCAAATCCTCTGCCAAGGGAGCACATACTGAGTGTGACTGGATAAGGAGGGAATAAAGTGAGAAGATAACAGCTTAGCTTGGACTTGGCATAAAAAGCTGCAAGTTTTGATGTGTACAGAAAACTTTTAGACCCTTCAGATGTGTGGAATTGAACAGGAAATCACAGGGAGGAAGCATTGCAGAGAGATTTTTATTAATCTCTGTTTCTGAGTAGCAGTGGAAGAAGAGGGGCCTTTGTGCTTTGGCATGAAGCACAGGCACAGTATTGAGAGCTTAACAAGCAAGGTAAAACTGTCAGATACGGAGATGAGCTCAGTTTGGCTGGGTTTGTTTTCAGGATTCTAACACCCTGTTTGCTCCAGGGTAGCAATGGGTAAGTAGTTCTTAGCTCGCAAATCAATGTGTCTGGAAATGGCTTCACTTAGCACATACGAACAAGGGGTGTTTTACAGAGTACTTAAGTGTCACCAGATTAAATGGGGATTTATGAATAAATGCCTAATGACATTACCTAGCCTAGAGAGAAAGAGAGAAAAAAGGAAGACAAAAAAAGAGCTGATGTTTTCTCACAGATCAGTATTGCAGATGACTGATCACCAGTTCAACTCCTTGCATCTCGTTGCCAGTGTGATTTTATTTCCCGTTGTTTTGCTTTTCAGCGTGTTCCCTCGTGAGCTGAAGGAGGTGTTTGCCTCTTGGAAGCAGCAGTGCCTGAACAGGGGCAAGCAGGACATCACTGAACGCCTGATCAGTGCCTCTCTGTTCCTCCGCTTCCTGTGCCCTGCCATCATGTCTCCCAGCCTCTTCAACCTCATGCAGGAGTATCCTGATGAGCAGACCTCTCGCACGCTCACCCTCATTGCTAAAGTCATCCAGAACCTCGCCAACTTTGCCAAGTAGGTGGTGCCAGTGAAACTGAAATCTGTGGCGTGCAAGGAGAGCCCTGACTCCTAGGTGTGCTCCCAGGCAGCTGATTCTCTGGCAAACTGAAGCCGGCTTTAGGAAAGGAGGAATCTTCTCACTGAGATGCAAACGCTGTTCCCATCGAGACTCCTCAGATAAATTCTCCTTCAGAATTCTGTGGAGGGGACACATCATAAAGCCAAGAAGAGTCATGCACTAGCATGTTAGTGTATGTGCTGTTTCAAAAGGAAAGAAGCCTGTTCCCACCAAGGATCATGATTTTCGTGCTCTCTCCCTCCAAAATTCCCAGCTGAATGATACAAAGGGCATGGCACGTCTCCTGCACGGGAGGAGAGAGAGAGTATCTGTGGGAGGGAAGGGGGAGAGATGTAATTTGTTATGTAAACAGTGAAGTAGTAGTATTTAAGTACCACAAAGCAGTGAATCTCTTAAATTGTCCATGTGGTGTTTTTTTTCCTCCAAGACTTCAAATTCTTCAGATTTTGAATTTTTTTTTTTTTTTTAATACTCCAAATCTTCAGAAAGGCAGGTCTAAAGTAAAGGGTTTAAGTAATTGTCTGTAAGCACTTGTACTGTTTTTTGGTGTGGAGGTTATTGACTGGGTTTCCCCCCACCTCCCTTTCCTGCAGGTTTGGTATTAAGGAAGAGTACATGGCTTTCATGAATGAATTTCTGGAGCATGAGTGGGGAGGAATGCAGCGTTTTCTGAGGGAGCTCTCCAACCCAGATACCATCTCGAACATGCCTGGATATGACGGCTACATCGACCTGGGCAAAGAGCTCTCCGTGCTGCATTCCCTCCTCTGGGATGTTGTGTCCCAGGTTGATAAGGTAAAGCTGTTTGGAGGCCCAGGGATGGTGCCATAGCAACAGTAAACACTAGGGAATATCCAGGGAAAGCAAGAGCTTTGGAGGGGAATGTTTGATAGTGGCATGTCACAACCGCTCCTTCAGCGATTTCGGATCAAGGCCTCCAGCAGGGTGTGTGAGGTGGCTGGGCTTCAGCAGCAGGGCAAACACTCTGCAGAGCCTTTGGGAAGGGCAGGTGCTGAAGGCATTGCTTAGAAGTAGACCTGGAATTCCCTGGGCAGCCAGTCCTTTCTCGTGAGCGAGCTGGAGGAAAGGGAGTGCGTTGGGACAGAAGAAGGCCGTGTCGGGGTGCCCTTTTGGTGCTAAGGGAGGTGCCTCCCTGCACCCCAGTTCTGATGGAGGAGTGAGTTGGCCCTGCAGAGCTGTTCTCGTCAACAACCCGATCCAAAGCCTGCTGAGATGGTCTCATTTGTGGTCTTTGATTCTGGCACACAAGGAATGCCACGTAAAGAGGGGGATCCACTCCGAGGATCCTCCTGCAGCACAGCGAGATGCCTTGTGCTGTGCACTGCGCTGGGCTCCCATGTGGTGCCCACGTTCTGTCCTTCTGATCCCAGGGGACACCACCAGCAATAAACACAGCCTCCATTTAGCTCTGGAAGGAGGAAAGGCAGAGCTTTGCTCTTCCTTAGCTATGTGGGTTTGCAGGAACCAAAATCATTAAAATCTTGATAGCAAAGATAGATGATAAGGCCCAGAAAAGCTGAACTGTGAGTCTTTTTTTTTTTTTTTCCAAGTGCTTGGAACTATTCCATACTTCAGTTATTAGAGGTGCATTATTTTGTCCATATTCTATGTATATTATTCTTTCTTTTGAAACTGGAGAGGTAAGGTGAATAGCAATGCACTCCATTTTTATTGCATTAGGGTTTGCCAAGGTAGTTATTGCTTGGATATCTATTTTTTCACAGTACTTTATTTAAAAGAGAAAACAAAAAACTGAGCTTGTTGCATCAGAGTAAATTGAAATGTCCTTGACTCAAAAAGACAGTCTGTATATTAATCTTGATTTGATAACGAGTCATGATCTTGTTTTTCAATTTACCTCGTACACGTACACGGTGTACATTCCAAATGTATGGATGTGCATTGCCCTTTCTGTAGGTTACATGTATGGATCTATCCTAGCAGGCCCTTGAGAGCTGGTACAGTGGTTTCCTAAAAAGAGAATTAAGGGGTAAAGTTACATGTGTTATGGCTTTACTGCAGGGAATGACTGGGAAATAATGAGAGGAGCCACCCTGGCGATTTTAATAGCCACAGTGCTGTATGAAAGTGTCTGTAAAGAGACCTTTCTCTGGGGCCAAACTGGCTGAATACCTGCTTATGGGGAAAACAAGGGTATCTTTGAGAAGAACACTGGTTTTGTAGCAGAATTTTAATTTTTAAATAAATCTGCAGCTCCTTCACCTTCTTCCTGCAGTCCCAGGAGGCTGGAGATGCCCTGTAGCTCATCTTCCAGCAGTGGCCCAAAGGGGTGAGAAGCCAGGGCCTGGAGGAGCAGCCTTCCTCGCTGAAGGCCAGCTGCTCTTACCCTCAGCCTGGCCAGCACCGAGCTAACCTGTAACTGGAGCCACACATTTCATCCCATGCTGGTGGGGTGATACTGGGATGAGGATTGCTGACGCTCTCGTGCAGTTATTGTTCATGTTTGGGTAGGGAACAATGGCTTCATTGTTGACAAAGGTGCAAAAGGAGATGGCATCCGCGTAGGATACCAAAAACGAAAGGCTTGTGAAGTGAAAACCTTCCCTTTCCCCATCACCCTCAGCCCCTGCGACCTTCTCATGATCCCCCTCATCTGTTGGCATGCATTTCCTTCACCACGTTGACACCCTTTGCCTGGAAAGTTCCCCCCACCGGCTGCTTCTGTAGCCTTTGAATGCCCTTCAGTGAGCAGATGCCGTAGTTTTCACTTTGACATCACCCAGCCGGGACTCAGTGTGCTTTGCATGATAGTTTTGCATTGGAATGGCAGTAGTTTTGTTTTGTTGAGCATGATTTTTATTTTTGGGGGTCAATCCTAATTTCTTTTCTATTTCCTTTTCTTTCCTCAATGTCTGCTGCACCCCGTTTCGTCTCCTCCATCCATCTCGTCGCCGTCGTTGCGCTGCTCCATAACACTGCATTGCGATCCTGGCACACCCGCACACAACCACCCACCCTCCTTCCTTCCACTCCATCCCTCCGCCTCTGTGCACCGTTACCAAAAAACCCTGGTGGATGTCGTGGTGCTTGTATCCAATTAGGGTGAAAATTCCTTCCTACAGGCAACCGTGGCAAAACTGGGACCTCTCCCTCGTATCCTTGCGGATATTGCAAAATCCATGACCAACCCTACACCCACGCAGCAGCAGCTGAAGCGTTTTGCGGAGCACAGCTCCAGCCCAAACGTCGCTGGAAGTCTCTCCTCGGGACTTCAGAAGATAACTGAGGACCCCACCGATGGGTACGTCCCAGCCAGGGCTCGAGGGCGGCTGTGGGGTTGTTAAAGCTGGGAAGAGTTGGAACTGGACGATCGTCAAGGTCCCCTTCCAACCCAAACCATTCCGTGATTCTGAGGGTTGAGGGCTTCATCACCTGAGCTGGCTGCGCAGCCCCGCTGCGGAATGGGGAGCTTGGGCCTCTCTCACGGGGACTACACCATCCCAGTCAGAGGTGCACAAGGTGGCACTGGAGACCTGGAGCTTTGGACTTACCCAGGACTCAACCGCATCTCTGGGAGCCAATGACATGAGCTGATAAAAAAGCACTTCTGTGATTTCCTGCCAGCCTGAGTGCACGGTCAGCCGTAGTGTTTCCTTCTGGCCATCAGGCTGCTAATGGAAAAACTGAGCTATAGGTGAAACTTCCTGCCTGTGGAACAGCCAAAAATAGTCCCTCCTGTGTTTGGGGCAGCATTTCTCACACTGGTACAGCTGTTAATCTGGAGCTGTGACACGGCAGAGCTGCAAAAGGGCTCGGCTGCTGCAGAGCCAGAGTAGTACCTGTGCTGTCAGCTACAAGGGCCAGTTTTGTCACGTGGAATTCTCTGCCCTTTGAGATTACACCCAGCTCTGCAGCAGCCTTCACACAACTCCTGCTGAAATTTAAGGCCTCCATAATAACACGGAGTCATAGAATCATCAAGGTTGGAAAGAGTATCAAGTACAACCATTAGCCAAGGCCACCACTAAACCATGTCCTCATGTGCCACACACCTTCCAAGGATGGTGACTCCGCCAGTGCCTGGGCAGCCTGAGCCAGTGTTGGCAATCCTTTGGGTGAAGCAATTTTTCCTAGTACCGAATTTAAACCTTCCCTGGCACAACTTGCGGCGATTTCCTTTTGTGCCATCTCTTGTTACATTATGGCAAAGGGTTAAATGGCAGCTGAAGTCTTGCTGGAGACAGAAGTGACTGAGGGGGCAGGATTTAGCGGGAATGGTTTAGATTTCACCTGTGAAAAAAAAATAGATCAAGGACTTACTGAATCAAACACGATCCTCCAAGATAAGTGGTAATTAAGGAAGAGTGTGTTCTGACTTGCACACAAAAAGCTCATAAAAGGAAGTCTGGCTCCTTGAAGCTTTCAGTGGGGGGAGGTTAAGTGAGGTAGAAAGACTTCTCTGGGACAGGTCTCTCGGGGTCTTGGCTGCTCAAAAATTAACCAAATTCCTTTCCACTCCACAGTGACATAAACAAGATGAAGTCTCCAACCCAGGAAAATGCAGATGGACATTTTAGGGGCAAGACTTTACTGCTGGCTCAGCAGGTATCCACCCAGAGCATGACTTGCTCAGAAAAGGATGAAAAGGTAAGTGTCCTGCCCAATGGACGTAGCATCTCTCTGATGGACCTGCAGGACCCTCACACAGCTCACAGTGACACTGCTTCCATGATGCACGACGTGCCTTTGCGCCTGGCGGGCAGCCAGCTCTCTGTCACCCAGATGGCCAACATCAAACAGCTGTGGGACACCCAGAGCACCCCCCAGAGCGCTCCTCAGGTCCGGAGGCCGCTGCACCCGGCGTGGAACCAACAAGGCAGCCTCCGGCCTCTCTCATTCCAGAACCCGGTTTACCAGCTCAACAACCCGAGCCCCGCCATGGCCAAGGCCTCCATGGACTCCAGCCCGGAGGACCTGAGCAGTGCCAGCTTCCGGAGCCGCAGCAACAGCGAGGACTTCAAGCCCAGCGGGCACAGCAACAGCAGCCTGGAGGACTCTGGCAAGCGCAGCTCGCAGAGCGAGGACTTGGCACGGCGCCCCGCGGGCCCGGACAAGCACGTGCCGGTGGTGCTGCCCCGCCAGAACAGCAGCAGCCAGGCGCAGATCCGCAAGATGGACCAGGCCGTGCTGGGCGCCAGGGCCAAAACGCTGCACGCCCTGGCGCACAACCCCTCCCTGCGCAGCACGGGCAGCGTGTCCGGCGCCTCGGGGGCCATGGGCATTGAGCCCATCCAGAACGGGCACCGCTCCCGGCACCAGTCCTCGTCCTCGAGGGAGAGCCCCGTCCCCAAGGTGCGGGCGATTCAGCGCCAGCAAACGCAGCAGGTAAGGAAATCCTTTCTCCAGGCCTCTGCTTTGTCGTTCAGCCCATTGCTTCTTGGCCTTCTGAGCTTTCTTGACCTTGAAGTCGAGCTGACTCAAAAGTAGCAGCACCTATGCCAGTGGCCAGTAGCAAGCGTAAGGAATAGTCATGCTTGTCACCCTCACAAGCTTGGCAAGCCACTTTGTCTGTGCCACTGGGATGCTTTTGTACTAAACTTAAAAAAAAAGGATCTGTTTTCCATTTACTAAGGTAGCAGCAAACCCACTGAAAGAAACAGAACTGGAAAATTTCCCTGAATGCAAAGAAAGAAACCAGGAGCAGCTTTGTTCCAAACGGTAGTTCAGATCGCCACGTGAGCCTGCGTTTGCCCTGTGGTGCTAATTTAAAAGCAGAGCTACCTCAAAACAGGGAAATAAATGAACAAAGATAAAACATCACAGAATAACTGCTGCCAAAATTACAAATAAGCACAGTTGCCTAAAGCGTGGAGAAATCCGTATTTCACCATGATGAAGCAATCTCTTGCTGGTCCTCAAATAAGTGCTGCTTTTCCATTAATCATCCCAAACAATGAATAATGCAATCTTTTTCTGGAAAGGAGTGCTTATATCTACCAACTCCTAATGCACTTTATCTGTTGTTCATAGGCAACTATAAATCAAGGTTTTCTTGTCAAAAAGCCAACATTCCTTTATCTTTTTTTAAAAAATAATAATAATCCTGTTGTGATTTGCTGTGTATGAAAATATTTTCCTCAATTAGTTTAATTTTAAAGAGAAAGTGAGTATTTCAGTGCTTGGCACTACACTGAAGGTAGAAAATGTGATCTGCAGGTCAGAGGTTTTGCAGGGGGAAGGCTTTGGGCTGTGAGGTGAAGCTGGCAGAGCAACCTCTGCTCTGCCCAAGGTTTTCTTGGGGTTCTCTGATGGTGGAGCTTTCTCGGCAAACTCCTGAATGTTACAGGAAAACCTGGCTGGTGCCTGGAAACCCAGGAGCAGTCAGGGCTTCAGAACTATCAGAACTTCATTCTGATACCTAAAGTTCATTGAAGTACAAGACCAGAAACACTGAATCACAAACCAAAGCTTAGTATGCCAAGTTAGTAATACCCAAAGAAGTAATTGTTTGTTATTTGAAGTGTGTGTGTTTGTGTCCTCCTGCAGAGCGTGTTTTACACTGGGGCACAGGGGCATGGCTAGGTGAAGGGTGTTGATGGGATACAGCCAGGCCCTGTGTGGTACTGGGAGGACATTTTTAGGCCAGTAACAAGGATAACTGTGAAGGGGATGTGCATCCACTTGTTTTCCCAGTGTACTTTCTATACTAATTGTTTCCACTGGATTCATTAGAGTACTTGCTCCTGCTTTGTTCAGTGAAATCAATTTGTTCTCTCCTTCCCCACACCCATGAACAACATCTTGGACGGTGCCAAATCGAGTGGCCAACATTTTTTTCGAGGCAAATTCCACTGCATCCTTTTAATTGCAAATCTTGTTGTGGAATTCTGTTCTTATTTTAAAAAGAGAAAGAGAAAAGAGAAGTTGGGCATGTTCTTTCTGGGCATGTTCCTTCTAGGCATGTTTTGTGGGCGTTATAATTATTAGACTCTGTTCTCTACAAGTCCCATTTGTTTCTGAATATAGAGCTGGGCCCTTTGTTTGCTGGGAGAGGTCACTTTTTGCCTTCCATTTCCATTTAGGAGGTAGGTGGGAACAGAAATGCCAGTGTGTTCCTTTGGAAGAGAGGCAAAGAGGGGAATTAATATGTGATCCTAGCAGACGAATTCTTTTTCTGCCCTTTATGAGAGAATAACTTGTAACCCATCAGCATGTATGACTTGCCATCCGCTTGGTCTTTGACAGCTTTCAGAATCTGGCTGCTGGAAATACTCTGTCCTACGCATGGCAGGTTGTTTGGCCAGGTTTGCTGCTGCTCAGCAGTCTGCTGCAGGGCTGGGGATGTACTTTACAGTCACCTTTCTGCTGTCTGAGTCCCCCACAGCTGCAGTGGATGGTGACAGTGCTCATCCCTCGCTGCTCCTGATGTCCCCAGCGGTTCACAGCCACGCACAGCCCATGGTCTCCCTTCCTCTGGCTGCCTGACAGCAAATGCCATCGAAGAAGTCGGAATTAAGGAGCTTTGCTAGGCTGCCACACTGCACCTAAGGGGCTAAAATTAGCATTTTTGCTGTGAAAACTTCCTTCTAGGGAAAAGGCCTTTGCCTAAGTCCAGGGATCTTTGCCTAATTCCTATGCCTTTTCTTTGCCTTTACGTTTTTGCGGAGGCTTCTTCCAGTGCTGGACTGTCCGTGGCTGCTCAGGACAGCTGAGCTGTGGGAGCAGATCCAGCACCCGCCAGCCCTGTCCTCCTGAGCAGGAGAAACACAGCAGGAGGGTGACATGATCCCTGAGTCCTAAAGAGCTGTTCCTCCCCCATGGAGAGCTCCTGGCAGAGACTGGGACTTCAGAGCCCTCAGCCAGGGAGCACAGTGCGCTTGGGTGCACCACTGAGCCAGGCAGGGAGCTGAAGAGCTGCCTGGGCACAAAAAGAAGCTGCAGTTGGGGAGAAGTTGATCTTTTGCTTTTCTCAAAAACATAAGACAGTGTTGCTCTTTCAGGGGTAGTTATGCTAATTCCTGCGCTTATAAACTTGTCTTTGTCCATGAAAATTGCTTGGAATTTGTTTTCCCCAGAAAAGCCATGTTTTCCCCAGCCATGCGGAGAGCTTCTTGTTTCTTTTCTTGGCTCCCTTTTTGGACTCCCTTAAAGAGGAGAGAGAGAGCCTCCAAAGAGGTTGGACAGTTCTCCCAGTCAGCACAGCTGGCCCTGGCTTGGCAGAGGGGCTGCAATGGACCATCCCAACCTGGCAGGCACTGCCGTGATCATGTCACACCTCCCTGCCACACCCAGGTCCTGCCGTGCTGTCCGGGATCCAGGCTGGGCAGTCCCATGCTCCACTGTAGTCTGTGCCAGCCTGGCTGAGGAAGCTGCTCCCAAGTTCAGCTCCTCAGCACTCCAGGGAAACAGCCTGCCTCACCTGAGCAGCTGCAAGCAGAGCTTTGTCCCTGTGTTTGCTCTGTGCAAGACGTGGCAGGGTGAGAGAGCCTTGCTGACAGTGTGGCAGAGGGGAGAGGTGGATGTGAACGGGATTGGGAGACAAGAACTTTTTCAGAGAGAAGCTCACTTGGAGAGGAAGAAAAATTTCTAAAGTGCATTGCTTTTAGAGGGATTCAAGCAGGTGCTGTAGGTCCAAAGCCAAGGGAGGATGGAGTATCCCTGCAGGAGATGTTTTGGGGATCCTTTGAGGCTGACAGGTTCATGGGTCTATTTCTCCTCCAACTGAACTGGGTTTGAGAGCTGGTTTGTGTGCGGTTTCTCTGGAGAATGCTGACAGGCGTCTCTGCCCCAGGCGCAGTCACCAGTGGACTCGGCCACACTGTCCCCAGTGGAGAGGACAGCTGCCTGGGTGTTCAACAACGGGCAGTACGAGGATACAAAGAAGGACGTGACTCAGAACCTGGACGAAGTCAAGCACGCTGAGAAGGTAAATTTGATTCTCTGTGCAGCCAACTTGGGGGGTGCCACCGAGTCCTGTGCGCTCCACAGCGAGCTCAGAGGGGCTTTCAGGCCCTGCTGGCACAGCGTCACACATTCTCACACAGGTTACATTGGCCAGAGTGATCACTGACTCCATAAATAAAGTAAATCAGGATTGTTAACCTGGCTGAGCATAGCTTAGGACACGCACAGGGACTCTACGGAGGTGCAGCTCAGCCTTCATCAGTAGCAGCAGTCAGATTTTGTCTTGGGCTTCTCCTGAGGCAAATGCCTGTCACCCAGCTACTACAGCGTTTCTGAGCTGCACAGAAATCTTCATGGTCTGTTTTGAAAGTGTATGTTTTTTCAGGAGTAGATCCCATTTTTCCAAATACAGTTAGAGCCATACGTTGCTGTGGGGATGGAGTTGTTGTGTAAGAGGTTTGGTATTTTGAGAAGGCAGGGAGTGAGGAGGAGAACATTTAGTGGACAGAGAAGCAGAGACATGGGATTGTTAGGAAAGGTGAATGAACCCAAAACAAAGGAATATATTGAGATTCATGGCACTATTGCAGAAATGATTGCCCGCAGAGACTAGAAGAACAAAAGCTCAGCCAGGTAACCTGACAGGCTCTGGTTTGCAGTGACTGGTTTGCTCTGACCTCCCCAGCGGTTTCATGCCCTGATTGATGAGGTCCTGAAGAGTGAGTTATTTGGGTCCCACACGGGTCTGGTTTGTACGTTTGGGCAGCCCAGGCCATTTCTGCAGTTGAGCACTGTTAGCAGCATCTGCCTGAGAACTGCTGGAGTCTGAAGCAAGGAGGGATGTTCCCAGTCAGGGCAGAGGAGCCATGTCAGAGCCCTCTGACTGCTTGAATTATGCTGCAGAGCAATATCCTGCAGCGTGGGAGCAGCTTTTGATGCCCAGTGGGAGCCCACGTGCTCCTTCTCTGTGGCTGCCCCCATGTTTGCTTCTCATTTCCTTTACTTCAGTCAGCTTATTTGTCATTTAAGAAAACCCCAACGCTCCCCTGAAGAGCAGCAGAGCGTTATAATGGTCCGATCTCTTCTTCTTCTCCTTTGCATCTGCCTCCCTCCTGCCCGCAGTACGAGCAGGAGATAGCCAAGCTGAAGGAGCGCCTGCGCGTGTCCAGCCGCCGGCTGGAGGAGTACGAGCGGCGGCTCCTGGTGCAGGAGCAGCAGATGCAGAAGCTGCTGCAGGACTACAAGTCTCGACTGGAGGACAGTGAGGACAGGCTGCGCCGGCAACAGGAGGAGAAGGACAGCCAGATGAAAAGTATCATCAGCAGGTGAGGCTTTGGAAAGCTCTGGACTGGGTGGGTCCCCTGTGCCAGGTGTTGTCTTCATCCTTAGAGCTGAAGAAATGGGGATGCAGGTGTGGAAACTTGCCTGAGATTGTCAGGAGAGTGAAGGAAAGTATTTAGGAATTTTTAACTTAGGTCTCTGTTGTACTTACTATAGGCCTGGTTTTTTGTTTGTTTGGAACCTGAGACTAGCTTTTCAAAGTAGTTGCATTTTTGGCAATGTCCGTTCTGAGAATAACAAGGTTGGGCAGCTGGGAGTGTCAGATGGAGAGATAAGCTTTCCTAAGAGCAGCAGAATTCTTCTCTTGCAGAGCCAGGAGAAGCAGAGAAGTCAAACCAACAGGCCAGAGTACCTGAAACACTCGGAAATAGTATTATGTCCTAATTTGTCCCTCTCTTTGCTCATCAGACTCATGGCTGTTGAAGAGGAGCTGAAAAAGGATCACGCTGAGATGCAAGCAGTCATTGATGCAAAGCAGAAAATTATTGATGCACAGGTAGGTAAAGAGCTCGGGATCTCCCAGAACCAGTGTATAGAAGCTGGTTTTTGCCCCTCTGTCCTGCCCCAGCACTGTTCTCTATCTCCCAAGCTGTACCGGCGCGCGGTGTCACACGTGTCACTTACTGCCGCTGGGAGAGAAGTGGGGGCTTCAATTAGTACTGTCTGACCTGGGCTTTAAGGCAGCCTGGCAACAAATCCCAGGATGGATCACTTCTCCAAAGCCTTTGTTGCTTCATGAGATCCCAGGGGAGTAAAGGAGTAGCAGTGCATTGTGTAGATGTTATTCCAAGTGTGGGCCTGGGACTGTGGGGAAGCTGTGCCTCAGCCCAGCGTCGTTTAGCTGCCGTGTGCATGCATCTCAGCTGTGCCAGCAACAGCATGGCTTTGGACAGTGGAGTCCAGGGAAGAGAATGCTGCAACAGAGCATTGTCCTGGGAATGTCACATGTGGCATTTCACCCCACTGGCCGGCCTGGCAGTCCTGGGGAAATGCCCATTTCCCACAAACCTGCAGCTCCCACCTCGGTCACCCGGGCAGCTGTGGGGAGGGGAACCCCGCGGGCAGTGCATGTGGGTCTATTCTGTGGGGTCATTCCAGCTTTTCCTCTGTGTCTGTGCCGATCCCACAACAGAACCTGGGACTGGTTTGTATCTGCCTGTCGTGTTACATTTGTGGTATTTGCATTTGGAGGGTCTCTTTCCTGCTTCTGGGCTTTTCAGTAGTTCCAACTGGAAACTTTCCTTAATAATTTTTTCAGGAATAACCCAAGTTATTCCCTACACAAAGAGTGGTTGTGGGAGTCTCAGCTGAACATGGTTGAGGATGGCACTGGGGTATTAGAAATATTGGAACTCATGTGGAACTATAGGGAAAATATAAAGCAGCAAAATGCTGTGTTTTTTGGAGATAGGCACAGTCAGGTCATCTTGCTGTTACGGATGTGGAATGGCAGCTCATCCAGGCAGCAGCCTGGACTCTGAAATGGGTGGATGCATTTTTCATCTGCCTCAAGAAGGTGGAAGGGGCACTGATATGAAAAGCAATTTTTGCAGGGGAGAGATTGTGACTGAGTAAGAAACTTGCCTGTTAGCTGTGCGTGCCGGAGGCTCTCAGCCTTGGTGTTGGTTGTGGGATAGCAAGGTGGAGCAAGGATCAGTGTGATCCCAGTGTCACCAGCCGGCAGAGGGGACCACTGCTGACTTGTGAGACCTTCAAACCCTCAGGAGTGGAAGAGTGTAGTCCTTGATCACACTTCATCAAATGATGTAGCATTTATTACCTGCGGTGGAAACTGGTGGAAAAAACAGGAGCAAAGCAGCAGCTTTAATGATTTGACTCTTTTTCTTGGGCAAGCAAGGTCACTGGCAAACCTCAAGTGCTTCAGTGTCAGGCAGTGCATGGGGGAAGTGCTGTTGTCACTGTCCTTCCTCGAGTGCCTGCGCAGAGGAGGAACCTGATGAAAGATTCAGAACAGACTCACCAGGGGAGCCCAGGTGTCTGCTGGGTTCTGTAGAAATCCACAGAAATCCCTCGAAGTCATGCTTGGAAGATTCTATTTAGTCTGTGATCCCTTCGGTGGCTAGAAAAGGAAAGGTCTTTTTTCATGTGACATTTGTCGAGTGGGGCTGGAGCCCGGCTCGTGGCAGCCGCTGAAGAGTTAAAGGCTGCCAGGAGCAGCAGTGACCTGGGCTCCTGTGCTCACGGACACAGGCCCGGGATGGTGTGAGAGGGTGCAGTGCCCCGATGCACACAGCCACGAGCTGTTCTCCTGGCTCTGGAGCCTGGCTCTGGGCCTCTGAGCAGGGATGGGTCTGGCCAGACTCTCTCCTCGGAGTGGCGCAGCTGCAAAGAGAACTGGCCCAGTTGCTATTGCGAGTGACATCTCCGCTGTGTTAAATTACAGGTCATAAATGGGGATGAGATAATTCCAACAGGCAAGTAAACCAAATCAGTTCTCTAGCTGAGCAGTACCCAGTCCTGGCCCAGCACACTGACCTCCTACCCATTCCAGCTCCTCCTGCTCCCTGTGCCCTGAGCGTGTTAGAGACGTGCCTGGTAGATCCAATTCTCCTTTCAGTGAGAAGATGCCCCTACTCAGCAAGCTCATGCTTTTAAGATTGATTTTCCAAGTGTGGATTTCCAGCTGTTTTGCAGATTGGCTCAGTGAGTGCTCAGCAGTGCCCGAAAACACCCAGCCTTTCATTCTCAACTCTTTGGAAAGATGTTTTAGGAATTTTTCAGAAAATGTTTCAGAAGGAAAACTTTCATTTTAAATTATATGTTCCGGGTGAAATATAGTCGGAGGAGCAGGACCTTTGCCCAGTGAGGAGCACATTCCTGCTGAGGCAGTTGTGTTCTGCAGGGCTCACGTCAGCACAGGAGGAAAGGCCTGTAACTCCTCGGCTCCGTGTCCTCCCTGCTCCCGTCACCTAGATCAGGATGAGGGCTAAGGCAGCCTTGTGCCTTGTGCCTCCTCCTCGTCCTCCGTTGGCTTTACACAGAGCTCAGTGTCTTCAGGGCTGTGACAGAAGCAGGACTTAAATTCTGCTTTGTTTTTGCACCCGAGCTGGGTGCTGGGAAAAGCAAACATTGCTGGTTAGTGCTGTAGCAGGCACTGATGTGCTGGGGTCCGGATCCCAAGGGGCTGTGGCAGCACGGGAGTCTCCTGAGCAGTGTGGCTGAACTGTTCCTTGATGTTTATGCCTTCTGTGCATCATTTTTCCCTCCATTTTGTTTCTCAATGGGCTGGACTGGGAAGAGTTCCCACATGCAGCTTGTTTCAGTCGAGCAAATTAGACATTTTCCCTTCTCAAAGAACAAAAGCCAATCAGCTGGTGGCACAGCGAGCACAGTTACCTTCCTGTTGTCTCTAGCACTGCCTTCTGCAGCTGCATTACTATTATTTTTTTTGGAAAGATGAAAATTGTCATCTCCGGTTGTGCTGACAACTCCTTGGCTTGCCCCTCCGGTGCTGTATCCCACTGCAGGTGTCCCACTGTTTGCAGGCTGGGGCTGGTGACGAGTTATGTCAATTTAGCACACATCCCTGAGCTGTCTGCTCCAGGTGGAGGGTGGCACGTTCTGTGCCAGGACAATCAACCAGGCACGTGGATTCGTGGAGCCCAGGAGCCCCCCGAGCTGGAATGGGTCTAGGAGCAGCGTGTTCCGTGTTTGTTCTTTGTGTTCTGTTGATGGCATCTCCCCTCCACCCACGGTGCCCTCTCCCCCTCACCTCCAGTAACCTTTAGCGTTAGCTTTGGCTGCTGCTTCTGTGTCACTGTTGCACCATCACCACAGGCTGCCATTATCTGCTTTTTTTATTATTATTTATTTATTTCAAGCATCCCATGAGTTTACTCTGAGCACACTCCATCCAAAACACAGAGACAATGGTTGGTAGATACCACTTGCACTTTTCTCTGGCAGATGAAACCCCCACCACTTTTATTTTCTGCTGCCTGTTTCTGTTTTTCTAATGTACTTCTGAAAACTAATACTGAATTTGGCTACCATTGTTATTAACACCGACACCCTCCCACTCCCCTGTGGCACAATCCTGCCTCGTCGGAGGCTGGCTGGGTGGAGCCTCCATGCCCGGATCAATTCCCCGCTGTAACTCCGATTGTCGCCTTCCATCGCTCAAAGAGACCCGGAGGGCCCAAGCAGCTGCAGAGGAGCCCGTGGCACCCCGAAAACAGAAAGAGGCAGACAGCCCATCTCGCCAGGGAATGCAGGCCCAGCTGCCTCTGCCCGGAGCCACACGGCCCGGCCGGCCCGGGACGCTCCCGCCATGGGCGCGGGGCGTGCGCTGCAGCTCTGACGCTGTGGGGTGTCTTTGCAGGAGAAGCGGATCGCGTTCCTGGACTCGGCCAACACACGCCTGATGGGTGCCCTGACGCAGGTAAAGGAGCGCTGCACCATGCACGTCCGGAATGGCAACCCTCCCAAGCTTTCCATCACGGAGAATGGTGAATTTAAGAACAGCAGTTTCTAATTCCACAGGTGGAAGAGGAAGACAGAGCAGAGCCAAGACCCGTCTCCGCCGCTGATTGTTGCACATAGTTCTTCTATTAAAGGAAATTTGTATTGTTTGAAGATGGTTCTAAAGCTGTTTGAAGATTGTTCTAAAGTTGTTTGAAGACGGTTCTAAAGTTGTTTGAAGATAGTTTTAAAATTGTTTGAAGATTGTTCTAAAGTTGTTTGAAGACAGTTCTAAAGTTGTTTGAAGACAGTTCTAAAGTTTAAAGATTGTTCTAAAGTTGTTTGAAAATGTTCTAGAGTTGTTTGAAAACAGTTCTAAAGTTGTTTAAAGATTGTTCTAAAATTGTTTTAGAATTGTTCTAAAATTGTTTTAGAATTGTATTTTAAAGTTGTATTTTAAATTGTTTTAAGATAGTATTGTACATTCAGTAAAGTTGAAAAAGCAACTCTGTGAAGGGTGGGCTTTAATTCCCCACTCAGGGCCAGGAGAACCAAGCTCCCTAGAAAAATTCCTTCAGGATCACTGTGTAAATAGAGGGAGCTCTTGGGTTGTGTACAGAAAATGCCAATGTAATATACCAAAAGGAAGTGAATACTGTAGATTTTTTAATTATTGCTATTTTTTTTATTATTATGTTGTTGTTGTTGTTGTTGTTATTGTTATTGTTGTTGCTGTTGTTGTTGTTCTCTTGTTGAAAGCACTGCAGTCCTGGGAGGAGGAAGAGGGGAGCGTGTGTGTGTGTGTGTTGTGGGTGAGAGAGGTGAGCAGTGGGTGACCCGAGACAGCAACTGGCTGGTACAAGGACATGAATGGAGTGAAATGAATTCCACAGGAAAAACTCATTGGCTGGGTTTATTCCCCTCTTCCCCAGCTGGTCTTTAGCTGAATGCAAACTTGATAGCAAACATTTTAGCAAGAGAACTGGCTCTTGCTGTGTCCTGTACCTACTTTGGATAGGACTCTGTCAAAGAACAGTCTTTCTGAAGAAGGTACAAAGTGGGAGCAGCAAGCTGGGTTCCTGGAATTTGCACAGTCAGGCTTCCTGTCAGACAGAGGGAATCTGCAGGATTTGGTGGTAGGATTCTTTCTTTTCTACCCCAGTTCTAATGCAGTTTTATATTTTCTGTTTGGAGAACTTACAGACCTGTAAGTACTTTTTTAACAATTTCTAGCCAATCCCCACCGTACGCCCCGTGCAGCAGCACCCTGAATTCCTTCTCTGCTCTCCATGGGGAACAGCCAGGTTAATCCTCTCAGGAAAGGGCTAACCAAAGGGTGCCCGTGCCCAGCACAGGAAATTCCATATGCAAAAGTCCCTTTTTCTAGAGGATTTTTGTATTTTAATGCTCACTTATTTTCACTGTTTCAGCCACTTGCTTAGCCAATGTAGTTCCAATGAAAGGTGCTTTCTGCACCTTTGTTGAAAGATCTTCCATTTCTGCTGAAATTTTACTTTCTCTGGATACTTTAAAGGGATGATTTTTGGGGTTTTTTTGGTTTTTTGGTTTTTTGTTTTTTGAGTTCTGTACACACCAGTTTTTCTTCAGGAGTTTTGACTAAGTTTTCATCTCCAGTTCCTTTCAGTAGTGTTTTAGAGAAGCATGATTCCAGACTGTATGTGAATGGGATATTTTTCCAAAGTGACCTTCTCCTGGGAGCTAGTGGCATTCACAGCCTGTAACAGATAAATAGTAAATGGATTGGTATGGTCAATTCTCATGATTTCATAAAATGCCACAATATTTAATCTGAGAGAGGTTTGGTTTTTTTTAAATCCCAGATTCTGGAGTCAAGTGTGAATTTTTACTTCCAGTTTTTGCTGTGCATTTCTAGCCCCTAGACTCTCGCAGTAAATGAAATTATTGTAGCATTGATTGAAATTTTTAATTACAGAATTGTCCTGATAACAGCAAGTGTGATTAACCATTCACACATGCTGTGGAAATTGGAAAAGTTTACTTCAATTTGAGACAAAACCTTGAGATGTCCCTCGGTGTGGAATTGTCTCATGAAAAACGCAGGAGTATCTGAGCCAGTTCCCTGCACGTGAATTATTGGGAATACCGAGACCCAAATGCAGTGTCTGTTGCCAGGTTTGCCTGGTTTTTTGGAAATGAATTCATCCCAGCTCTGTGGCTGATGCAGGAGGTGGCAGAGCAGTGTGTGTGCTCTGGTGTCACCACACTCGAGCTACCGTCACCACCCCCATGTGTTCTGTGACTGAGTGGGCATCAGTGCAGAGCCCCCTGTGCTGCAGGATGTGTGTGCAGCCATCCTAGCCAGGCCTCCTGGAGCACAGCAGTCTGCAGCGAGTTGGGATTTGGGATTAATACTTGGCTCTTTGGGATCAAAGCTGCTCCGGCTGCTCGGCCGGGACTCGGTGCTGCCAGCACTGACACACCTGGGCTTGTGCTCTGCGTTGGCTCAGCAGTGGTTACTTTTCCATACTTTCCAAACCGTCTTCCAGCTCTAGATCCTTGCTGACCTCTGATCTTTTAGTCCTCAAACTGTGCCTTTGAGTTCCTCCCTTCTCCCTTCAGGCATTGCAGCTGTAGCAACTTCTCCACTTTGTGTTAACCTGTCATGTGAGGGGCTCTTTTACACAAACCCTTTCTGTGGGGTATTTCGGTGGGATCTGCATGTCCCTGTAGCCATGTACTGTAATTGCACAGCTGTGGCATGGGGGAACGTGTTCCCGTCCCTTTGGGATGGGTGTGTGAACTGCTCCCTCGTGGCACCGTGCAGGTGATTGTGGGTGTGCCATGACCGAGGTGTGAGAGTGAGTGCCTGTGGGGCTGCACTGACAGAACAAGGCAGAAGCAGATGTGTTGTTCTAGGAGAGTTATTCAGGCATTCCTTTGGGAAACACCTTTCCCTGGAGCTCCCCAGTGCCCTGGTAATGTCAGAGGTCACTGGCTGAGCTGTGTGGTTTGATGTTGAGGGCTCTGAGGTGTCCACTTTGGTTTCTGCAAAGAAATGCACTAGGGGCACCATTTCAGCCTGGATTTTTAGAGGGGAAATAATCCCTGCCCCAATATCCACCTGTTTCGGTGAGCTCTTTGGTAGTACTTCATTCTAATGCTGTACCTTCTCCTGTGCATTTCTCAAACTTGTAGAACGCTTGTAGGAAAAAGCAGCGGCTCTCTCAGAGGCTGACCCCTCACTCTGGTCTCCCAGCTCTTTGCAGGGCTGCTTGTTTTCTCTGCTGTTGCAGTTTCTCCCCCAGGGTGCCAAGCATGCTCCTCCAGCTCCTGCTGCCGAGGAGTCACTGCCTGCAGACCCCGGAGGGGTGAAGGTTGCAGAGTCAGTGCTGCAAGACTGGAATTGATCTGCTGCAGCACAAAACACTGCTCCTGAGTCCTGCAGGCAGCTGTCTCTCCTAGTTTGTTACCGAGCAGCCTTCCAGAAAATTTTTCAGCTGCCTCAAGCTGACAATATGTGAAAATGCCAGTTTCTATTTTGTCCAGACTGATCAAATCCAAGTGGCACTAAACCATGTGTCTGTCAGCAGCAGGAGCCCTGCCTGGGCCTGATCACGTTTGGGTTTAGACTCACAGTCAGTGGGTTCTGCAGCAGCGAGGGAGTAAATGGTGCAACCTGCGATGGGGAGCGTGGCAGATGCTGGCTTTGGGCTCACACTCTGAGCAAAGGCTGTGCAAGGAGCTGCTGCTTTCACTGGGGAACAGATGAAGTAGTGCAGGAAAAATTGAAGAGCCTGCAGGAGGAATGCTCGTGTGTTCCTCAGACTGAACAGGAAAGTCACCCCATCCTGGTGTCTCAGTCAGTGCTGGCCACATCGGAACCGTTCTAGGAGGGTTCTCTCCAAACCTCAAGGCCACCTGGGCTTCTTGAGTGCTCAGGAAAAGCTCATGGCCAGCACAACAGAGCAGGGAGATGGAGCAGCCTCTTGTGTGTGGCCTCTTGGCACGTTGTGTGTGGTGTGTCTGCAGTGTGTGAGGTGAGCAGGGTGACAAGGGACAGGCACTGAGAGGACACAGGGAGCACGGCCTAGGGGCAGCATCCTGTAAATCCCTGTTCTTTGCAACACTAGCAATTCAGACCTTTTTTTTAAGGGGAATAGATTTCACCTCTAGGAATTACCGGCTGTTACTCCCCTGGTGTATCAGAAATGGGCAGGTATGCACAAAAGCACAGATTCATACAGCTACACATTTTACCACATTCCTCTCCAGTGGCATAACTCAGGCAGGGACTCTACAGGAGCATGGAAAGGGATGTGTGTATTTTCTAGTTCGAGAATATGAGGTGTATCCACTAATGAATTCTTTATCCATCTAATAAATCATCCAAAAAATTTGGTTTCTTTTGCATTCATGTAATTGCTTTGGGTTGGCTGTGAATTTTTCCCCCATTTCATGTTTTGATGCTTGCATAAACCCACCAGGTTTTAACTCAGAAGTCCATGAATTTTACAGCCATGTCCATGGAATGTGTCAGCAATACTTACTTGTGTGTATGAGTTCTGCTTGTGTTCTGCAAAAATGTCTGTGTTGTTCCTGGAGAACAATTCCTGGCCAAGTTGAACCATGATGTGTATTTCCATCAGTGGTGGGCAGGGTCAGCCACAGGTATCCAGCTGAGTCTGCCAGAGGAAAAAGGGTTAAATTTAGGGTGATGTTTTTAGGTGTTTCCTTCTTCACACTAAGTTAACTCCTAGGAGAGTGAGCATGTCCTTACAGATCATACCTGCCAGGAATCCTACCTGCAAAAATAGATTTTCTGTCTCAAGGGCCTTAATAAGAGTGTTACTACACAGAACTGTTTTACAATGATAGCTCTAAATAATTTATTTTTTATTTCAACAAAGTACACCTTTAAAAAGGAATAAACTTGTTTTTCAAGCCGTATTTTTATGCTTGTAGCACTGGACTGTTTGGTCTCTGAGATCCATTTCTGCATTTCATTGCCTGGGTTTGTTCTAAAGAAGATTTATTTTTGTTCTGTGAACAATTTTTGAAGGTTCTTGTAATATGTACAGATAAGATACATTTGAGGACTTTTATTGATATTCCTACAAAGAATACAAATAAACTTTAACTTTAAACAGTTTGGACTCTGTTTGCACTGATTTTAAACCCCCCTCTCTATGCTCCAGTTGTGCTTGTGTTTGTGTAACTGCAGAGGGTGGAGGGGAAGGAATTCCCAGTGTAACGAAGTGTTTGGGACAGAGCAGCTCCCACCTGGAGCAGCCTGAGCAAGCCAAGGGCTCCGGGGCCGGGGGGAGCCGCAGGATTCATTCCTGGCCGCGCAGCTCCCCGGGCTGCAGCCCGAGTTGTGCCTGCCCACGCCTGCGACCTCGGCGCTTCCTGAGGCTGGGAAATACCTGGCGTTGTGGAGTGAGAGAGCGACAAGCTGTGGAGACACGGAGAACTGCTCTCCGCTTCTTTCGGCCATGGGAGTTTTCGCTGAGCGGTGAACAGAGGGTTCCCTTGTATTAATGAACGTGGTTATTCCCCCCACGCCAGACCAGTGGGTGTGATCAGCCCGGTTTTCCTGCTCAGTCCATTCCTAGATTACACATCCCCACGCAGCAGCCCAAAGCTGCAGAGTTGGAGGCATGGCTGTGCAGAGGGATATTATTTACAGGTTCACATAAAATGCTGGATTCTAAGCTATTTACATTTACTCTTCATATGTATATGAAATCTTGTGTCTAGTGAGTGGGAAAACCTTCCACAGGGAACTTACTGAGTGTAAAATCCGTACTCAAGGGGATTTGGGATGAAAAGACTTTGGGAAAGTCTTTTCGTTTCACAGAATTACTCTTTCCCCATGGTTTTGAAGGCTGCAGGATGCGCACGGCAGACGTGTGGTGCCTCCGGGCTGGCCGTGCCCCGTGTGCGCTGCTCCAGCCCCTGCGTGTCCCGCCTTGCTCCTGCCGGGGCCGCCAGTGCCGTGCCCGGGGCTGTGTCCCTGCGTGTCGGTGCACAGCCCACGGCAGCGGGTCCCGGTGCCCGGCGCTGGAGGGGCACGACCAGCGGTTCCGGCGCAGGGACAGCCGTGAATTCCCACATCCTGCCCCTTCCCAGCAGAGCCCCCGGCTCCACGGCCCAGGCCAGGAGAGGCGGCGGCAAGAGGGTCGGGATGGGATGGGATGGGATGGGATGGGATGGGATGGGATGGGATGGGATGGGATGGGATGGGATGGGATGCAGACCTAGCGGGCAAAGTGATCCTAGTGTCGTGTCTGCTGTCGTGGTTTGGGGAAGGGAAGCGGGGCAGAATCAACGGGGAGGGATGGGGAGGAAGAAACGAGCGAAGGCTGTGCTGAGGGAAGGTGATGTGGGAAGGTAAGGTGGAGCAGGAGCACTGTACCCATGCCAGTGAGGATGGCACTGGGATAATACACTTACACCTGGGGCAAGTCTGGGCTTTTCTGTCCCAGACTCAGGTGTTCTATCCTGCAGAGGGCTTTGGATTCCACTCCACTGTGTAAAACTCTATGTGAATGTGCAAATTCTTCTCCCATTTCCAGCCACTCTGGACAGAGCGCACAGGGCTCTGGAGCCTGTCCTGTCACTCTTGCAGTTCACTTGGGAAATTCCTTGGGAGAAGCTCCCCTCTGAGAGTCCTCCTCCCTGAAGGATGCAAGTGTACAACCTTGACTGATTTCCAAGGATGTGTGCTGCTGCTTTATGTTAAGCAGCAGCTGCTGCTTGCATCCATTAGCAGATGGAATAGCAATTTGCTTACGCTGAGATATGAGTGTCAGGAGAAGAGAGTCCTTGGTCTTGCTAGGACCCATCTCACGTTGCTGTCCTTCACCTTTCTCCTGGTCCCAAAGATTAAATATCCTCACGTCTCCAGAAGATGTATTAAATTCCTGCTTTTTGCTTTGAGGGGTAGATCAAATATCCTGGTTGTAGGCATGAAACCTGGCTACCTGTCAGTTCTTCCTGCAGCCAGCATGAATCCTTGTCCTTACTCAGCTCCATCCTGCTGATGTGACTGGAAACACGAGTTCTGGGGACCTGAACCCACTTTTCAGGACTCAGCTCAGTAGCAAAGCAGCCAAGTCTGAAATGGAGGAAATTATTACCAATATTGCAGACTCCATGGTGGCTGCCAGGAGCAGGGCACTTGGGATGGATGTTCCCAGCACCCTCCAAGTTTTTCCAGCTTTCACGCTATAATGGGACCCAAAGGGCTGTTGTGTCACAAGTGGGGGGGATCATGAGGGACAAATACCCAGTGCTGAGCCAGTGATACAGTGATGACAGAATGTAACTCAGAGTGAAATGTGACCTGCACAGAGATGAGTGACATTTCTCACCCCCTTTTCTCTGCTGTCCAGGCTTCTGTTGGCAGCAGGATGCAGACAGTGGGAGCAGTTGCTGCTCTGCTTGGCAAGGAGCAAGTTCTGCCTGCAGTGAGGGAGGAGGAGTTGGAGCTGAGCTGCAGGATGCAGTTCCCCAGCCCTTCCCTCCCCTCCCGAGAGTGAGACAGGGACCATCAGTGCTGGAGCCCACCTGGAACTCCACTGTGGATTGGTACTGCTGGAGGGGCTGTTCTGTGGATTTGCCCTTCCTTCCTTAGAGGCCAAGGCTTGCCCTGCCCTGTCAGGCAGCGGGGCTGTGACACCCTGAGCATTCCACAGCTGTGCAGAACATCCTGCTGCAGAGCCAGCAGCATCTCTGAAAGGAGGAGTTGCCCTTAGCAGGGACATGAACTAGGAATGTCCAGTAAAAAACAGCTCTCTGAAGGCTCTGAAAAGATGCTGGGTGGATTTCAGTTCTTACCAGTCAGAGAATTTACTTTGGCCTCCCAGTTAGCTGAAGCACCTGGGAGCACACACCCCCTTTGGACATGGGGCCTTGCCCTTGGGCTTGCACCTAGTACATGTCCCTTTTCCCTGGACCTCAGGTGTGGATCCACAGCCTGTGTTTCACCATTCAAAGCTTTGTTCCTGAGTGACACCTCTGTGTGCACTGGTTCCCTCAGCACTTTCAAAGGACTTTTTCCAGGACTCAGGACTTCTCTGGTGGGAAGGCAGTGAAAGTGGAGGACTGACTTCCCTTCTCCTCAGTATCAGAAGGTACTGCAAAAATTTCGTTTACATTGTTGGATGGTTATCAGCATCAGGAAGGCCTGAAGAACTTGGACCTGATAGGGACTGTCATAACTGGGATTAAGTAGAGCCTTTCAGATTTTTCTCATTCTTTGGGAAACTGAGTGGCAGCTCCCTGTCATGCCAGGATCTGTGCTCTACTGGGGAGCATTTAGAAAGCCATTGCTGCAGCAACCAGTAAGGCTAAAAAAGTTACTTACCATCTCCTCTAGGGTTGATTGAAGGGCAGAGAGATTGTTGCTCTCTCAGTTACATTTTTTTTGTCATGGGTTTTTGTTGGGATTTTTTGTTTGGGTTTTTTTGGTTTGGTTTGTTTTGTCTTGCCATGTTTTGTTTTTTGTTTTGGTTTTGCTTTTTTTGGTAAGAAATACTCTCCCCGTGGGCAGATTCCAGATTGTTGCTTTGGGAAAACAGAGATCTTAAAATGGCAAGTCCATCTGCCCCAACTGCTGATTTGACAACTGTGCTGCTGGAATCAGCCGTGCACCTGAAGGGAGATGGGAAGGCTGAAGGAGGCCATGTCCTCAGTCCCACTCGCGGCTCACCACAGCGATGCTCTGTTCACTCGTGGCTCACGAGGTGTTGTGAGAGCTCTGCCCATGTGCTGCTGCCTGGCAGCTGCTGGGGGGTTTTCCTGAGGGTGCTTGCTGTGATGATGGGCTCTGGAGAGTTGGCAGCATATCCCCAGTTACTGCTCCCACTTGGATGCAGGGCTGCTGCTGCCCTGGCCAGGGGTGGAGGCTCGGTGTTCTCATGGGCACCTGGGGAGTCCACAGCGAGCAGCAGTGGTTATCCCAGAGATCATAAATCCTGGGGAAGAACAGCCATTTACTGTCAACAGTGCTGACAGTGGCTTTTCAAGTGCCTTTCAAAGCTACTGAAATGACCTCATTAACCTGTAGCTGCTGGGCCCCTGACTGCAGATTGCAGCCACTCCACTCCTCAGAGGAGCTGGGTGGGTCCCACACCGGGGTTGGTGTCCTGTCACCCAGCTCTGGTGGGGAGCACAGCTGCTGCCCTGCCCTCAGCCCAGAGCAGGAATGGCTGCAATGCTGCGGGTCAGGAATGAGCTGCTTTGGCAGATTCAGCCTCGGGAAGCAGCTTGGATAGTCCTTGGGTCAAAAAGACACAGGCATCTGATTTCAGGATGATTTTAGGATCCAAGTATTTGGCTGGTTCTGGATGTGAAGATTTGGGCAGGTGTCTCCCTGGTGATTTGGCTCTGTGCAACTTTCCTGGCTTCACACCTTTCCTGCAGTTTGCCCAGGTGTAGGACTGTGCTGGTACAGATTTATTCTCTCACTGGGGCAGGCCTGGTCTCATGCTCATGCTCCCCAACAACAGATGCCCTTCCAGGCTGGGGCAATAAATACTAACCTGGCCTGTCCCCAGTCCTAAACAGTAGAAGCAGTTTTTGCTCCAGATATGTTCATTGCACAGTATACTTGGCATGAGGTAAAAGGGGGATTATTGTCCCACAGTCTTTGGAGCATCAGTGCCAGTACTTTGGCTGCTGAGATCCTCCTTCCTCCCCCTGACACAAAGTAGGATGCAATTAAATAGTTTGAAAATTTTGTCATGACAATGAAGTTTTTATACCTTCTGGTACAGCATTTGCACTTGACTTAGATCAGGGATTTGAAGGTGAGATGTGCATCACCATAAAGGGACCATCCTGGTGGGCTCGACAGAGTGGTGGCCCAAAGGTCTTTTATCAGCTGATGGAGAACCTGGAGGAGGCCAACAACCTGGAATCTGCTTAACTTAGAGCTGGCCCTAGCCCAGTTTGTGGCAGGCTGGCTGCCTTCCCCATGGGAAAGGAGAAAATGAAGTGAGTCAGAAGTTTTGGCTTTGTTATTTCACCCTACCTGTAGTTCCTCCATGTGGGGATTGGCGTTTTCATTGCCAGGGCTCCACTGGGAACCTCAAGTTTTAAATTTCATTTTAGTCTCTTTAATAGCTGTGTGAGTGGTGGGTGAGTACATGCCACACTGGTGCCCCGTTTTTCCTCATTTCTCACATTCCTGCTGTACTTTTTGGTTTCTAAGGGTCACAGCTGTAGGAGGGGCCTCTACTGGAGTGAGTCTGGAATGAATTTGATAAACGATTCTTACGAAGGCAGGACATGAACACACTCATTGCTACAAGTGTTTCTTTAACCACTGCTCCCTTATCAGCAGGAAAAACAAGTATGTGGAGTATCTTGGGCAAATACACTTGTGCAGATGCTGGGAGAGCTATAAGCCTTATCAGCAAACTGGTTCATCGGTAACATTTGCAATTCAATCCACTTGGAATTGCTGTCAGTAGAATGCTCATCTTTCCTGAAAGCCTTAGGCCATGCCTGCAAACTCCAGTCCTCTCTGAGACCACATCAAAATCTGTTGCTGTGACAGTGTCCACGGAGACTTCCCACCCAGGCTGCCCTCTAATTTGTGTCCCACTGAAGTACTAGGAACATAAAAAGCAGGACAAAGCAGATGCTCCCCAGCTAAACAACAACTCTCTCCTTCCTACCCACAGGGCTGGGCTGCAGTATTTCTCTTACGGAAGTGATATTCATTAGGAAAAGTGAGCTAATGACTAACAGCTGTGCACTAATGCCCTGATGTAAATAAAAAGCCTGACATGAGGCGTGGACACACAGCAATAATCACAGGCTTTGCTCGTGTCCACGGGGATGAGCTGGAAAACCATGAGAATTAAAGGCCACTTCAATCCCTGTGCTCCCAGAGAGCAGGAGAGCCCATCTCAGCAGCAGGGCCTGGTGTAGGGGAAGTTGGCTGGTAGGAACTGTGGTGAAGAATCTCTCTTGGGCCGTCAAGCAGCCGCCACGGAATGCTGTGGTTCCCGGCCACTCTGAACCTGGGCTCTCAAGGAAACAGATCTTAACAATATTTGTGTCTGTAGCCCCCACATTTGTATTTCTGAAGGTTCTTCACCATGGAACCTACTCTCCCATGGCAAATTTTCAACCCAACAAAAAAGATCAAGCATTGAGACTGTGAGTAAAGAACCTCATGTTTCTGTGACCGGGGGGTAGTAATAGGGAATATCTCCTGTTTGGGAGCTGGGGGCTTTCCCCATGAGGGATATACAGGAGATCTTGCTACCTGAGCTTTGGACGGATACTGGATAACACATGGAAAGCTGTTACTTTAAGTGGAGGTCAGAAGATTGCTACCAGACTGGAAGGTAAGAATCTGGAAAGGAGGGCAGTAAATTATCATAAACTGCAGTTCCAAGACCTTGATTAGCACTTATTTATCTTGACCTAAGGATGAACAGCATGGACATGCTAACGAGACTGTGGAGGATGCAAATTTGGGAGCTACCTTCAAACATGTGAGGACCAGAGTATTCTGGAAAACTAACTGAATGGGCTGGAATAAAAAGAACAGGGTTCAGGTGGGGGAAAAGGAAGGAAAGTACTGAAAGTACAGAGAGGTAGAATACAACTACATGCAGTAATAATACTGTGACTGGGTTTGGATGTAGTAATTAATGGTTCACTGTGCAGAAATGCATGGGGGAATCCCACCTGGCCTATCAGCCAGCCAGACAGCAGGCACAGAAAGGCTGTTCCACACGTACCCATGCAAACCATACTGGAGCCATGGGAGCACTACCCAATTTGCATCTCCTTTGCAGGGATGGAAGTTTGTTACACGTATCAGGGATTTTCATTTCTTCCTTGTGCTCCGCCAACAGAAATCCTGAGGAGAATGAACTACTGTCACATGGGCTGGATGCTTTGCTCACTGGAAACAGGGCTAAAAAAGACTCAGCTTTTGTGCCATCTCAGGCAACGTTATGGAGGGTTTGCACATTTCAGTGTGTTATTCCAAAAGGGAAGGATCCTGTGAGGATTGGCCTTTGTGGCTCCATCCAAAATGTGTGCTAGGCAAGCAGGACAGATGCAGCCCTGAATGAAGGAAGTTGATCTGCATGTGAGGATTTTAATACCATGTTCCCAGCAGAGGCTTTGTGGGGCTTACCTTGGCTTCATGCTGAGCTACAACATGACTGACGACTTCCACCATGGAATTTGGTGTATTCACTCCCTCCCCAGGCACCCAGTTTGCCAGGAACAGAAAATCAACAGAGAAGCCAAACTCAGGATTGTATGGATTGTATGCTGTGAATTGTGGAGGCAAGAAATTCGGTAAGACATGTCCCTTCCCTGTGCTTCCTGCTGGTGCCTCTCTCCCGCGTCTGGAGCCAGACGAGCCCCCCTGCAGAGCTGGAGGCAGACAGGAATAGTGCTGTAAAATGCCCCGAGCTCAGCTCTGACTGCGGCATTAGTGGTTTAAAGCACAAATTTATCACAGTCATCAGAGCGTGCAGATTTGTGAGATGACGTAAGCAAATCCCAAGGGATACTGCGCTATCCCTGGGACACACAGCTGTGGCTGTCGGGAGCAAAATCCTTTCTGTTTGGTTCAGTGGAGTATTGGAGAAGCTGTTTTGGTGAGCTTCTCTCTGAAACACTAAATGCTTTGGCCAACCCATTGCTTCTGGTTTATGGTGGCAGAAACCCAGCCCAGGACGCAGCGTAAGCGGTGTGAGCCAGGGCCCTTAATCCCTGGCACAGCCCCTAAAACTTATCCCAGGGAGAAAAAATTGGAAGGCCAAGAAGAACTTGGAAATTGCTGCCGTTCAGAACTTGCTGTGTATCATTTCTCCTGTGCCTGCTAACGCTGGGATCTTCCTCATCAATTGCTCCTGCAAATAACACCCCTAACAGGCCTGACCCCCTTCAATGCCGCTCTTATTTGCATTCTCTGAAGCACGAGCTCTAACAATTACATCCTTTCTATTTGCATACACCTTCTGAATGCTTTTGCGCTGATTTTAAAGGTCAGGCTGAGTGCTGAAGTGCAGGGAATTTAAATAGATTAGTCTACCTCAGATGCTTGAAGAAGAAGAAATCACTCTGGGCTAGATACTGTCCTGATACACATCTAAGTGTACCGTTACCATGGAGTGCATTGCACTGAATAGTGCCGTGGTCCAGAAACTAAATCAAAGCTGATTTTCAGTCCTGTCTTGTGCTCCCCACACTATAATTTCAGAAGACACAGCACACAGTCACTGTGTCATGCAGACACCAGGTAATGCAGGCAGGAGATAAGGATCATGTAGCTGCACAAGATTTTGGATGCTTAGGTCTCTTTCTTAACTCATGGATCTGCAAAATAGGGATGGAAATTTTGCAAGGACTGAAACACCTGCTCCTTTTATGTCTGATCTCAAGGTAGAATGTAGATGTAGAACTGTTCAGAGAAAATCTAGCTCAAGTCTTTTTTTCTGCTACTGAAATGGATTCAGCATTAAAGATTTTAGCAGGGACAGCACTGGTTTCCTGCTCCCCAGATCAGCTTTATGCTTCAGAGTGTCTGTTTCCAAAGATTACTGTCCATGCAATGTCAACCAAGTCACCATCACCTCTGCTGGCATGTGGAAAGTGTCAGTGGCAGCACTTCCATCCCCTAAAGCTACGCTCTTCCTGCTGCCCTATATCCCATTATCTCTGTGCAGACATTCCTTGTGTTTACCTGCCACGTTCCTGCCCTGCAGGCCACTTTTACAGCAATTCTCCCCAACAGTGCAGCCTTCAGGTGCAATCTCAGTGCCTGTGGTAATTACGTTTGAAGGTTAATGTTTCATAAAAATATCAAAGCATTTCTGCTCCTCAGCTCATGATTTTGGTAGAAGCCAGAGATTTTTTTTCTCATTTGTTGTGGTCTAACAGTTAAATGCTTGGCAGCTGGATGCTTGTTTCTATCCAGGGTTTAATCTACCTGACAGAACTTTATTAAAATATGAACTGTGGGTGTGGTAGTCTTTTGGAAGGTGAGGGGCTCTGAAATGGCTTTTTCTCCCTGAAAATTCCCTTGAGTGCTAAAGCAATATTTGGAGCTGTGTCATCAGGCTGTACTTGGCCAAAGATTTAATGAAAGGCCAGAAACAAGGTGCTTGTGCTAGTGATTAAATGGCAAACCCCAAAATATTTATTTTCTGGCTTTGCTATATGACATAGCAAAGGGAAGACTGAAATAAGAACTGTTCTGGCTGTAAAGAGAACCCTTTTTCTTAGAAATTTGCTTGTCACGTCTTTTACAGGTTTTGTTTTCGCTACACAACCTGGGGGGAAAAAACCCCACCTTCCATAAAAATAAAATTCGTGCACTGTAAAACTACTTTCAGTTGACAAGAACCTCCTAAACCACCAACAGCACTACCCAAAAGGTAGGGAGATGGGCACAGATGGAGGGAGGGTTATTTCAAAGCAGAAGGTTCGCAAACTCCCTTGGCTTCATTTGTGCTAACAAGGGGTCAGATTTTGAGGGGGTTTGATGGTAAAATGCCTGCTGAATTCATATGGAGGCAGTTCTGCCTCTGGTAGCAGAAGCAATCACCTTTTCTTTACCTTCTTCCCACTTCCCAGAGTGGCAGTGGTAGGTGTGTGCTAGAGCCTCCATGCATTGGCTACCTCCCTTTCTCCTGCAAGTGAAACCATAGTAGTGCTTTACTCAATGCATTGTACAAGTTGCTGCTGCATATAAAACTAGCTTTATTTGGGATGAGCTGAAGAATTAAATAGCTGCTATAAAATGCTGTGAAATTCTGGTTTTACAAGTTAGATTTTGCGTGGGAGAAGAAAAGATGGCTGCGGTTTTTTCATGTTGTTTGTGTATCATTTTCAAGCCTTAATTGATGAATGTGATATAGTTTGACAGCTAAACATATCAAACCAGTTTTGTGGTGAAAATATTATTAAAATGAAAATAAATATGGGTCTCTCTACATAGATGAGAGAGAACACACTAGGGAATGCTTGAAGTCAATAGGTTTGGAAGATTTTTAGCCTGGAAAAAACCCACAGCTTTGCTTACGTGCAGCACACATCAGTTAAAATATATTTCAGCTTTTCCATGTGTTTTTGAGTATTTAGCTAAAAATGAGGCACTGCATCTGATTAGAATCTCAAAACTCACAGACAAATGCTACAGACTCAACACTTTGAAATGTAAATAGAACCACAGTAAAGATACTGATATGGGAGTAATAAAGACGTAAAAATGTGACACACCTTCTAAAAAGTTGAGAAAGAGCAGCTGGGGCGGGTAGGAAGGACCAGAGCAGTGATGAGAAATAGAATAAAGGACTCTAACGTTTCACACAGGACTTGAGTCTGTCTAATCCAGAATCTGCTCCCCTGAGTCACGAAGAGGCATTTCAGTGCCACCCCAAAGCATTCTGCCTGACAGGGATACTGAGGGGGGTTTGTGGTGGGTGAAGAGGTGGTATTTGCCTGAACCTCACTTGTCACAAATTTGTGCCTTAGAGCCTGAGAGTTGCTGATGTGTATTTGAGCATTAATTAGGTCAGACGTGAACTATTTAATTATTGGCCAACCAACAGAGCTGGAGCTGGCTTTGAATTTCTCGAGGATCCTGTCATTAAAATCGCAACTTCATTTAGAGAGCTGTTCCCTTCTTGAAAACTTGGGCAAGAAAAACCTTCCTTAAAAGCATCCCCAATTCTAAAAGTTATTTGCAAGGGTTACATCAGCAAGCAGTGCCTCATCAGAGAAATATGACAAGTAGTTAAAAGGCAGGAACAGGAGTTAGAAAAGAGAACTTTTACATCCTAATCACTCCCAAAATCACTGCAGAGAGAGACGAGGTCATGGTGCTAGCCCAGCCAGCTGGTTATTTGGAAGATGGTGAGTGAAATGTTCAAAATTTGCAAATCCCAAAGAGGATGGTGATGGCTGGTGCATATCATCTCAGAGTAACGATAAATCCCCACTTTATGAAGGCACAGGCCACAAAGGAAACGGCACTCTGGCCTGGAACAGCTCAAGCTGTAAGACAGCAGTGCCCATGCAGAGGTCTCCAGTGCTTCAGCTTAAAAATGCGGTGTGGTGTCCCTGGACGCAGAGCAGGGGCAGAGGAATGCTTTGGGGAGCTCCTCATGACCACAGGGTGGAGCTGAAGCCCTTTTAGTTGGTGCCGCTCCTTTCGTAACTTGGCGTTCGCGGAGAAGAACCGCGGCTCGGGCTGTTGGCAGCCCCTTTGGAGCGCTCATTATCCCGGTGACCTCGTTCCGCTGCACGGGGAGGTCAGTGAGTGCATTTCGGGGGGTGAGGGTGCTCCAACACGGTGCACTTGTTTGGATCTCCATGTCAGACACAGCCAGGGCTTGTGATGAATTTGTAGCACAGTCGGTCATGTGAAATCATCGTTGTCTCTGAGTGCCTGTAATAAAGGCTCTGACCTGAATAAGTGAAGGGAAAGCACAGCTGAGAGGAACTTATCGGGGTGAAGAATGTGTATGTTAAACAATACGTTTTCTTTGTTTCTCAATTCGGCTTTTCTGCTCGAAATGATTTTGAGTGACAGCACCGGATCCATAAAGGACAAGATGGGAGCTTGGATCAGAACAGGCGTAGGGAAAATAGGACTTGTTTTGAAAACAAATTCCAAGCAGATGGGCAGGGCAGCGGGAGGGCAAACGCGGTCCTTCAGACCACTTGGTGCTCATTATTTGTTCTTTGTCCCGTCCTGCTTAGTTGCCTCCAGTTCCCTGTTTTCCGCCTGCAACCAGACTCCCCTTATCTCACTGATTCCTCAACTGCCCTTTTCCCACAGCTGGCTCGGAGCAGAGCCTGATCTCCTGACGGCTGGCCACGTGCTGGGGACTATTTAAGAGCCTTTTGCCCTGCCCGTCCTCCCTGCCCCTGTCCTGAAGGGTGGCCGGTGCCCAGCCGAAGTGGCACTGTGGCTCTGGCTCTGTTTCATGCACCTCCTTAACGAGCAGCTTCCCGAAGTGTGCATCCTGGTGCTCAGCAGCTCCATTTCATGATCCCTGTTGAATTTAGCTATGGTGGCTGAACATGTCCATGCCTACAGCCTTGAGAGCAAAACCATCTCCTGGGGTAGAGCAGAATCCAGCTGGGACTGTGGCTCCAAGCTTTAGTCCCGTGAGGGTCAGCTGTGCCAGGAAAAGGTACAGGTGTAGATGTATCACTGGTGACCAGCTATGCTTTTGTTTCCTCGGTTTTGTTAAGGCCATGGAAAGACACATTGCCAACAGCTGTAACCATGGAAGACATTCCCATTGCAAACAGCTGTGACCAGTGAAGACTTTATTTTCCTCTTGTACTTGTTACTGCTCTGCTGGAGGCTGCAGTCCCCTTTATGTGCCAGTAGCAGAGACTGTGCCCTGGCCCACCCCAGGTAAGATTGAAAGTGCTGATGGAAGTGGTTACAGCTCACTCATCCACCTTTGTCCAAAGTGTGAGAGTGCTCACAGATTTCTGAGGGTAGCTCCCAGCTGGCAGGTGCTGATGGACACCTGTGAGGCAGAACATCTTGAGTCAGCTCAGCCAGAAGTGCTGGATGAGGACATCTGTCATTGGCCTCGGGAGACTGGACAGCTAATCCAGCCGAAAAGCTCTTCCCGTTGGCCACGTTCTGATAGGAGCTGACACAGCTCTGCTAGTACAGATACAGCTGTGGAAATACTGCGGCATGGAAATATCCCTTGTTCTCACTTTTGAAATACTGTGGACATTTTCAAGATGTCTGAAGTTTTCATGTCAGTCAGTAGCTCCCTGTCAGATCCCATTACCAGTCCCACCTCCTCACTTCCTCTGTGTAAACCCCTGTCAGAATTAGCACACACGGTGCTCCCCTGCCCCTGAAGGCTTCTGGCTCCAGCCAGCACCACTCTTGAACACAGTAAAGGAGTGAGACACCCCTGGGTTGGTCCCTATTTCCCCTGTACTTTTTGTGCTCCACCCTGGGTCGCTGCTGATATAATTAAAGTTGACCAACACAATGTATCATTAGGCCACGGTATCAAATGCAAGTGTAATACAGCTTATGGATTGAAACTGGTGGAGGGATCTTCTGATACCGTAAAAAGGCTCAGATGTGAGGCAACGTGATTGTAATCTTTGCATCTATTCCCTGTCCCATGTGATGATGAAAAGGGATAATTATCACACTCATTAATAATTTAGGAAGCAAAGCAACAGCACCTGGAAATTAGGTGTCAATTTTGCAGGATTTCCACAGAATGAGTAAGGACGAAAAATAGGTCAGGCATGGTTATACTTTTGTCGTTTTGAAGAGGGGAAGGAAATATTTTTAGTAAAAAGAAAATGCTTTCTCTCCTGGCTCTGCAGCACAAGTAGGTGCCCGTAACTGATGAGGTTTCTCACACAGGAGTGCTCCAGGCCTGACAGGTTGCTGATGATCTCCCCAAGCACTTGAAGGAGTTGGTCTGTGTGTTCCTGTGCTGGTAGTCTCTCTATGGGCATTTCAAAGGTCACCTTCATTTTGTCCTTTTGGCTCAGAGGGTTTGTAGTGCCACAGGGCTGTGTTCTGCCATGGATTGGTGTCATTTCTGAGTCATTTTCCCAAGCCAGCATCTTAAAACACTATTTCTTCAAATTTATTTCTCCGAATAAGAAAATATGGGAGCAATACTCACATACTCCCCTCTCTGTGAGACAACAAGAGTATGGTAGTGCTGTGGAGAGCTTGGGCTGATACACAGTTGTATAGGCTGGGACAGATCCAGCTCTGGAAAGGGTTGGAGTGCTCTGCTCTGTGCTGTCCGTTCTGCTGCAGCTTCCATTAGTTCTGAAATGGTTCTCTCTTTCCGTTTTTAATTCCCCCATCTCCCTTCAGGCTGGCAGTGTGGGTATTTAAAATTGCTATCAACAGAGCATTTATATGGTTTATTTTTAAGAGTACTATTTAAAATGTGAAGCCGAGTTGTGACATTGGGCATCTCTCAAGAGTGACCATGTTAAAAAGGAAAACTTCAATTTGTAGAAATATATCATTACAATTCTAGCTAAGGAAAGGCCACTTCCCAAATTAAACGTGTTTAAATCACACCACTCAATTATTTTCTAGTATACAGCAGTATACAATATGAATATAGCAGCCAGTTAATTGCTCTGCCTTATGTGCTACTTTTTTCCCTGGGTAGCTTGAGGACCTTTGCAACTGTTCCTTTAGTGCTTTGTGGCCAGTGGGGCTGTTGTGGTCAAACCATGTATTAGCAAACCACTTATTACCAAAACAGAAGCCACATGCCTTCCCCACTCTCCATTCAACTCCGGATGAGCTGCACATCCATTTCTGGAAATGTAGTTGGGAGCACCTGACAGGAGACAGTAGACTCATCTTCTGATCAGTTGGATTTGTTTTTATGTACCTCAGGTGTTGACAAGTCACTTTTCTTTTTTCAATCCCACAACACCTCAGCAATGTGAAGCTTGTAAGCATTTAGGTGCGTGCGGGGTGAATATTTCTCCAGACACGGCTGGTGTTGGGAGCGGTATTGATGTAGTAAGTTTTTACTCTTTGCGTAAAAAAGGATGGCACAGTGACTGTAACTAGAGAGCTCAAATGCAAATGAAGTGTGGAGACAGAGCAGGCTTAGAAGGTAGGCCAAGTCCTATCATCTTTCTAGGCCAGGGCACAGTTTTCCTGGGGTAAAAGAGCACATCACAGAGGATTTTGCCCTCTATCCCATCACTGAAACCAGTGCAATCCATAACTGCATCAGGAGTTACTTTCCCCAGCACTGATAAGCTTGAGTCACTTTATATGTCATGTTTGAGTTTGTCGTATCACCTTGTGTTTCAGAAAGATATAATAGTATTGACTCATATTTCTTAAAAAACCCCGTTTTTTTCCTGCAGCTTTGGGGTTTTCATGGGGAATTATGAGGCATTAAAAGCTGCTGTATTTCCACAACCGATATGTTCTTTTACAGCCTCGGCTCTGAGCAGCAGGAAGTGTTCTACATTCTAGAAACCTCCGTTTTACATAAAGCTGGTGGGCAGGATTCCTGCTGGATGGGTCCCAGTACATGTGTGTTTACAATGATAGAGATCTTAGGGTTGCTTTCTTTTTTTTAAACCATACTGTTATTTCAGTGCTTATGTATAAAATTTATGATTCTGAGATGCCTTTTTTTAAGTTTCTAGAAAGTGAGTTGTGAGTGCACCTTTTACAGCTTCTCTGTCAAGAAGGATTTACCGGAATTACTCTTTATCCAGAAATATCAGTATTCCCACCTGGCCCTGTGAAGTAACACCCAGTATTGTCTGGTTTTATTGCAGTGGAATTATGAACATTATTTTTATGTTTTATTACAGGAATCAAACCATTAATTCATCTGGGTAATATCAATATTTTCTTAATAAAGTCTCATTTTAGCATTTGGTCAACCTTACTCCTTAGGTTAACTTTCAGTGCCAGCAGTGTTTACATAATACATACACTGGTACCTGTAATAATGTGGTGTTTTACTTCCGGAATTCATTATGGGCTCTTAAGCACTTAATCAAATTCCTTCGGATTATCTTGTGCATCCTCTTCTGCAGGCAGGTTTGTATACCAATTTGATCATCTTTATCTGGGGAGTGCTTTTAACCTGAGCACATATGGGACTGTTTGTTCTGGTCTTACAAATCCTGGGGAGTTACATCTGCTCTTGGGAGCGTGGCTTGCCACGTGCTCACATTTCAAAGAGTATTAGGGTTTCTTTTGTTTCAAAGTAGACCCCCCAGTAATATTTTTCTACTCTTGATACAATTACTCTGCATTGCATTGCTGTAGCTGCATTTCAGATTTCAGTCCGTTCCTGTTTATTTCTTTACATAGTTATAAAGCTTTCTTTTTTTTACTCTTTTAATTTGTAAACATTTTAGGATACCCAGGAAAAAATGCTTCTTACCATAAATAGAGCACATTCTGAATGTATTTGCTTTGGTCTTAAATTCCTTTCCAATTTGTAGTTGTGCTGCACATTGCTGCCTGTTGGCAGGCGTGACACTGAACCCCTTGTACCGCTCCTTTTCCACGTGTGACAAGTTTTTGTGATTTCCATTACAAAGAAAACCTTTTCCCTCTGTTCAGCTACCCTTGCATTCTGCCTTCATGCACTGGTATGTGTTTTTAGCCAGGTACACTGTCTTTCTCTTGGTTCTCATTAGATATTTTTGATTGTCCAGCTTGCCACCGCAGCAGCAGTTTCTCCTGATGGAGATTCCTCCTGATGGCAGCAGGATTGGAGCCAACAGGAAATGTGACATTGTATGTGGTACTTTGAACATTCCTGGCAACTTTACCTTGTTTATTAAGAAAGGTGAAAAAGTGAATCGTTATAAGATAGGAATGTGTAAGGAACATGAATGTATGTGTTGAAATTTGCACAATACCTTCTATAAATGGGAAAAGTGGATGAGAAAATGATCCATTTTAAAGTCTCATTATTTTCAGATAACCATTTTATCAAATTCTCTGTCCTGTGATATTTTTGAGGGGCCAGACTTCTCTCTGTCACATAAAGGGCATGCAGCTGGCAGTTTAGACATTGAGGTGGTGACTGCTGGCAGTACCTCAGGTTAGACAAACATGCTCTGTTCACATGTTTTAAAATTTAAAAAATCCAGCAAATAATTAATACAAGTTGTTGACTTCACATCAGTGAACTGGTAATTTCTCCGTAGAAACAGAGACTTTTTAATGCAGCTTTTATCTGTAATTATTTTTATCTCCTGTAAGCAACAGGTCCAGATTAGAGTTCATGGCAAATACAGAACTAGCCAAGCAAATATCCTTTTTTGAGACTCAAAAATCCCGTTTTTCCCTTGAGCATCAGCACATCTTCTAAGGCTATTTGGAATTGCAGCTGCATAGCAGAGTTAGAAATACCATACAGCTGGGTCAAAGCCCTTGTATTACCATGCAGCTTTCAGGTCATCTGAAGGCCTAATCTTACTATGTTGTGATTCTGTGTTTCTTTCTGTTGCTTTGTTTCATCTACCTTTTGTTTAAAACATTTATATTTTATTTTTTAAAAAGAGTATGCACTTAAGAAATCCTTTGTGCTTCTAAGACATACTGCTGCTGTCAGAAGCCACAAGGCCCACCACCCATCATGATTTTGGGCCAAGCTGTCATGGACAAAACTCCAGGGAATACCCTGTTTGGATCAAGTTTAGAGGTGCTTTGATGTTTTTCTGGTTTTATAGATTCCAGCTATGTGAATCAGAACTCTGTGAAGCTTTTATTTGGATTTAAAAATACAGGAGAAATGAGATAAAGGAACTTCTTACTATTATTCATGATTGTACTTTTCTCTGTAAGAAGCACTGAAATCTGGATTAAACCAAACTGCAAAACTCACAGGAGTGACCCGCATAATATAAAATCCATTCTGCCCTTCCCTCCAAGTTAAATATGGTGTAGTCTCAGTTTTGTGGATTCTTCAAGAACTGAGTGGATCCTTGGAAATCCTTAGGAGTCAGTTGTCTGTGAAGCCTGAACCAGATGAAGCATAGTAACCCACAAGGGCTCAGAGCCTGGAAGAGAAAACCAGCAGCAAATTCCTTCCAAATTTGAACTGGTGGCTGTGTTAGCAATCGGAGTAGGCAAGGGCAAAAGACATTGGTCGTGAGCTTCTGTGGCAAAGCTGCAAGGAGTATGGGTCTTTACTGTTGTATGGCTTGAGAATATTCATATTCCTCTTTCCTGACCATTTCGTGAAAATGTTGGAAAATTTTATAACTTCACGAAACAAAAGCTGCAGAAGCCATCAAAGGCATGTACTATCTCCTTTCTTTTTGCTACCACTAGAGTAAGAAGCCAGGGTGGCCAGGTGTTTTTGCACGGCTTTGGCAGTGTAATGGCCTCATCCATCCCATAGCCAGGTGCACGCTCAGCCCAGGACAGGTCTGGACCTGCTGGGGAGCCCAGCTGCACCTCCAAAGCTCGGTGGTTACACCTTGGCAGTAAAGCTGTGTCGGAGCTCTTGCACACCAGCACAGCATTTTAGTGCAGGCCTGGGCTGTTGTTCCTCTGCCAGCCCTGAGCAGAGTCACGCTGCTGCCCAGACCATGGCAGACATCCCAGCCGGGATTCCTTCGCAGCTGGTGTCAGTGTTTTCACTTCCACTGCACCCACGTGCAAAGGTCCCGTGTGGGAAGTAGAGCTTGGCAGTGGAAATCCTGCCCCGAGACCCTCGAGTAACACAGGGTAAAGCCAAGCAGCTATAAAGCTGTTTGGCTGCAGAAGGATTTCCCAGGTGTTGGGGGAGCTCTGGAAAGGGTACAGCTGTGTAGACAGCTGGGAATTACCCTCCTTTCTCCAAGACAGGAAAGGGCAGGGAGGGAAAAGGGCATGGCTGGAGCACTGCTGTATTCTGTAGGTGCCCTGGGGGCACTGCAGCTAAAACAACTTTAATTTGCTCCTTGGATCCCATCTGCTGTATGGGACACGAGGAATCAAGTAATCATTGAGAGAGGCCCGTCTGGTTTGTGGGGACAGGTGGGACAACATGGCAGGGCTGGATCATGGGTGTCTAGACAATCACACTGAGCTGCCACTGGACTTGGTGTACTCAGATTTTGCTCAGCAGCAAAGCTCTGCAATGCCAGAGGGTTCTGAGGTGGAAAATTCTTCCTCGATGCCCAGCCTGCTCCTCTGAGCAGAGAGGAGAGTGACACTGAAGGGACAACTTGATGGGTTGCCCAGTGACATGCAGTTTGCGTCAGATTGGAAACAGTCTAAATCTGGTGGTCTCTTTAACAAGCTCAGAAACTATCAACACTTATGGAATTGGAAAATGAATTGGGTTAGCACAATGATGCATGATCTGCGAGACAGTTTTGTTGTTTGGAGTCCAAGTACTATTTCCATTTATTTCTGGCAAACATTATACATTGTCATGGACAATTCTTCCATTTGAGTGTTTCCAATATGTCTGCCGCCCTTATTTGTGCCATGAAATCCCTAGTTAAAAATGAAAATGATAAAAAATACCCGGTTGGTGGTGGCTTAGAGAGTGACCAGCAAATAGGGCTGTGTGTGTCCACGTGTCTTCCAGAAGTGCCACAACACAGATCATCAACTGCTACTTATGTGAAGGTACATACAATGTATAACTAGCCAAGTGCCTTGTTCCAAACTTAAATGAAATGGATTCAATTAAACCACCTTCCCTGACGGCCTTATTTTACTGTATTGAATAATACAAAAGTTACAATTATCACTAGCAATCTTCTCATGGGAAATCTTATAGTGCAAAGGGTATTCATCGGAATAATTGTACTAAAGACAACTTATTGAGAAGATTATTTGGGTAATTTGGGTAATTTCCAAAAGAGTTAATGGGAAGGAAGATTCCTTTGAATTGAGATTCCATAGATTTTAACTTCCTAAAAATTATGTCATTTTCCCTGTCCCACTTGGAGGAACTTATTTCAGACAGTCTTCTGCTCTAATGTGCAGATTTTGTTGCTTGGTTAGAGATGCTTCATGTCCTGATCACTCCTGATATTGTTCCCAAGGCAGGCTTGAAAGGTGCTGTATTTTTCTTTCCCATAGGGTTGCATAGAAATGTGTAGTCAATTAAAAATGTACACGCACTGAGTTGTATGTATGCATAAAATCCACAAGCTTAGAGTATCTTTCTTTATTTTATGTTCAGTGAAAGAGGCAGTCACACACCTCTGTTTTGCTTAGAATGCTTTTTACTGCAGTCATCGCTCTCTTCGGTATTGTATTAAAGCCTCTATTTCCAAACTCTTGACCTAAGTAAAAAAGCATTCGCTGTTTGTCACCATTACCAATCCCACTGAGATGCTTCAGATCTGGGAATAAAAGGCCCAAACACAGCTGTGTTGAAAACAGCACAGTGGCTTTTTCAAAGAGCTTCACCTGCAAAATTGATGTTCTCGTGACCTCTGAGATCTGGCTGCTACTTACTGAGTTCAGCTCAAGGTTTCTTATGTGTTCTTAAAGGGTTTTAGTAACACGGGGTTCTGATCCTCAGTTTTGTTCCTCCTATTGCACTGTATTACAACAGAGGCTCTGGAGAACAGAATGCCCTGGGAGGGGGAGGCCGTGACCTGCAAGATGAGAATCAATGGCACCTGACAGCCAGTTGAGGCCCCAAATCCCTTGGGTGACTTGGCTGTCACTGGTGAGGCTCCAACCTCAGATTTCCTACCCAGGACCTCGCAAGTCAAAATGTTCCTCACCTCATTTAATCACCTAATCACCCTACCATGCTGCTGATGTGGGTGAAGCAAAAGGAGTTTATTTATGTGCTTGGAGGTTGTTTTTTCCTAGTTTGAAGACTGTGGCTTTCTTTCACAGGAATCACTATGTGGTTTTGAGAAATAAGTTTTGAAATGCCTGTTGACATTTCAAGAACGTTTGCCCTACACTGATGCTGAGTTTCTGCTTAACATAAAACTCTGTGTGAATACCTTGTGAGTTCTGTAGCATAGTAAATCTGCCACCTGGAGAAACCTTTCTGTTGCTGTTCCTGTCGGTGTCATTAGGTGGGCTCACTGGGGCGGGTGACAGCGAATGGCGCTCGGTGTTTCCCAAGTGAACACGCTCTCAGCCAGGAGCCGGCGTCAGGGCGAGCATTAGGCAATGAGATGTGACAGTCACTGTAATGCCAGGATATCCCTGTGCAGGGACAGGGAGTTGCTGGGCACTGGGCTGACAGCCCGACCTGACAATTGGTATGTTTCCTGACAGCCTTTCTCTGCACACATTCAAAAAGCTTCAATGTAAATAGGCAGGAGCAGAGCTTTTTCAAAAACTCTCACAAATCTCAATGTCAATGTTTTTTTTCCTATTTTCTCTCACTCTTCAGTAAGTTCCAGGGTTGATTTTTCTTCTGATCAATCAGAAAAGACAAGGGAGAAAAATTAATAATTAAAAAACCTGTGTAAAGTACCTTGGCATTGTAAGTGGAGGGGAAAGATGATTGCAAGCTGTCTCCCAATTCTAGAAAAATATTTGCAAATTCAGGATACTTGGAAGCTCTGCAGATGTTGCAAAGAATGGTGAAGAAAACAGCAGTACTGTTCAGCAGGATTCTTTTGCACCTTTTAATTGCCTGACATAATGTGGATAGCAGACACTGCTGCTCCGGGAAGCATCTCTTCCACATGCATAGCTTCTTCCCTCTTTGCATGACTGTGTGTAGGAGGGGGGATTAGTGCATGGCCATATGGGAGGGAGCTCACACAGAACAGTTTCTTACTGAGCCCCGCTGCAGCAGCAGTGCAGAGCAAAGGGAGCAGGAAATGATGGAGGAGGGGACAGGGCTCCAATGACACTTAATGGAAGGGATGCAGAAATCCCCTGAGGGGCTGAGGACATGGAGGCTGTGACCCTTCCATATGCCTCCCAGACCCCAACTGGACAGGCATCTTAAGTAATTTATCAGTGTGAACTCCAGAATGGTTTTTTTCTACTTCATGGGATTTTCCACTGGACATGAAGGAGAAGTATGTGTAGCACTTAATAGGAAACTGAAATGAAGGTTGGCTGGTTGATAGTTCTTGTGTAAATCAGTAAGCTGGATCACAGCTTTATGTTCATAATATATTAAAGCAGGGAATCAGCTACTTTTAACAACATCAATCCTCCTTCCTGGGTACCGAGAGCCAGGAAACTCCAAATATGAAGGGTGGGGGAGGGGGTGAGTTGTGTGGGAGCAAGGCAGGACTTTATACTCTCCTTGTTTCATTTATCCAGGATCAAATCCTCTTCTACATTTCTGAGGCAGCTGCAGACTTACTGACCTTGCATTCAGTCAGTGACCCATCAGTACTGCTTGGTTTAAGAGAACTGCCCATAAATCAGCATTCATCCTCCTGGCCAAAACTTTCCCCATTCCACACAGAAAAAATTCCAGTGCTCGAATGAGCCCCAGCTTTTCATCTATAGAAGGAAATCTCAGTGACAGAATTCTTCAGACTGTCTCAGATCAACAAGAGAGAGAGGTCCCACTGAAATCTGACATATCCTCTGGGATCTGTGGGAGTCAAGGACAGCTTTCCCCAGGCAGGCAGCTTTTCCAGCCAGCTCCCTAGCTGCATGGTCTTTCTCTGAGACACTACATGGGAACTATGCAGAAGAGATAATATGGTCCTCTGCCAGTTAATTTTTCCTGGCATGTTTCCATGGGCCTGAAGAGCAGAAAACATGTGAAAAAGTAGGAGGGAAGGTCTGGCCCTGTGTATTTTCCTGAAAAGCTAGCTCTGTTCCACACAGCTGCTAGTGGTTCTCTCCCTTTATATTTTTCCTAATAAAAAGAGAAGCATAAAGTTACTTAATTATTTTCCTAAGGATGTTTTCTGAGCTATTGTGCATATTCTGTTACTGCTTTGCAAGTGTTGCCTGTTTTATCGCACAGTGGCATTTTTATTCCCTTTATTCTCGTGGGTCAGTAGACCAGCTAGTAAGTCAAATTGCCCTCATTCTGTTCTGCTTACAAAAGATAAGAGCTGGGAACTGGGTAATATCTTCTCAGTGTACTTCTGTGAGCATCCATCCAACCTGCTGCCTTTCCTCATGGCTCATTATGCAGCAATTGGTTTAAATACCTGTCTCCAGTTACTTAATAGAAAGAAACCAGCAGAGAAATTTATTAAATTGAAAGGGAAAAGTCTTGAAAGATGTTTCCTACCTGTAGGATCCAAACAGAAGCACTTAACTCAAATGGGATTAGAGGATAAAAGGGAGAAACAGACCTTTTTCCCAAGATCCTATCCTAATGCTCTTTTTCAAAATACGCAGTGACATAAATTTCACATATGCACATGCTTATTCCCTCTGCCTCCAAACAAAATTGATGCAGTCTGACTTTTTAATCATCTGTTATAAATAGCTGGTCATAAAACCCCCCAAATACTAGAACCAAGGCATAATGAACCTGAACTTTATGTAAAACAGATAAAGGAGAGAAATTTCTCTAGTAAGTGATCGGTTTATGCCGTGAAGCACCACCAACAGTAAGGCTTGCAGTTGCTCTCCCTGTCAGCACATTGTTATTATACATCTACGTGTCTAACCATTAAAAAAATCTTCTAAGCTCTTTGTTTCCTTTGCTGAACTCTGTTCTCTGGCACAGAGCCCCACAGCCAAAGTACGTTGCATTAATATGCATCTGAAGAGCGTAGAAACTGTCACTACCTACAGATGTGTGTACCTACAGGGGCACTGGCCTCCTGGTGTCACTGGATGATGGTGATGATAATGGACATAAGAAATTTGTCTCTCATTCTCAGTAACATCAATAGAACAAAGCACTTAAACACACTATTTCTAGTTTCTCTTGTTTTACAGTCTTATCTTGTAGTTCTTTCAGATTCTTCTTCATAATCCTCTTTTTATTTTTTGATATGTATTTTAAGCCAGAAGGCAAAATGCAAAATAGTGTTTAAGCTAAGGATCTATTGCTAAAAATATTACCATATTTTTCATGTTTTCCATATGCTCTGTTTAGTTATATAGTACTTGTATCCTAGTCAATTTTTATTGTTGTATGCCCATAATTAAGTAAACCGCTTGATTTTAACTTCATCTTCTAAAATCTGCTCCCAGCACCAAATCTACATTATATTGATATTTCTCTTATCTCCATAAACCCCACCTGAGCTGCAGCTGCTTGAGACAGAGTTCCCAAACTCAGTTTGTTTGAACAGTATGCAGAAGGCCAGAAGAATGGTCCTTGTGAAAGACCACTGGAAAATTCTAGTTTCTGACCCAAGTTCAGTATGTGCCTCTTCAATCTTATCTTCTCCACTGAAAACCACGACTATGTTGAGATACATCTAAACCACAAAGCATCGCAAAACAATGTAGCTTATTTACACCTCTCCTCCAGGGAGAGAACAAGATAACAAAGTGGTCCAATTTTAGTTGCTGTTCATAATGGGCTGAAAAGGGTTCGGATTGCGTGTCGGCAAAAGTGATGTCATAAACTGTGGTATAGAATAAAATACTCCAATCCTACATTATGTCAGAATAATTGGTGGGAAAGTATTTTCTCTTGCACCTCTCAAAGGATAATTTATAATGAATGTCTAGTTTTTCAGGGTGTAATAATGCTCCCTTGAGTTTTAGCTATGTGTTTTTTCTGATGTTACATTACGTGACAGACAGAAGTAGCTGGAGAGAACATTTTGAAGTGACAAACTTAGATTTTAGTAGTGCTGAATGTTTACTTCTAATGTATTTGTAGGAAGTATTAACCACAAACTGTCAGAAACTCTCTTTCCAAATCAGTTATCATGGATTAGGTTCCTTGTCCTCATGATGTATGGGTCCTCTACTGAAAAGTAAAAGAAAACTCTGGAAACAGAGATTTCATCCTCTCACTGAGTCAGCATGTGTCTTGTTTAGGTTTGTAAGACTCAGATTTCAATATTTAAGTAAGTCTTTTAATCTTCACAAGGATCTCAATGGGAAAGGATGATATGCAAATGAAAATTAGCTTATAGATGTCAGATCTGGCCACAGACTCAGACTGCAGTAAAACTTCAGGTGAATACCGGCTAAGTACTTTGAATACAAAATACTTTGTACTTTTGAAATATGCTTGCTGAGTGTACTTTGAAGCCTTTCCAGAGTATACAGGAAAAGTCTCTTCAAAATTTCAGAAGTTCAGAAACCATCTCCAGCTGAGTCACATTTATAAACACTGGACCATTTAGTCCAAGTGCTCCAGGTCAGATGATTTTTCTCAAGAAACAGGCCTTGCTTCCGTACACACTGATTTCTTATTTACTTTAAAAATATATTTATTGGTGTGATTTTTTTCATCTCTCAGAAGCTATTCTGATGAATGTTAAAGTGACTTTTCAGCATGGGAATGATAAGGATGTGAAAATGTCATGATTATCCTTTCTATTTAAAATGAAATTTTGAAAAGTGTCTACTTTCCCCATGGTATTTGTATTGGTAAGAAAACTCTCTAATACCTTTAGACAGAATTTGGATCTAGAAACCTGGATTAATTTTATACAGGGATTTCTCCATTTGGGTAGAGAATACTGAAACCTTATGCAGGTGTTTTCCTAAATGTGGTCTTTTCCTTTTAATGTAAGTTGTCTAGAGCAGCGTTTGCTAAGTCCTAACGTTCAGCATTTTCTCGATGTCCTGACTGTGTAACTGAACCAAATCATCCTGACAGTACCCGAGATACACAGGAAAAAACGCAGTACTTGGAGGAGCTGAGGCATTACCTTTTTCTGTTCCTTTGAAAATGAGTGAGTATACTATAACTCGGCTAACTTTCACTGAGGCAGGGATGGAGGTAGGAGGTATCCACCTAAAAAAACCAATATCCACCTAACTCCAGCTCCCAGCAAAGCCCTTGGCATGCAGCAGCATGGTACCAAAGGGATTACCAGCAGCTCAGACTTACAGACAAGATGCACAGACTACAGCAGATGATGGCTTGCTGCTCTGCTTTATCCCAAAGGTGTTCCCAAGGCAATTGCATAAGTTGTTCTGAAAATGCTGGCTGTAAAACAATGTAGTTTGTCTATCTGAGTACTTTAAGCAATAGTATTTATTAAATCTAAAGCTGAACTGCCTGACTCTCCACATCCTTCATAGCAAAGTTCTCCAGTAGTGCATGGCAAGCCCTTTAATGGAGCTGCACCTATTTATACCAGTAGACATTACACTCCTAGATTTTCAGACAAGGATTATTACCTGTGGATAAAAAAAGCCATCATAAATTTGCCTTGTTATGCATTATTTCTGAAAATGTTTCACAATGTTTTACAAACAGTACAAAAAATTCTGGTGTCCCATCTTTGCAAGCAGTAACAATTAGAATGGTAGGGGATAGAAGCAGCATAGTAACCCAGCCAAAGGAGCAAAGACTGAAAAGCAGAGGTACCGAGTCCAGCTACTTGCGATGAAGCTCAGGGGAATGATGAGGTAATAGCTGTAATTTCATCCATAAAGCAACAGTCCAAGAAAATAAAATAAAGTTTGACAAAACTCCTAGAGAAGGGATGAGGCAATTTTTTAGTATGACAGTATTGTCATTGCATCAAGCCTCTCCTGTTACAAGATGTTCAGTGTGTCTCTTAATACCTTTCAAGGACTTCAAGGCTCCAAATAAACACTAAGAGATGGATTGTGACTGACCATTCTATGGCTACAGAGGGTGATGGATGCAGAGTGAAGTGCTCCCCTAATTAATGTGGCCCACATGAGGACCAGCAGGCTGCAGTCTTGCCCAGACGGCAGGAGCACAGGCTCTGTGAAATTGCTGTTCTTTGGTTCTCCTCACGCAGAAAAGAGAGCAAGCTGTGGCCCTGTCCTTCCTGCTCCTCCATGTTTGGACAAGAAGAGGTAAGTACAAAGCACATCTCAAAGGAGTACAACTATCAAGGCTTCCCACAGCGCAAATAAAGAATTCTAGGAAGTTTCCTTCTTGTTAAAGCAAAATGCTTCCTGATTTCCCCATACAACATTACCTCTCAATGACAATTTGACTGATTAACTGAACGGTAGTTTAATCTGCTTCCAATTTATCACACTCCATAACAAAACTATTTGAATCTATGGGTGCAGTGTTTCCTGTTGTACAGTCCGATGTAAAGATTACTGGAAACTTCAGCTGAGCATCTCACTAGTAACATTTCCAACCACAGAAACAATTGAGAGCCAAAAGCTTTCTGAGTTTGGTTTTCCAGTTTTTTTCAAAAATCAGTTCTTAAACATTTTGCTCAAAAATTGAAAAATACTTTTTTCCTTTTCCAGATAGTTGTTTAATCACTGCTTGAAGTTGGAAAAAAGTGCACTGGAGCAGATGGCACGAACATGGGATTTAAGCAGGGGACAGATGTAACCATATTAGGGAGCCTGGAAGATAAATCTCTTGAAATCTTGTGGCAGACGTGATCATTACTTTGTTTACATAGATGAAATATTACTAGTTCCAATTAACAGTTGCTGTTGACCATATTCTGTATCTTTCCCCTTCAGATGGTCATTAAAACCTGTTGTAAATCATCGTGTTTGTGCTACTTCCATACTGTGCATAAATCATGTAGGCATCCTAGCATCTCAATCCTTTATGGAAAATGTGTAGATAGGTATTTGTACGACATAAAAAATGGTGCTTGTTTCCTCTTAAGCAGTTTACCAGTAACGTCTCTAGTGATGTGCTGTCTCTGGTGATGTACCAGGGAAGCAGAAAAAGAAGGACATCTGCATTCAGCCTCTGCTGTGCTGCCAATCTGTGCTTTGCCTCTGGCTCCCTCCCCAGTGCTGCCAGCAGTGTCCCTGTCGCAAACGGCTCAAACATAAAGCACGTTTCTGAGTTCCCTACATCTGGAGCGTGGGAAGGCAGCACGGTAAAGAACAGCATTCTCTTTCCGTGCAAAATTCCATAGGTGGTGTGAGAGGCAGTGAGGAAATAACGCGTCACCTGTGCGCAGCTTCCTCGCTGCCGAGACGTGGAAGAGCCTTTGCTGGCCTTGGGAAAACAATGTTTTGCAGCTGTAAAGAGGCAGTCCTCTTAAACCGGGTGTGGGTGTATATACTCACTTTACATGGAAACAGATACATATTTACATGTATGCTTGGGCGAATTCAGAAGCTGCTGCTTGGATACACTCTTCTTAAAAGCTGTGATTTTTAAAACATTAAGAACAACCCCAAGCTGGTTCAGAGTGCTCTTGTGTTGTTCTAATTCCAACTCATCCCTTCATCACTGCCGGAAATGAGAACCAAGCAGAGGTGTAAGCCTAAGGAGGTGTTCTGGCGTTAATCACAACACCTTTGGGAGCAAACATTAGCACGTCAGTTGAACACAATGAGTGAGAGGAGCTGTGAAACATCCATCTACTCTTCAGCACGGCATTCTTAGTAACATTTTTCTCCTCCAGCTCTGAACTCTAAACACATAGGATGTCTAGCGTCTATTTGAACCAGATTTGTCTGGTACAGACATTTTTATCAATTAAAATATTTTTTATGCTTGGTTTCAAGTTTAACTGAATGGACTGAAAATTTCATTTTGTCATGATTGAAGCAGGAAGCTCATCCTCCTTATTAAGGGCTAGAAGCTAATATATGTGTATTATGTATTAAGCATAAACCTTCCTCCAAAAGGAAAGAAGAAGATGGTGATAGTTACAGAAATGTTCTATTTATCCGATTCTGACTCCTGTTTTTTTCCTGTAACGAAGGCAAGGACATCACAGAGGATCACAGGTCAAAAAGTAGGAGTATGTAGGTGTAAATGTCACAGATTGTGCACCTTACTAGAACCTGGATATGAATTGCGCAATTAATATGAATGGCACTGCATTTCTAGAGTCACACTTGTGTAGGTAAGCACTCCAAAATCAGGAAATAACAGAATTAAGGTGGCAGATGCCACAACTGTGCTGCAATTGTGAGAAATGATTACACGGTTTCAACAAAAAATTATACAATTTTCTTCTCGGAAGGTGACACGTAAATTTAGCAATATTTTATATTTCTTCAGTGTTTCTCACCCTGATGTACTTGTGTGAACTAAGTGCAGTCAGACTCAGGGAATAACTTAGTCAAAGAGTAAGAATAGAAAATAGCACTTACAGGTTATATAAACAAAATATTTTCTACTATATTCTCATTCCTTAGGGAACTATATACTGTAGCAGACATCCAGCTGGGACATCTTACAGCAAACTGATTTTAACTGATGATTTTTTATGATAACAACTGTTTTTAGATTCAGGCAATGACAGAAGAACTTTACTTAGTGCCAAGCAATTAGTAATTAATGAAGTACTAACTAGATGCCAAAATGTAAGATATACTCTTTCAAATCATTCGTTACAAGATTAAAAAGGTACTTCTTGAGTACTTTTCTGCAGTACTCAGAAAGCTTGGCTGAAAGACAGCAAAATTAATTTGACTTTATATTCATGTATAGTTTTAATCCCAGAGCATGGTATGTCCAGTCATAATAATGTATTATTTCTCTTTCTCTTAAAATGTGTAGAATAATTTGGGTTATAATCTATGCAAGTCAAGTCAATTACATTAAAGTAACTTACATTAGGAATCTTTTATTCTAAATTGCTTATGTTACCCTCTGTTAATGCAAAAGTATAATAAACTGTACTCTGTTGGCATTTTTGTAGACTTAGAATTTACAACAACTAGTGCTCTGGTTTGCAATGTCAACATTTCATTGCAGTTGCTCCTCCAAGCATATTGCAGTTTGTGTGTGGAAGCACACGCATTTGGTGTTGCCTAATGGAAAAATGATTTTTATGTGTGAAATTAAAAATCAGACAGATAAATTTCCTCCTCTCAATTGGTAGATTACATTAAAGATGCAAGATGTTGCTTTCAAGAGGAAATGTTATATCCTCTGTAATTTGGGAGGGTTGGGTACTGTGAAGCAGAGAGATGCAGCTTGTTGGGCAGTGAATTAGAAAAATAATCATTGCTAATAAAATCTGGGATACATATGTCCGGAAAAAGAACCTCTGAGATCCACAGTAAATAATTATTCAGAAGAATACTGCAAGCTGGCCAGACAAATACCATTCCTAAATTTGCTCTTTTGGTGAAAGTTGGTGATGGCAAGTGTGGTGTCCTGTGGGCTGTACGATTTTCAGCTGCGTTCATTCGGAGCAGTTCCCATGACTGTGTTGGCTCAGGTTTGGCCCTCTGCACCCATTCCCTCACAAGCTGCCAGTCACAAGGGACAGCGGTTTCCTGTTACTTTTGACAGCACCTTTCTTCACCATAACCAACTATTTTGCCACTTATTTTCATCTAGTCGCTTCCTCCTTTCACTGCTTCCTGTAATTTGAATATCTAACAGCACAGCTGCAACATTCAACTAATAATGTATTTTAATGGAATATTTATTATAATGGTGAAGATCTGTACCTATAAAATAATAAGGAACAGCAGCTACGTGTATAGAGTTGGCAACTGAGTATTGGAAGGTGGTTTCTTGGAAAAGATTCTGGAATCATAGGGGAAAAGCAGCTAAACCTGGGGCTCTGGTGTAAAGCTGGAGTGGAATTGGACATTTCCGTTTCACAGTCTAATGTACATTCTCCTCCCTGCTCATTCTGTAAAACATTTTTATATGAAATGATGGCAAGACAGACAACATTTTCTTGTTTTCTCGTATTATCTCTTGAGACATTGCGTGCATGACCATCTTCATAAACTGAGGAGAGATTTCTACTGAAGCACCGCCTAGGACGCCTGAGCATTTCTTATACTATTTCCTTTGGTTTAGATCCCTCTGTGGTGCCTACACAGAATTCTTCCCTCCAGTACCCACTGCACTGTATTGATGATTATTTATCAATACTGAACATCTCCATATTTTCTTCCTACACAGCTGGGTCACTCCAAGTATGTTCACAATCTGCCCCACAATCGGCAGTAATGTTGTGTCTCCCACAAATGTTGTCTCTTTCTGGAACACCTTTTTTCTAGATTCTTTTAAGGGTATTTACAACAAAATTAAAACCACCTTACTCTTTTGGATTTTCACCATGGTTATGAATTATGAATAACACATTCTCTGTTAGTTTTTGGTCCATGACATTGCTTTTTTCCTCACAACCCATGAGGCAGTTTTTCTGGAAGCATTTAATGAGAGGATTGTAAAATGTCTTTGAAAATTTGTCACCTAACCCATATATACACCCCTAATGCCTAGAAGCTTGTTTTACAAGATTAAGTAGTTTGCCTCCTGCTTTAGTGAAGGAGAATAGCTTACAAAAAAAATCCCATTGCTTCCCCCTTCTGAGGAGTTTTTACTACTTTTTCTTTTCTCTTATTCCTTGATGATTTTAGGGCTCTTTTCCAACTTTAACGATTCTATGATTCTGTAATATTTTCTTATTTCTATGTTACAAATTGTTGTGTTACAAATCTGGTGAAACAATCTTTCCATCCACTGACTCACCTGTTGAAAACCTTGTAGCAGGATGGCATTTGGCATTTTATTTTCCTTTCATTTATTCTAGTTCAGAATGAATTTGAGACTGTGTCAGATTACGGTGGTAAAAAACCAAACCCAAAACCAACCAAACAAAAAACACCAAGAGGAAACAGTGTTCTCAATGTTTCTAGGCACAAAGCTTTAATAAAATTGGGGAAATGGCACTGTACCTAAAAGCACTGCTTTTCTTTGCCTACTGTCAAACTTGTGCCTGTAGTTTCACAAATCCTTCCTGCCTTATTTCCCTGTCATGGATTTAAAAGCTGGTACCCTCTTTCCAGCCTGCTGGACTTGTTTAATCTGGATCATGGTACCTATATTCTCACCAGTCTGCAAGTCTATTAAAAATCAGGCACTCTGCATAGCAGGTGGCTCTATATTTCATTAAAACCCACAGCAGGTGGCCACAGATCCAATGGCAGCAGTTCCAGTACAGGAACAAATTACCAACTCCATCTCCCATGGATGTGAAGGAAGCAGTTGACTGTCTTAACTCCACGACAGGATGAAAATAAGTCAATTCACAGTTTAATGAGATTACGCCTCGCTTTCAAAGCATTCAGAATATGTGTAAATGGTAGCTATTAATTATTGCAATAACTCACTGGGGCCGGAGCCTGCCTGGCTGCGGATGGGGAGGTGGAGATGCCGATTCCTATCCCCACGACAGTAGCACTGCCAACTCTGGCGACTGCGGAGAAACTCTTGCAAAACCTTGTGGTTTTCTGAGGGCTTTCACTCCAGAAATGGTGCAAACACCTTGAAGGTCTTGTTTTCCCCTCATAAGCTGATTATTCCCTAACGGCTGTGGGAGCAGAGAAGAAAATCGTTAGGAGTCATTGCACTGCGTCCCTTCAGAACGGAGCTCTTAGCAATGTAATAGTTTTAATTTTGGGGCCAGTTCCTTTCCTTGCCCCCGTTGTCTTTTCGCTCTTTAGAGAGCGGCGCCTCACGGAGAGCTCAGCCTGCAGAAAAGGAGGCTCAGGAGAGACCTTCTGGCTCCCCACAACTCCCTGACAGGAGGGGGCAGCCAGGTGGGGGCCGGCTCTGCTCCCACGGAACGAGGGACAGGACAAGAGGGAATGGTCCTAAGCTGCGCCGGGGGAGGCTGAGGTTGGACACCAGGAGGAATTTCTTCACAGAAAGGGTGAAGATGTAAATGTAAATGAACTTTGCAGCGAGGGTGGCAGAGCACTGGAACAGCTGCCCAGGGAGGGCGTGGAGTCTCCCTCTTTGGAGACATTCCAAACCCGCCTGGACGCGTTCCTGTGGCACCTGCTCCAGCGACCCTGCCTGGGCAGGGGGGTTTGGACTGCATTATGTCCAGAGGTCCCTTCCAACCCTAACAATTCTAGGATTCTGTAATTAGACATTGGAACGAGCTGCTCAGGGAGGCGGCGGAGTCACCGTCCCAGCAGGTGTTTTGGGAAACACCGGACGTGGCACGGAGTACCTCGGTCTGGTTGACACGGTGGTGTTGGTCACAGGTTGGACTCGCTGACCCCGGTGCTCTTTCCCAACCCCATCGATCTCCTGAAGGAGCGAGCGAGAAAGCTCCCCGCCCTCAGCGCCGGTGAGGGGCGGGGGGACGGCGCTGAGGCGGCGCGTGCGCAGCCCGCGCGCGGCACCGGCAGGAGGCGGGTCGGGGGGGTCTCTGCGCGCATGCGCGGGCGGCGCGGGCGGCGCGGGCGCCCCCCCCCCCCCCCCCCCCCCCCCCCACCCCGTGTGTGTGTGAGTGAGCGTGTGACGGAGCGTGGCCGCGGCCGCCCCGCGCCTGCGGAGCCGGGGGCGCGCAGGGACCCGCGCACACTCCGCAGCCCCTCCGGGAGCACCTCCGAGCGGCCGCCCCGCCGCCATCCATCCCCCCTCTCGCAGGTGAGCTGCGCTGTCGCGGCGGGGAGAAGGAGGAAGAGGAGGAGGACGAGGAGGAGGGAGCCGGCGCCCGCCTCCGCGGGGCTCATTGTCCGGCTCCGAGGAGGAGGAGGAGGAGGAGAGAAGAAAGGAGGCTTCACCCCGGCTCGCACGCCGGGCCCTGCAGGGCTGTTGCCGGCCGGGGATTGGAGGCGCTCCGTCCCCTCCCAGATCCGGGGAGGGTCCCGGCCCCCCCGGGGCTCCACCGCCCACCTGCGGCCCTCTCCTCCTCCTCCTCCTCCTGCTCCTCCTCGCACGGGGGTGGCGGGGAGCGGGGCGCCGGACCCCTTCTCGCCGGTGTGTGCGCGGGGGTGCGCGCGGGGCACCGGCCTGGCTGCCGGACGGAGGGATGCGGGGTGCGGGGAGCGATGCTCGCCCCCCGGTGCCTGCGTGCGGGGCTGAAGAGTGGGTTATAACGTGGGCACCTCCCCGTCGCTGTCTGGGGAGCCCCCGGGGACGGGCGTGTTGGTGCGCGGGGACGGGCAGAGCCGCGTCCGCCCGCGGGGCACCGCGGGGGCCGGAGGGCGGGCGGCGCGGAGGCTGTGGCGGCGAGATACCGCTATCCATCGGTCCTGCCCGAGGGGTGGGCCCGGGGACCGGGACACGAGGGCAGGGCAGCGCACAGGGATGCGGACACGAGGGGCAGGGCAGCGCACAGGGATGCGGACACGAGGGACAGGGCAGCAGGAAGGCATGGGGACACGAGGGACAGGGCAGTGCCCAGGGATGAGGATATGAGGAACATCGGGTGTAAGCAGGGGGTGAACGCCACGTTGCACCACTTTCATGTAAACCAGGGTAATTTCAGAGCATGTTGCCTTTCAGTAGACAGGAATCTGCTTTAGAGGATGGACAGATAGATGCTGTTTATTAGACGTGAGGCATGTTTAGCATTATTTCTTTCCTGGCAGCAGATGCTGGAAAAGCAATTCTGTAGATATATTTGAAACCACGATGAGTGGTGATGACAGGTAATAGTTTGGAGTTACTTGCCCTGTGGGTTTAACAGTAGTTACAGGCCTGGTGAAATTCTGTGTTTATCTATTTGCAGCTTTCCTATACTGTCACTATTTGAGAGATGCCTCTACTGACAAAAGGTACCTTTGCACAGGTCTTATTCCTGCACCCCTCCTTCTGTGCCTCTGCTGAATTAAGGAGCTTTGCAATCACAGATAGCTAGAGGAGGTGGAGACTATTTCTTTTCAAATGGGATCAGTAGATAACCAGGCAATCAAATGTTTGATAGGCCTACAGCTTTTTAGGTTTTCTCAAGATTGGAAAATATGGGATGCACAGCGACTATTTTCTTTTTCTCTCATCACTGCTTGCTTCTGCAGCTGACTTCATTTTAGTTGTACTGTGGTGGTGTTTATTTCTAAACAAAATGGGTGTAACATTCTGTGCATACCAACCAGTTGTTTGAGACCCTTTTTGGTATATAGACCTATTGCATGTTTTACTGGTTGTACGTAATTTTATTTAATGAACTTTGACTCACCAGGTGTTTGTTTTAAAACATTATTAACTCTCAACAGGGCATTAGAAATGATACATGGACCAAAGCTTGACAACTACTCACGCATTTTTTTCATGTATTATTGTAAGGTGTAGTATCTGATAACAGAGCCAGAGGACTTCCACAGGCACCTCTGCATGAGCTGTACTGCCTTGGACCCTGCTTTTGGGAGTTGATATGACCACATGGGTGCCAAAACTGCTGGAGCGAGTTGGCACCAAGTGCCACAGCATAACATTGTAGAGAAGTTGATAATTGCGATTTTTTTTCTAGCAGTGTCTCTGATAGAAAAACTCTGGAAAATATTTTATGTTTCTGGGCTCTGTATGTAAATTCTTTTTTTTTTTTTTTTTAAATTTAATTTCTATGGTGGGCTTTTTTTTTTTTTTTTTTTTAAGGCAATCTCTTGTAGAAGCAGAACTGTTTCTGCTTTCCACAGCCTCTGCACATCCGTGCTTGTGGGTTGTCTGCAGTCCTGCTCAGAAGCTGGCTGAAGCTGGGTCACTGGAACTGAGAGGGTGCCCTCTGGTGACATCTGTGTTTGGAGCTCGGGCTGCATGTAAAGGAACACTCCGGCTACTCTGGAATTAAATACCCCTCCCAGCACAGCTGCGGGTGTGCTCTGCACTGAGCTGCTGGTGTGGCATGGCCGAGCTGGGGAGACGAGCAGTTGTGAATTCGTGTGGAGGATGTACGGCACTCACCTGGTGTCTGTGAGCTCCCGTGTGAAATATTCTGCCTCGTAATTTATTTTGCTGCATTTTGATAAGAAATGCTTAACTCAGTCTAATGGAGACAACTCCGCCTAGAAAACCCCCTTCATGAGGTTATCCTGTTTACTCTCCAGTGGGTTTTGTTTGTTTCTTTGGGGTTTTTTTCCTGTAGAAATGTGGGGGTTTTCCTGCAGAATTTTGGAGAGGTCTTTTCCTTTCCATGCTTTTATCTTGCCTGGTGACTGTAGATTAAAAATGCCAGTGTTTCAGTGTTTTATTGATCTTTATGTTGCTCAGCACTGATGAACAAGAATGAAGATACAGGGCTAACTTTAACTTCAACTACTTGTGTAAACTTTGATTTTTGAAATTGACTGTTTGTACAGAAAAGTAATGCTCAGTCACAGTGTGCTAATGCTCTGCTTGATGTGTTTGAATATTAAAAGATTTGAATTGATAAGCCACACCTCCATCTTAATCAGCTTGTTCCACTATTTTTTTTTGATTGAGATTAGGGGTTAATCTTTTCCTTTATATTTGCTTGAAGCTGAGTCATTTGAGCTCCTCCTTCCATTCAATAACTAAAGCTGAGTTGAAAATATCCTTTAGGGGTGGGGAGTGTAATTGGTTGCATTTTGTCAAAGTATAAGCCACCAAAGGCATGATGCATTTCTCTTCTACGTGTTGTTTACAGCTCTTGTTAGAAAACACACTTAGAAATGACTTTTCAAAATTACGAGGAAACATTTCTGTTAAAAACCTTTGCATTTAAATACCTGGAACTGCTGCAGTAGGAATCACCTTTTAATATAAGTGTGTGTGTCATAGTTATTGCATGAGCAGAAGCTTTGTGGGCTTCATGTTTTGTCTGTTTATGAATTAATCACCTTAAAAGACTGCTGAAGCGAGTGTGTCTTAATATTGCGGTTGGGTGTTTTAAGTAGATGCTCTGTATGCTCAGTCCTCTGGAACATGTGGATGTGTGACTGAAACTCTTTTTCCTTTACAAAGATCCATAAAAACCTCATAGGATTCCAGGGAAAATGGCACTGGAGTCCCTAGTTGTGGGCAAGCTGGTCCCACTCAGACTTCTGCCCAGCAGGAAGGGGCCATCCGAAATCCGAGCTGGAGCAGGGCAGTGTGAAGTGTTTAAGGGCTCCCAACGCTGGCTTTGTGCAGTCAGGAGGAGCTGTGTGAAGTGGAGAAGGTGGGGGAACAGGGAGAGGGTGGCCCGAAGCCCTGAACAGGGAGGATGTGTTGTGCAGCGTGGTGTGTCGTGAACGCTGGAGCTGCTTGCTCTGACTCAGAATGGCATAGATGATGGGCATTGAACCAGCTTGTGGCCAAGGGAGGCTGTTCCCCAGTCTGTGTTTCAGTTTATAGGAGAGTTTGTCTAGAAAAAGGGACCTGTTTGCTAAATGTTACAGTACAGCAAATAAAACACTGGGAAATCTAGTGAGTCACCACAAAGTATTTTAAAATGTGGTGTTCCTGACCTGCATTTTAGGCTGATCTTTACTCTCTTGGACTCGCTGCTCTGAGGTGTGCCGCCCTAGTACACTCTCAGCTGGTGTTTTCAAAACTCCTGACGGGCTTCCAGATGGGTTGTAGGCTGTCATATGGCACAGGTGGTGTCTTCCTTGAACCCATGGAGATCCCCTGAGTTTGCTTACAGAGTCCTTCCTACCCCAGCCTTATTGTCACTGTAACTTTTTACATGTCAGTAACTTCAGCACAGACAAACAACAGCTCGATGAGTAAGGTGTACTTTTCCAGAAGGATGGGATTCCCTTTCTCTTGCCTTGTCTTTGTTGTCCTGCAGTCCTGACTACAAGAATGACAGTCTAGGTAAAGCTGGGAAAAGAAGCATCTGTGTACCCTAGAGGGCCTGGAGGCTTTGCCCTTATTTCTATAGGTCTGAACTGTTTAGGTGTGGTTTGGCTCTTTCTATCAACTGCATCAACAAGTCAAGGTTTCCTGCCCCAGAAGCTCCCTGGCTGTGCTGCAGCGCACACCTTTGCCTGGCACTGAGGCTCTAGAGCTGCTTGGTCAGAGTATCAAGAAACACTCTTATCAACCCCTCCTGAGCATAGTATTTGTGGTTTAAAGACCTGCCTATTTCTCAGTGGTAAAGAGCAGCCTCCTTTGTTAAAGATTAAGGCTGTAACATGGCAGTTGATTTGGTGCCAGACTTGAGAGAACAACACATCCATTGCTGCTCGATGGTCAAGGGGCAGCCTTTCCCTTTTCTCTTCTGCAGGCAGAAATTGCTTGCAGTCCCCTATGATAGGACAGATCTTGATTCAAACTCTCAAGAATAGTTATTTATTCTGTTTCTATGAGATGTAGGACTTGTGGCCTGTTCTCCATGTCTGTTTCAGAATTTCATTTGTATTTGGATGTACGCATACATTCCATAGGCAAGGGAAGCTGGAGGTTGCATGTGAACGTGTGCCTGCCGTATTTTCCCTGGTCTGTCTGAGGAGACTGTGAGCCTCTCCCATGAATTGCAAGTGTGACCACAACAGTTAATGTAGCTCAGTGCCTCATCAGTATGTAGTTGAGATTTGAACATGGACTAGAACAAGCTGGCTGAAGTTCAATCCAGATAAAATATACATGATGATGTGGATGTAATTATCAGCCTCCCTAATTGAAGGGCTGCATTTACCATTTGGTAGAAGTGTTAGTGCCCTCTGGTGACTCACATTTATTACTTGTTCTTAGCAATCATATTGAAGCAGTAAAATCAGTTTTTTAAGTCTTTGACTGGAAGAGTGGTACCCCCTCAACTGATCAGACCTGGAAAATTTGACTGGAAGTCATCTTTGCCCTTCCTCCCATGGGTTTTAGATAGTTTTGTAGTTCCTAGTGCAAGTAAGGAAATACAACAAGCCTGGGTCAGTTGAGGAGTTGAGACCAGCATGCCCAGATAATAAGCAGAACTGCCAGCAAGGGAATTTGACTGTCAAGCTTGCTATGATCTCCTCTGCCAAAAAGTGGTTGGCCCAAACTATTAATTTCTTGGAGCTCATGAATCTCTTGACTTACACTGCTTGTCCTGTGTGTCTGTCAGCTGTCCGAGGACTGAAGCACACACAGAAGAAATGGGTAACAGGGTTTGCAGAGGAGAAGCTTGAGATATCCTGGCTCTCGTGCTGTAATTCCATTTTAAAGTGATTTGGATGCAAAATGTGGTGCAGAAGGTTTTGCTGGCTTTGGAGCTGCCTGAGTGGCACTTATGCTTTGGGATATGTACGTGTCACCTCTTTTCCTCTTTAATGGAGCAGTGCTATTGGCAGCAATCAATGAAGTCTGACGTGACCTAGGTCTGCCTGTCCATGCTCTGACCATTGCTGTAGTAGTGTGGCATTAAAAGCTGCTTGATTTGTGCCTCCCTCATTATTCATTAAGGGACAGCTTGGAGACTATGGAATCTTCTCTCATTGAAATGGGCTCAGATTGATTGTGCTGGGGAAGAAGGATATTGATCTTTTTCAGAAGTTGAAGGTGTATTTCTTAGATAATAGTGGCTAGATAAAACTGGCAGAGGTCCTGAAAAAAGTGATCTTAATGCAGTTTGTAAATTGGATTGCTTTTATCCCATTATTAATGTGCCCGGGGTTTGGGGTAATTGTCTAGACTGTAGTATTATATTTTAATTTAGGTTTAGAATTAGTAGTATAATGTCACAGAGTGACTGGACTTGGACCAATAAGTGAATAAACAGGGCTGGTACAAAGCACATTTTCTGTTGTGATACATCCTTTTCAGATTAATGTGTAGGCAGGCAGAAGCCTCCTGTGAAAAGCTGAAGGTCTTAAATTACTGTTTTTCTTCATGTATGAATTTGTCTGAGGAGGTGTGTAAGCACAGGTGAGTTCTGTGTAAAACTCAAATTTATAAACTCTGTAAATGGTTGTTTCTAGTCCACTTGTTTTATTGCCAGGTTGTTTGTTTAATCTTCTAATTGCTCTGAATTTCTGTTGCTTGCTTGATAACTTTGGGGTCCTCCACGCTTATTTAAGTTGACTTGTAATTGAATTAGGTTGTGACCCCATGTGCAGTGAGGCAGCTTATTTATTGACTGCTCACTTCTCACACTGTATTGGCAGAAACCGAGAGATAACGTAGTAGAGAGAACTGCATCAGGGAACTTACCCAGCTAAGAAATTAACCCTCCTTGCCTTGTTTTTTCAGTTTGATAGTTCCCCCAAACTGTCCACTTCAGCCACACAAAATCTTGGGCTAATGTCACAGCAGAGAAAGGAACAGGAAAAAGTATTAGTGGTGGAGATAACTGGCAAGTATAAAGTCAAGTTCCCATAAACCAGCTGAAATTAAAAGTGGATCAGATGACATTTGTTTATAGCTGAGCTTGTGGAGTGTTGATACCTGGTTGTCTTGAATCCCTAGATGGGTGTGCAAGTCTAGGAGCTTGGGATAAACTTTGTTTCAGATTTTATGCAGAAAAATTTGAGGCACTTTAGGATCCTTGTGGCAGTCCTGAAAATTCCTTTTGCACAGAGCTAAACTCTGCCATTGTTTCATCTTCTACAGTAGGCTGGTGGAGTGAGTTGAGAGTGATGATGGTGTTACTGGAAACTTGGTAATATAGCTGATCATGTCCAGAAATCTGTAAAGTATTTTGGGGATTCCAAAAGCATCTGCAATTAGCAGATGCAGGGTGTTAGAATGCTGGTAGCATTGCACAGTTTCCTACGTGTTCATTGTGGATTTCAAAATGCACATAAATTCCAAGTGCCAGATCAGTAGAAGAGAAAAAGGTCCAAAGATTCAAGCCACTCACTCTCCAATTACTGCATCACTGTTTTGTGCTGTTGCTAATTAGTAACTTTAATATTATGAAGTGTATTGATAAAGCACATGGTTATGTGGATGACTCATGACTGTTGTATTTCCTCTCCACGGTCATGTAATTAACTTTCCCTGTGTGGTTAAAGGGCACCTGAGCAGTGCTGCTGTTGCTGGCCTGTCCAGACCCCTCTGCCAACAGCCACTTTTCCCATGTGCTTTCTTGGTAAGTCTACCTGAGTTGTGGCAGCTATCTCGTTTATTTTTAGAATATTAGTCATGTACTTTTAGACTGACCAGTGTGTTTAGGCATTAGTCATCAGGCTTGTCTGGTAAGTACCTCCAAATAACTGTGATATTATTATTGATCAGACTTTTACAGAAATATGCCAACAGGCATTTTGGAAAAGAATAATGTGTAAGAGTGGAATCCATTGAGTTCAGTCCTTACATGCAGTTGAAGTGATTTGCAAGTATTTTCTGGAGCTCAGAGTGTAAAATTATTGAAGTATTAGGAAGATTTCTGCTTAGCTGCACAGAAACCCTCTGCTTCTGAGAGGCATGAGGGTGGTGGACAGCGAGCAGCCTGAAACTTGAGGCATTTGTTAGGGTGGGTAAAACCTGGCCCTTGCAGGTCTGCCTCAAGATAGGATGAGGTTAAACATTACGTAGCTATAAGGCTTTGTTACTGTTACCTTTTAATATGTCATTCACTGATGGTGTCAGGTGTGTGGTTTCTTAGGAAACTGTTTCCCGTGTTACTTGTATATTGGCAAATGTCCCTCTATAGTAGAAATGGTTTTGCTACTTCGTGTTTGAAAAGTGCTTTGCTCACCACCCGTGGCTGGTTGTTTCTCTGTTGATTATAATTTCTTATAATCCTCCTCTGGGTTTTTTTGTCCCTCCCAGGCTGGGCCTATTTTGGATTTCTTTTGAACAGATTTTGCCAGATAGCTCTTTGATAATGGATTTTGGTATTCTTAGTGATATGCCTTGCTAACTTTTTAATGGTGCTTTAAACAAGTACATAGTGTGTTACATTGGACAAAGGAAGGTAGTAGTACCAAATCTAATTGCAGTATGAAACTGGGATTCTTTGCCTGTATTTTATACCCTTGTGGAGCCATAGGTATGCTGGCAAAAGACAACTTTGTTTGTGGAGATTGTTCAGCTCTACTGCCTATATCTATTAAAGTGGTCAAGTGTCCACCTGGAATAATTTGAAAGGAATTTGGAGAGGAAAATGGTGCTAACCAAACTGTAGTCAGGAGATGAAAGAAAAAGGCAAGCTTGATAAGTTTTCAGGGGAGATGGGTGCCAGAGGTACAGTGTTTTATAAAGCTGAAGTCACATTAAAATAACATGAAGTGAAAAAAGCTACTTCTGAGGTACAGTATTTCGTTACCTTTGAGGAATGGCAGGTAAACAGATGGAGTGCTCTAGGAGCTGCTTGTGAGTAGCTTCCTCACTGTCTGCATGTAGTGACTTGCCCTTGTACTTAATTAACTCTCTGGCTTTTTTTTAATGTGGATAGGGTCTATGTGACAGAACTTGAACCGTATTTCATGCTGTGACTTGCCTTTAATACTTCTGAAAAGTCAATCTTGGCTCTTCTGAAGCTGTCTTAGTGGTGGGAAGGCTTCTTCAATTAGGACTTAGTTCATGTTTCAGATAAGGCAATTTAATTTATCTTCAAAGAGGCATTTCTCTAGCTGTGTATAAGCTGCTATTCAGGGACATGGGTTTGTTAAGAAGAGAGGTCTAAACCTGTGTTCGAGATCAGCAGCTGGAATTGTTTTAATTTCTTGTGGTTTTGGTCATGAATGCCATATGACTGGGAGGGAGAGGGGAAAGAAATACCCACGTATTTGTTGTTGCACATTGCTAAATTATTTTTTTGTATGTACAATGGAAAGTTTTAAAGTATTTAAGGTGACATTATGTCAGGGCTTATAGAAAAATTTACTAAGCATGCAAAATGGGTATGAATTCTTAAGGATGTTTAGACTGAGAAGTGAACAATACGCACTATTGATTTGAGGCTGATGTGGTTTTGTTGAAGAATAATTCTCGATCTGAATTGTATCACAAGACAGCAAAGACATTAATTGAAAGGGTGTTGTCGAGGCCAAAAGTCTTCTATAAAGGGTAGGTTTGGAAAATGTGCAATCTGTTGTGCAGATCTGTATGTTGATACACTTCAGAGGTGTGTTGTATTTGTGTCGCACTGTTAGACAGACACAGAAATCCGGTTGGCATCTGTTAAGTGATACTGCTAAAAAGGAAAGATAGCTCCTTGCATTATTTATCAGACAAACATGAGAGATGTCTTGCTAAGCTATTGCACCCACAAAACTTTGCTTAAATCCCTCATTTGTCAACAAAGGTACGTTGTAGAAGAGTTTAGAGCTTTATTTCAGCTGTACCTATTTTTTTTTTTTTTTAAAGCTAGCTCTTGTTTTCCTGACTTAGGAAATTATTTTACATACTTCATCTCTTTTTATGAGGTAATAGTCTTAAATGGAAAACAGAATCAGGCAGTAGTGGAGTTAAAGGACATGGACAGAGGTGAGATCTCTCCAGGGACCAGGAAAGGACAGGCTTCCCTTTGCTGCCTTGGGATTTGCCAGAGTTCTGTGTTGCTTTCAGGTGTCAAATTTCTGTGTCTGGTACTGAATGTCGTGGATATCTTCTTGATTTTACTTGAAGTGAGGGAGGAGAGATGAGGAGAAGTGATGGACTTCAGCAACTGAAGTTTTTGTTGCTTGTCTCTTTCTCTGGTGTCATCTTTCCCTATTACGGTCCAGCCCATTAATGGAATTGGATATCTTTTTTCCCTGGGGCAGTAGGGTGTGTTTCTATGATCTTATCATCAGACTTGCTGATCACTGTTTCTTTGTGCCCTCTTCTGTATTTATGATTCTCCTAAAGTTGGTAGAAGTGCTTTGCTTACAGGAAGAGAATTGCTGTCTTCTGGAATTCGTAATTAGCATCTTCTCTGATGCTGGGGAGGCCAATGTTTTTTAATGTAACAATCCTTAAAATCAGAGAACGCCTCATGGAAGAGATAAAGGAGTCTTGCCTAGGTTGGAGATTCTGCCTCTTGTGAATTGTGTTCTCTTCTGGGTACGGGGCTGGGTCGAGCATGTGCTTCTGTCCCAGGGGGAGCTGATGTTGAATTGGTTTCATTTGGCAGTGAGGGAGCTGGTTGATGCAGCAGTCTCTGGTAGAGCAGCCCTGCTGTCTGATGTTTGCCAGCTCTGTCAGATTTATGGTGTTCATTAGCCACACACAGCTCACCTGGAAAACCCTGCTCTGTTGTTTGTGAACAAACTAGATTCTTCTGTTGGGAGGACCCTGTAAATCCCTGGATTGCATTTAAACTGGTAGTTGCCTTGCCTGTTTTTGCTTAGGTGGCTTTTCTTTGTTGTCTTGGAGGTAGTGAAATATAAATTTGTATAGGTCATTAAAATATCTTTGCTTTTAAGTGATAAAGCTGTTTCAAAAGTATCACCTGCCAAAACACACTAACCATGTTGTGGCTGGTGACTTCAGGGTATTCCACCAGTAAGGTACTAATACCCTATTTATGATGTGGCTGGTTCTCATTATGTTTAAATAACAGCAGGCCCAGCATGAACCTCCCCTACTTGGCAAGCTGAACGTGAAACTAAAAGATGAAAGTGTTTTCAAAGCGCAGCCAAGGTATTGACTTTTTCAGCCATTCTTTCAGCAGGTAAGAGGCAACTTGCTTCCTGCTAGTATGGAATGGGGAAATGAATTACTAATTTGTGGTTTGGTTTCGTTTTTTAGTTTGGTGATATGGATGATCTTGACTTTGGGATAATATTGAAAGCTCTTAATTAATTTAGTTTAAATATATATATACACACACATGTACACATACATATATTTAATTGGGTTCCCTGTCCAGCTCTCCCAGCTGAGTTTGTTCCCAGCACAGCTTTCTCTTCACTGGGGCTTTTTTGTTGCTCAAGGAAGGCTGCTCCCCCTTTGGTGTGCAGCATCCACTCATACTTCTGATGTTGACAGATTTCCTTGTACCTGCAGAACAAGGACAGTAATAACATAAATTAATGACAGTAATAACAAAGCAGTATCAAATCCTTGTCCAAACTGTAACTTAGGGTACTCATTCCAAATACTTAGAAACTATTGCTGAGACCCTTTCAGTTCTCTGTGTTAGTCATGGCCATTTGTCATGTTTTTTCCTCCTATTCAAGGTGAATCTTGTATGAGAGCAAAAATGCTTGTCTTAGCTAAGCTGTATGTTTATGTGGCTGAATTGTTGCTTTAAGGCAGCAATAGAGGGCATGGCAGGGCTCAAACAAGTGTTGTATTTTCATTTAGATGAGGTAAAGAATTCGTTTTCACTGGTTTGTCCACAATGACCAATGTCTGTTGCTTGAGAATAAGCCAGTGCTGTTGGGTATTCTGGGCCAGAAGATGTCCTCTGCAGAAGGGGGGAAAAAAGATGTTTGTGCAAAATTTAGGACTGAATTCCTGCAGGATTTCCTGCCAGAAGTTGCCAGGAAAATGCTTACCTGGTAGATGTCTTAGGATCTGAGGATCTTTGCTTCAGTTCTTCTACTTGTGGTTTCCCTGAGCTTTGTGCTACTTTATCACTGTGATGGTTTTGGTGAACCTGGAAAAGAAAACAAAGCATTTTCCAATAATTTTGCTAAGATTTTGGCTATTAGTATGACTGAAGTAGCAGTTCATGAAGGATTCTTTTGGAAGGTTCTAATCTGTGAGCTTTTGAAAGATAAAGTTGACATCACCTCGTGGTCACGTGACAATGGGTGTTATATCCCTAATTGTGATAGCCTCCTTTGTCATGCTATGCACTTTCTTGCATTATAGCATTCTAGATTTACTTTTTATCAGTTAAAAGATAAGCAAAAAATGGATATAATTGTCTTTTTAGTTAAATGAAATGTTAAATGGCATGATTTCCTTAAAAGGAAAGTGTTATCTGCTGTAAACCAATAGTTAATATTCAAAACACCATTCTCCTTCAAATCTCTGTCACAACTATATTGTGTACAGGATACCTCTGTCATTACTCTTGGACCCAAGTTTTTGGCTTGCACATATCTGCACTTAAATCAGTCTTTAATGTCTGCTTTCATTGATTTGGCAGAAACTGACTCAGCTGTGTTTCGTAGGCTTAAGGATATGTTTGAGTGATAATTATCCAGTCATCCACAGAATGGAACAGCTCAAATATCCAAGTAGTTGGGTAGGATATCACTTGTGAACATACTGTGCTGAATTCATAGTGCTGGAATAATCTTAAAAAACCTGCTTGACAGTCTGTATTGAAGACATGTCATTAATCTTACCCCTACAGTGTCTTTCTCTTGGTTTTGTAACAAGAGTTTGAGGCTTGCCTTTACTGCCCTTAGAGGTATACAGATTATTTTGTGTAGCTGGTTCTTACTCTTTGCCAGCTATGCTCTTCAAATTAATGCTTGTGCTGCTACATCTCAGTGTCTTTTTGATGTCTTCTGGAAAGCCTTGTATTCTACATCAGTTAGACAAGTTCTGTAGATATTTATTATGTCATTCCCTCTTTAGGGCAGATCCTTTCATCAATAATGTAGATAGATGGCTTAGAAATGGCTCCAGCAGGGCTCTCATTTATACTGCACATTTACCTGAAATCACATTGGGATTTTTCTGGTGACTGGGTTGTTGCTAATGCACAAGCAATAAATGTGTTTACCAGAATTTCAGGTCTTCAAATAAATTCTTGTCTACCTTGAGTGTCTAAAGAGACAACATTGCCCTATGGTCTACTGTAAGTTTCTATTTTGATAACAAGAAAAAAGTCTGATACCATCTTAAAAAACATACTGTCCTCCTTAATGAAAAAGTTCACTCTGAATTTCAGTTGAAGCAAGCATATTCTTGGTTAACAGTTCCAGACACTGAGTAGGTCACTGGTATATGGTTGGGCCATCTGACTGTTGGAGTTCTGTACTTGAATTTACTTGGTTTCTGTGTCTCTATGTAATTTGGTTTCTATGTCATGTTTTATTAGCCAGATGCTTTGGTGGTCACCAGTTGCTGACTGATCTTGGGTGGAGAAAGGTGTTTAACATTAAACTATGGATATTTAGGTCTTCATCTGTTCTTTCCTAAGTTGGCTGATTTACTGAGGCCCTTCCAAAGGGAGTTAGAAATGTGGAAAAGAGGTGAATGGGATGCGCCGATCGATAAGTAAGTGGTTTGTGTGTTGTTTGCTTGTCGAAGTTGTTTACCCTAGGCTTGACACACTTCTGTGAATGAATGCAGGGGCCAGTGACACAGGCAGAAGACCAGCTCTCTTCCCCAATGTCTATTGTAGTTTCCCATAATAGTCATCATACCAAACAGGCAATTCATAGGCTGATAGATTTTTTCCTGTTAGCACCATTTCTATAGCAACGGTGCATATCAATGCATGATGTTCAGGAAAGAATAATTACAGAGCACATCATTGAAATGTTGCTGTCAAAGGTGTTATTGATAAAGACTGTACTCATCTCTCTGAAAGCTGAATTTCAAACCAGACTATGATACTGTGTGTCCTCTTTGAGAAAGGTTCTTATTGTCTATTAGTAGCTTTACAAAAAAATACAGTAAAATGTTCTCTCAACAGTATTTTCTTCTGAGTGAGAAAGTCAGGCACTCCATGGGGGAGGAGTTTTGCCTTCTTTTCCTTAAATGTCAATCTTTTTTGCCTTCCTGTACAAGGCAAGGGTGCAGTCGAGGCTGGTGGATGTACCGAGTCCTTAGTTCTGTGGATTTGGAGCCTGTTACTCAGCAACAGCTGGGACTTTCTCATTTCCCTCTCGTTAAAAATGTGTCCTAGGATGATTGGATCATCTTGGTTTTGATTTGGCTGTTTGTAATTTTGACTCTAGCATTTAATGCTTCCAGGAGTTTATTTAATGAGTTGCATGGATATTTGAGTTTTCTTCACATCCCTATGTGATGTGTAGGTTGACACAGATAGGTCGTTGTGGATCCTCAGGCTCAGTTTTTGTCACTGTTTTTTTTCTTACGTGTGCTTTTGGCATGCGAGTTGTGGTGATTGCTGGTGTCTGAGTTCCTGTAGCCTGTTTGCAGTAGCAAAGCTCAGGCTGTCAGTTGTCATCCCTGTCTCGCAACTTACAAGTGTGCGGTTGTACATAAAATTATATTCAAGTATTTTTCCCAGATCTTTTTCCTGTGAAACACTTTCTGTTCTGAGAGAAGGCATGCCACCTGCATGGATCCGTTTGCAGATCATTACAATGGTTTTCTTCAAGTCTGCCTTCTGCTGATTTTTGTGTTGCCTTATTTAAAATAACAGTATAAAAAAGCTAGGAATATAGAAGGCAGTTCTAGAGACTTTTCACTGTGAGATGTGATATTTTTGCTGATGCACAGCCTTAATAATGCTTCCATATTTATGTGTTGTTTGTATTATCCTCAAACAAAGCAAAACTGGATCTAAATCCCTCTGAAAAGAATTTTTGGATCCTGAAGTCCAGGTTAGCAGCATTCAATGCTCCACTGTAGCATGCTCTTGAATATGATTTCCCTGTTCAGAATGGTATATGCAGATGTGCTCTTCCTTTATTAATTCCACTGATATTGTGCCTGCACTTCTTAGCCATAATAACACTTTACAAACTGAGCATCAGTTAATCAAGAGGATATTAATCATTTACTGCTCCTCTTGTGTGCAAACAAAACTGACAACTGTATGGCCATGTGTTGGAGGTCTTGGAAAATCCAATTGGGGAATGATTATCATCTTATTGAATGGCCTAATTAATTAAAAATATTTGCTTCTGGTTTAAATCTTATTTATTTTCTTTGCCATCTTCTGATTCTTGAAAATAACTCTCAGTGGCTCCTGTCCTTCAGAAATACCTCTAGGTTATGTTTTTTCCTGTTGTGTATCTTTGGGGCAAGGAGGGATTCTCCTCTGGTTCGTCACTGAGGAAACCTGGATTTCTTCTTCAGGATGAGAAGAAATGTTGCTCAAAGAGATTAAGCTTTGGGTTGGCTTTCGTTGTTGGAGGGAGATGAGGAGGGTAGAACATTATGCTTTTGATGTGCTTTCTGTGCTAAAAGAATTCCCTCCTGCTTACTCTTTTGGCATATGGGAAGGAAACCAAACTAGGTCTCATAAATTCAGAGGTTCCCTCTTCTGATAGCAATTGCAAAGTAATAGCCAGATCCAAAGGAATAAAGCTTTCTTCTGTGGACTTTTCTCAAGAACTACTGACAGAGGCTTGTTGGTGATCTCTGAAGGGAAGTGCCAGGGACCTGATGATTTGTAAGCAGTTTGTGAGCAGAAAGTTCTTCAGGTTTTGTGCAGTTATTTTCTTAGCATGCCTACATTTTGTCTTTTAACAGTCAGCTGCTGCTGGAGAGGCCTTTGGTTAGCAGAAGGCCAACCTCTTGTGACCTCAGGCTAAACCTAAACAGCACATACACATGTTCACATTTTTGGCTTACTCCATTTGTTGCCTGCAATGATCCTTTTCCTTCTGCTTGGTTCATGCCTGTGTGAGGGCCTGGATCTGCCACTGCTTGCAGCTGTGTACCAGTTCTCATGCTGAAATTTGTTACCTTGTGCTAGAATATCTCTCAGTTAAGTCCTGGCCCTGGGTCAGTCCACTGAGGAAAGCTGCTTTTGCGTGGTGGAAGTGAGAGTGGTAAGGATCTCCTTCCTATTTGTGTGTCACTAACCTGGAAAAATTGCCATTTTGAGCTGAACCTCTTGGTGATTGTTGCAAGTTGATGACAGACTGAGCTAATGGTGTGAATTTTGTAATAGGATTTGGTAAATGAGTAACTTGTGCCCTGGAGAAGGATATTCTGGCTTTTACTTTTGGTTTTTCTTTCTTTATCTCATCCAAGGAAATGGGAGCTGCAAGGTGTACCAGTTCTTGAGATTAAAAAGGAGAGCACTGGGTACTGGAGAACTGTGGAGAAGAGGTCTAGATAGCTGGAAACCAAGATATGAATGAGACAGAGCCTTGCTATTACCTTAATGTTATCTCTCTCTATTTCTTTTCTCTCTCCCCCAGCCTCCTTCCATTCCCAGAGCTGGGGAATGAGGTGCATAAAAGCAGCAATAAGATTTATTCAGGACAAATTATAGTGAAAGTGCTCTGTGAATAGTGTCTTCTTAAAGAATAGTAATTTTACCTAATTGCCAGGTAAAGCCTTTTCTAAGGTAAAAAAGAGAATCTAAATTTAAATGAACGTGTTTAAATGAAGCTTCTTTTTTTATTTAAAACTTCAGTGTCAAACCTAATGAAAGAATTTTTTGTTCCCTTTCTTGCTGTTCCATGGATTCTAATTTCATCTGTCTTGGAGTTTAACCAGCTGATACTGCCGTGACTGTTGAGCAACAGATGCTTAGGGAAAGATGTATGTGTGACATAAGTGAGCTGTGTGAGTACAGAAGTGCTTTGAGTTTCCAGCAGGACTCTGGAAGGCAGGAGTCTGTGTTACTGGGTCAGCTGTGCTGCTGGTGCAGCAGCGTGTGACAAGGTTTCTGTCAGGAAGGAGTCCAGCATCAGCTTAAGCAGCTATGGGGTATTTGCTGTTAGTGGTGTTGTCTGAAAACTGTTCAAGAACCCAATTGCTGTTATTCAGATTTTGAGCATAAATTTGCATTTTAGTCATACTTCTGGTGCATCTTCCTGGTAGTTAAACGCAGCAAGTGTGTCCTCAGCAGATCTCTGTTTCGTACCATAAGCAAGCTGGGGTCTCCTGGGTTCCACTTATGAAAGAAGTTTCACTGTCTTCAGAATATTTGCAGAATATCTGCAAGCCCTTCTGTGCATGCATTTCATGGAAAAAATGTTTTGGAAGCAAGGTGACCAGAACTGCATAGAGTACAGCATCAGAGTCCCTTCGGCATTGTTTTGCAGGTGGTGTTGGTCCCTAATTAATGCAAATATCTGGGTCTCATCTGGCTACTTCATGCTTACAGCTTTAGTGGCATCATTTCCAGCTGAAATTCACAGCAGAAATTTTACAGGAATCAGCTACCAGAGTCCTTTAATGATTGACTTACGGGTTTTTTTTCTTTTTGTTCTTCTGTCCATCGGATAGCTTTATTTGTCCTGTATTGTACTGCTTTGCTGTATTTCTAAATGGTTTTTGTTTTAATATTTGTAGTGGTATTGCCTATTTAATAACTCTTAGTAATCTGGGTTTTTTTTAATATTATGCTTCCATATATGTTTTTTGTCATGTCTCTCTCCAATGTGTGTCTTCTTGTGTCTCTTACCTCAGTCTTCACGAGATAGGCACAGATTAGGCAGTGCTTTGCCAAGATTCACACCCCTGGAGATTTCATAGAGTTTCATAGGTCTGGGATTTTATTATTTTCAGTGATAAATTTCCTGCAGGGGAATGGAGTAATATTAAGTTGCTTGAGCTGTTATTTTGTCTTTTGTGGAAGTTTCTATTTTTATCAGTTTTGCTATCTTAATATCATCATGCTTACCAAAAACTGAATGAAAGGATGGCTTTAGGTGACTTTCATTTCTCCTCTTTAAGGATACGTACATACTACCTTTATTCTTACAGTACAGTAACCTGGGTGGGTTTCTGCTTGGTGGCTCGAATGTGAAACTGAAGGATATCGTTTGGAAGGTGCAATTTGTTTTTTCTTTGTTGGTCTTTGCCTATTCCTTGGTGACTCTGCTTCATTGTGGGGCTTTTATGTTTGTTGGGTCTTTTTGGTTTGGCGTGGAGTGTGTGGTTTGCTTCTTTTTTAGTATGCTTGGTCTCTTAGGTTTTTTGGCCGTGGGTTGTGTTGGTTCTTAGCAGTTGTCTCAGCTTTTGCCTTTTAGACAATAAGTTTTCCTCCGCTCTCTAGTTTCTGCAAGATCAGGAGCTCAGGTTCATTGTGTCTGGAATAGACTTTTTTGGGTCCCTACTGTTTTTTGGTCTCTGAAGTCTTTGGTAGTGACTCTGCATTTATAGTTAATGATGATCCATGCAAGGCACTTTTGTTTTCTTAATGGGGATCTGTGATCAAAACAAATGACACTTTGTACTGACATTATGAGTAAGAACAAAGAGGATATTGGTCATCGTGACTCTTGAGCTATTCCTAAAACTTCACTGAGATTGTTTCTTCAAAGCTGTTGTACTGTTCTGGGCAGGAAGTTTTAAATGTAATTTTAGGGTCGTCTTTTAAAGTGCTGTTTGTACAGTATTTTTGGGACAGTGTTTGACCCAAACTGAGTCAATAATATCTGCTGTGGGAGGGAGTCGGGCATAAATGTTGTGTTAGACATCTGTGAGAGTCCAGTACGCTCTGCCCAGGTTCTTTTGGATATTCCACACATGGAGGGGGTGTAATGCTTAATGTAAAGTTAACAATTTTAATATAGTTGATGTTACAGAGGATTTCTGATTTAGCAGTGTGGTACAAAATACACTGAAATCGCAATACAAATGCAAGTTCAACTCAGCAAACGACAGCAATTGCAGTGTAGAGTTGAAACACAATAGCAGCGAGATCCCCATTGCTGGTCTCTGGAGTGTGCTCGCTGTCACGATGCTGGTGTCCCCAGTCACCAGGCAGGAACACGTGGGTTGAAGCCAGCTCAAGCTCTCTGAAATTCCTTGTTTGGGTGGTTTTGTAGAGCCACGTCTCTGCTCCCCCGTGCTGCTGTAGCTAACTGGGGAGACTGTCGCGTCTAACAATGAACTCGGGCAGAAGCATTCACAACACCAGTTGATTCACTCAGCTGGGATGCGGTCAGTTGATCTACTCCACTGACAGAGCTGTTTATCTAAAACAAAGGGCACTCTCTGGTCCCCTTTGTGCTGAGATCAGGTCAGCTCTGCAGCAGCTGTGCTTGGGCACACCCTGCTGCTGCCCTTGCTCGTCCTCACCGAGCTGCCTTCCCTTTGGGGGGGGTCTAGGATCATCAGCACAGCCTTGGCTGAATTTGCAGAAAAACTCACTGAAGGCACCAGACGCTGCTTAGTTATGCTGGCTTTGGCTGGGATAAAGTTCATTTTCTCCACAGTATTTAGTGTGGGGCTGTGTTTTGGATTTGTGCTGAGAACAGTGTTGATACCACAGGAATATTTTTGTTACTGCTGAGCAGGGCTGACACAGAGTCAAGGCCTTTTCTGCTCCTCACCCTGCCAGCATGTAGGCTGGGGTGCACTGCAGATTGGGAGGGGGTATAGCTGGGACAGCTGACCCCAGCAGGCTTATTCTAGGCCATATATGTAATAATATAAATCTGGAGGAAGAAGGTGGGAGGGGTGGCATTTGGAGTGGCTTTTGGCTTTCCGAGTCACTGTTACACAGGATGGAGCCCTGCTTTCCTAGGGATGGCTGAACACCTGCCTGTCCATGGGAAGCAGTGAATGAATTCCTTGCTTTGCTTGAGCACACAGCTTTTGCTTTCCCTACTGAGCTGTCTCCATCTCGTCCCACGAGATTTTTCACTTTTATCCTGCTGATTCTCTCCCCCGTCCACTGCGGGGGAGTGAGCGAGTGGCTGCATGGGGCTGAGCTGCTGGCTGGGGCTAAACCACAACAATAGTCTAGATATTTTCATTGTTTGGGTGTGATGAATATTTGTATCAGTCTTTTTAGTTTGCTTTCTACTGTACAGTGTGTGTAGCATGAAGAGGTAGGAAGATACCACACAGTGTGTTGAGGCTTCAGGCTGGCATTAAATGCTTAGGTATTTTGTGCATCGTATAAAACACTCTCAATTCCATGTGTAATGCATTTCTGAGCACAAAGGCATTTATTAAATTGGAGAGGAGAAACAGACTGGAAGTTCAAATTACTCAGTGTAATTCAGTTTTGGTAATTGGATATACAAGGTACACAGTGAAAACTGTGACTCACTATTGCAGAGTGGTGACAGTCGTTCCACAGACCCAGCTGTGCTGCTCTGAACTTCTCTGCTCTTGATCACTTTCTGATATTGCTGTTCACAGATCATTTTGCTCTTGAGCAGAAGGATGGTATAGGAAGCAAATGATTTAGTTATTCCAGTGTGAGGATTTTTTCAATATTTGTCTTAAGTGCCACACTGACCAAAACTGTTGCTGTGACTTTTTCTTATTATGGGAGTGGTGATGTACTTTTGAAAGCTGCTAGACATGAGAGCATTGTAAAGGTTGCCAGTTCTGGAACTTTAAGGTTGATAAATATATATTTATAGCAGTTCAGTACTAATTCAGCTCCTTACTGTATCCTCACAAAATGTGAAAAAGTATAAATATATTCAGACATACTCTTGTAATGCAGCAATGGGCACAAAGGTATCATTGTGTGGACAGCTTTGTTAGGATACAGCTTGATAGCAGATGTTACATTTTGTGAACTCTGTTTCCTTTGCATGGAGGGGTTTTTTTCCCCAAGGGATTTTCTGCTTACTTTTAAAAACAATTTTAAAAATCCAATGTTGGCGTGCCTCATAGAAGTCACTTCTCAGCATGGTAGCCCCACACCTCACTAAGAGACAGAGTTCTCTCAATTCCCATCACAGTAACCATGTAGAAGAGGAAGACCTGGATGAGCATGCAGCACTGCAGAACCTTCCTCAGCTCCTCTGAGGTGGAAAGTCTGTCAGGAAATACAGGGAGGAAGTTCTTGTGGATAGCTGTGGGTTAGGTGAGACTAATAATTGAGGAAACTGGGCTTTAACACTTGCTGATAGAGGAATTAGTGTGCTCTTGTTGATGTGAGGCTGATCTGCCAACTCCCTAGGCTTCTAGGATATGTGGAGTTTCTTTTAATTAGCACCATCCAAATACCTCCACAAAAAAAGCCCCCAGAGCTCAGTTTTTTGTTTTTCCTTGCACAGAAGGGCTTCCCTAATTCTTTGCTTTTTTGCCTCCCGTTAATAAGGGGAAGGGGAACAATTGAAGCCTATGTGAGCCAAGGGTCAAATATATAACATTTAGTTTAAGATAGTTGGAGGAAATTGTGCAGTCTGGCCCATAACTGTATCATACAACTACTTTCCTTAAAAACACAGTGGTTAAAAAAACTCCCAAAATTTTAAAGGGTAGGGCTTTTTTAGCAGAAGAGATTACTTTGGGATAAATGTAGCACTTTGAGCATGTGGGGTGCCTGAAACTGGTTTTGAAGATGTGATACCTGTGGCCTCTACTGTCACTACAAAAATGAAACTTTTAATGCATCAGTTAGAGTTTTATTTCTGTGCTTTTCTCTTAAGTAAACGAAAAAGCTGTAGGAGAGAGGCACTGGGGAGCTGGGCATTTGCCAATATTCCCCAAGACAATCTGAAGGGTAATTGAGGCGGGAAAGGACAGGACAGCAGTGACACTCAGAGGCCAAAGATGAGGGTTTTTTCTCTTTGTGTGATGTGTTAGTGTAATACCAGCTAAAGCTTAAGTGCAGTTGAGTGCATTTTTAGTGGAGGAATCAGTCTTAATGAAAGCACGTGGGCTGGGAATGTAGCATTAAAGTGAAATGTAACATCCTCTGTCCTGTGACTGAGACAGTTCTGTCAGTCTTTCTAAGCCCACAAAGGGTAGAATGTGGATGGCTGTCCTGAATTGCAGAAGTACAGCTCAGATGGGACGGGTAATACTCAAAAATACCTGGAAGCTGTAGTGTTAGACTGACATTTACCACATTGCTCTCTTGCACTGCCTTCCTTTCTGTATTGCATTCCTATGGTGACACGTTAGCATTTGAGGATATTTTCGTATTTAAATATTGCAGTTTCTTGCCTTCTGGGCTTGTCTGTCTGACATGCTTGGTTTAGATCCCTTGGAGATACAGCTTTTTGGATTATTTTATTTCATTCCTTAGAGGCCTTAAGTATGAGCTGCTGTAATACCATTTTGTCATGTGGAATTACCCGGTTACCTGTCGCTTCCCTTCTCCATTTATTTTCAGACCATGCAATAGCTCTGAGTTAAACTACAAACCAAAAGTGAATTTAATAAACAGCAGCAACTTTGGAAGCAATCACACCTGCTATAGACATAGATACATGGAAGCTGATTGATAATAGTTTTCACACTAGAGGGCACTAACAGCTCATTAATTTAAGCACCAACCAGTTTTTATACTCTGTAGCACTTTGGGGTTGGGTAGTCTTACTGTTTTTATAGTGGATGCCAAAGGTTTCCATTTCTTTGCAGCCTTTTCTCTGCAGAATGAAAAGTCATAGTATTCTTGCAAGGATGCATGAGAAGTTAGTGTGTGGAATTTTCCTTTGTGTGTTTTTCTGTTTGTTTGGGTTTTTTTTAACTAAGCAATAATTTGGGTCATTTGTGGAGAAAAGTATAAATTCCACTTGTACTTTTAATTGCTTTCAATGTGATAATTTTCACTTGAAGCTGGTGAAGAGTCATGTAAGATAGGAATTGATTGGATAATACCTTGTTAAAGTTATCTAGTAGAGTTAACATCTGGAATATACTTTTAAAAGTTGGTAATAAAAGGAAAAACATCATCTGTGAGCTGATGTTGCAGACCTCACTTTGTTTACATATTGATTCCTGGTATAGAGAAAATAGTAGGGGAAAAGAATGTGGTAAGTCAGTACTGCCAGTAACTGTTGAATTTTAATGGAACCTTCAGTTGTGTATGTTGGTTTTAAGTAGGTAATTCTAAACTACGTGTTAGAATCTGAAATCTGGACCTCAGAATGGTGTAGCCATTTTGGAAGTCCTTTATTTTTGTTGAGGATTTTAGGCTCTGAATCTTGATTAAATGCCCTGAAGAAAGTGGTTTCTGATACCTTTTTGCTCCTTGTAGGAATGGTTATTCGGTTGCCTTGGAGATGATGCTGCTGCTGTAAATGTAGGGCCGAAGATTAATGGTGTGGGCAGTATGGACCTAATGAACGGACAGTCCAGCAGTGTTAATATTGCAGCTACTGCTTCAGAGGTAAGGATTGAAAACCTCACTGGGTAACTGAGTACTCAGTTTTTACCTTAAGTGCACTAAAATGTAGTTTTTCTTTTAACAGGTCTTGTCCAACAGATTCTTGTTCTGTGCCTTGGTTTCATACACCCCTCTTAGTGTGACTAAAATGTAAAGTCCTGAACATGGCATACCACAATAGAGCATGAGCTTGCCTTTACAGTCTTGCCATAGCCAAAGCTGCTTTTTTCCATGTTCTCTTCCACCACATCTAGACAAGGAAGCATTTCTTTTAAGTTTTAACAAGAATAGATGCTCTTAGCACATGAAGCTGGGTTGGCAGGGGCAGTGGGAAATGTTCTTTTCTTTGACAGGTACTTGTATGTGTGTGTGTGTACTGAGGAGCAATCTGACACAGTAGCAGTGGAACAAAGTTGTTCCCTTTGTCACAGGTAGTTGCTTCCTTCCTCGAATCTCTGGACTGTACCAAGGATGTTTCATTTATTTGCATATTTACAGATGAGTTTTGATAGCAGCTGTGTGTGGCATGCACTTGCATATGGAAATGGGGAGTTCCACAAACAAGGTGAAAGGAAAATTGGAGTCTTGTGTTACCAAAAGGAACCAAGTATCTCCAGCACAATTTCACAAATATTGTCAAGAAAGCTGGCATCAGTCTCCAAGACCTTTGTTTGTTTTTATATAGATTCTTGTACTCCCCTTATAATTGTTTCATGTATCATTGACTATTTTTTGGCATGCACCTGAAAAATTTTCTTGGAGGAAAGCAACTTTTTTACTCAGCAAAATAGTCTTGAATGTTTATATGATGTCTGATAAAATTGAGTAAAATATATTTTGGCAAAATTACATAAATTTAAGCAACTGGTATTTTTTTTTTTTCTATCTTTACTAAGAAGTACGAAAAAGGACTTGTAACTGAAATGTTTCTGTAAGCATATTGGTTACTGAAGATGCCTGTCTGGTTTGGAGTTTTTGCTGGTGTTTTCAAAGGCAGATCTCTAGAGAGATTCTACTGTCAGAATCTAATTAAAAGTGGGCATCCATTATTAAATAAACATTTTCTTTATAATGTGTCCTCATAACAAAAGTGCTTGAAAATGGACAAGAGTTTATTTCAACTGGCTGAATTCTCAAGGACCCATGTCCACAGTCTTGAAAACTTTGAACATCATTAGCAGGAAAATGACAGTGTCAGAAAGGGCCTTGACAGTGTTGGCCCACTGGCCACCCCAGCAACCCCACCCTGTGCGTCCCTGGGAGCGTTGGCCAAACCCTCCTGGAGCTCTGGCGGCCTCGGGGCTGGGACCGTTCCCTGGGGAGCCTGGGCAGTGCCCCAGCACCCTCTGGGGGAAGAACCTTTCCCTGATACCCAACCCAAACCTCCCCTGACCCAGCTTCAGGCCATTCCTTCAGGAATGAATGAATAGAATCTAGGTCTGCCTCTCTGTGCTAGAGGAAGTGATTGCTCATAACACAAATGTATTGCTTTAATGTGAAAACCGTATATGAAACATATGAAATCAATATAAAGTGTTAATTTTTTGAACCACATTTGTATTTTGCAGGGAAGCAAAATCTTTTTGTAGATAAATTTTAATAGAAGAATATCCTAGGGCCTGGGGTTTTTTGCAAATGTGGATTACTGTAATTTAAAAACAACACTAAAATTCCTTATGCTAAACGTCTTCAACAGGAACATGTGTGGCTCAGTGTAATTTTTGTAAGCTTTCATGTTTTTAAGAGAAAGAGGAAGAGAACTGATAACTATTCCTTTGGGGCAGACCTTGTCTGTTTCCTTACCACAGTGATATTTTTTCTGTTTGAAATTCAGTGTGACTGTATTATTGTTGCTGATACAGTTGTTGTTATTACCTTTCCTGTCAACAAAAATGGAATTTAATTATGCACTGAAATATAACTGTTGTGTTTTGAGGAACTTGTTTGAAATCATGGGATTACTTGGATTGGAAGGGATGTTAAAGCTCATCTTGTTCCAACACCCCTGCCGTGGGCTGGGACACCCTCTACCATCCCAGGCTGCTGCAAGCTCTGTCCAACCTGGCCTTGAACACTTGCCAGGGATCCAGGGGCAGCCACAGCTGCTCTGGGCACCCTGTGCCAGGGCCTCACCACCCTCACAGGGAAGAAGTCCTTCCCAATATCCCATCTAACCCTGCCCTCCTTCAGCTAGAAGGAAATCCATGGAAATCCAGAAGTCGCTTTGAGGGTCTGATTTTTTGCAGTCCGTGTCAGGAGAAAGTGTGTTCTGTGACTGACTTTGAATTGATAATTTACCCAATAGAAAAGGTCTGTTAACGATGATGTTTGGACAGAAATTTTGCTTTTGGGAGTGTGAAAAAGAGAAGACAAAAAGCAGAGGACAGGTCCAAAATAGCCTCAGTGTTTTTGTTTGTTTCTGCAGAAGAGTAGCAGCTCCGAGTCCTTGAGCGACAAGGGTTCAGCTGAACTGAAGAAGAGCTTTGATGCAGTGGTATTTGATGTTCTAAAGGTTACACCAGAGGAATATGCGGTAAGCAAGTCCAGGGATTCTAATTACTTTGTGTGTGAATCTCCTTTTCCTCTGCTTCTCCATTTCTGTACTTCTTTTGCCTAACTTCTGTCATCCATGGGTTTTAAAAACAATCCTGTTCTTTAGTTCTTCATTGTCTCTATTCTGTTTGAACTTAAGGGATCTTTTGGAGCTCTGCTGTCCAGGTATTTTTCCTACTCTTCTGTGTAGCATAGACCAAAGATTCTTTAGTCTACGCAATGCAGCTTAGTTATGACATGCCTATTTTAGTTGCAAGACTATACTTGATCTGTACTTGTGGTTTTTTGGAGGCATTTTGGTTCTTAACTCTGTTAATTCTTGCTCTAGGAAGCTTTTCTAGTTTTTGTCTTTTTGGTGCGCAGAATAATGAGATGTTTAACCAAAACACTGGGTGATTGTTTCGTGTTGTTTTTACTCCCAGTAGAGGTGAGGATAACGGATGGTCCCTCTAAGTGATTCGAGTATGTTACTAGAAAGATTGCTAAGCTCTTACTGCATTTCTAATTCAAATGATGAGATTCCTGAGGAGTTGTCCGGGGGAGATTGTTGATATGGAGTAATACATGTCACAAAGTATTCCCATTTAGTTTGTTCTGGTTGTAATCATTAATAACTATTTCAGTTAATTATTAATGGCTAAATTGATTTTAATGAGAACACTGGAAATTTAAAGCAGCTGGATTATGAAGTGGTACTTACACATTAAATTCTTCTTGGCTAGGGATCATAATTAATTATGGGATTTATTCCTGACTGAGGCTCAAGTCATGTGATTTGGGCCTCTTCCTTGCACTGTTGTCACGAGCAGCTGGGCAGCGAATCACCTACTTTCCATGGGAAGATGTTTTTTGGGGCTGGCTATCCTTCCAGTTTTATCTTATGATTCCTGTACATAGAGTAAATCTAAGTACTTGGGGAATGTGGGGCTAGGGACATGAAGTCGAGTGGAATTATGTATTCAGGCCAGAATGAGTTTGTTGAATGGCTCTACTATTTACCAGAGGTGGGTGCTGCTGGGCAGCAGAATAGATCAGTCAGTCTCTGTGGAGCTGCTGTCACTCACTTTGACAGCAGAATGTACAGAGGTGCCTTGTCTTGTACCACATGTCGTAATCCTTTTGCTCCACCATCTGATCCTTCTTCTCTCATACGCAGACGCCTTTGACTCCTTGTGTTCTAAATGTTACCTACTTAGGAAATAAATCTTGCTTAGATGAAAATCTGTATTCAAATCCAGTGTTTTTCCTGCTTTCATGTTATTCCTCAAAGTGGGGTAGAGTTCTACTCACCGACAGGAATCTTTTAATTAAGCCCTTTGCATTACGGTTATGAGGCTGTGCCTGTATTTTCGGTTTCTACTACTAAGCATCATTTTGCTGTTTTTTCAGTCCCCTAAAAGAAACATCTTTGCTCTTACCTTTTTCCTTTTAAAGTATCTAGCTCTTCATACCAGGTTTAATTTACTGTAAAACAATATGAAATATCTTGCGTGTAGAATTCTGAACAATTGAGCAAAATCATCAGTATTCAGTCCTTTGGGAAGGAAATAATTAATTTCTTTTTTAATGTTTCTTTACACAGCTGCACTTCTTTGTTAATGTTTGTTTCCCCAGGCACACATATCTCCTTTTCCAGTAGCACTTTCTTGCTTTGAGTGCTGTCTTTTTCTGATCATTCTTGCTAAAGGTTGTAGAAATAAGTAAATTTGCCAAAAACTTAGGTACCCTGGAGGAAAAGTACCTTTGACCCTTAAGCTTGTTTTTATTTTCTTGGCCACTTCCTTACTCTTCCTGGGTTTAGTCCTGCCATAACAGAGAGGTGTAAAATCTTCATCTGGGTTTCAGTGTTAATGTGAAGACCACCAGAGTGATGCAGTAGGGCCAAGCTCTTGAGGATGCAAAAGTGTGTGAGGTTTCCTGGTGGTGGGTAGCACCTCTTGGGCTGGACATGGATATGCTGCCAGTTGCTTTTTCAAAGTATGAGAAAGCTCTTACAAAATGGATACAGTGCAGGCTGCAGACATGTCTCTGTGACAGCTGAGTGAATACTGTTAAAAAAAAATCATTGATTTTGAAGTGGTAAACTGATGGAATAATTTGTGGGCTGCCTAAGTACCTTATTGATTGAGAGGGAAGATAATGTGAAAAAGCCAGTAAAAGAGCAATAAAAGCGAGTTGCCACACAAGAGGCAGTTAGACAACTGTCTCAATAACGATTAGGAAACCTTGGCTCCAGTGGAAAAGAGTTCCAGTACGTAGGTAGTGCAAAGGTGAGAGTTAACTGATGAAGTCACCACAAACATCGTGAGGCCCCGTCCTGTACCTCGTGTGATCTGGTGTGTTCTGATCAGAACGGGTCACCGTGCACAGATGGGAGAAGTACAGCTATGCCGGAGGAGGAAGAACACACATCTCAAAGATAATGAAGTTTGAGATATGCTGGAAATAAGATCCATGCTAGTGATTTCAGTAGCAATGAGAGACACAGATGTATTTTCAGTTCCCACTGCCTCAGAGACATCATTGTTATTTCAAAACTCCATCTGTTTAGTCGTTTAGTGGGTAAGAGACAAGTTGGACAACAAAAGGTATCACTTGTAATCCTGTATTTTCAAGAAGCTGCTACCAAGCCAAAGAGAAACCCAAGTGCAGATATTTTTGGTGATTTCATTTCCATATTCTCCCCTTTGGCAGTCATCTAACACTGTCCTGAGCACACAGGAGGAGTCCTGTTGCATGTAATGGTCCTTTGTCTCATAAGCAAAAGTCTGCCAGCCCTTCAAGGGGGCCAGTTTGAACAGTAATGGAAATTCTTGTTGTAATAGAGGCGTAATAGTCAGTTATAACCTTGTTACCAACTGGGTGGTTTTAATTCTTCCGAAGGTTGAAGGCTGCTTTAGAAAGGGCCAAGTCACAGAAACGGGTGAGATCTTCAGGCCCTGCAGCTGCTGTTGCAAATTTCTAGTTTGCTTTATCACCTTGCAGCTTCCAGAAAGTTTCCAGGGGATGTATTGAATACCTGCGTGTTGCATAGATTTTGGGGAAGAAGAATCCCATTCAATGAGTATGAAGTAGGACACGTTCAAGGGTTCAATGGACAGCTTTGTGGATGTAACTAGTAAGGAGACCATCTCTGATTGAAAGACCTGCTTTTAGGCTGGTCACTGCTCAGTTCTTTATTCCCGGGCTGGAAGCCACAGCCAGGCTGGTGCCAGGATTGCCCCGTGGTGTCTGGCCCTGCTGGGGGGGCCGTTGTGTGTCCAGGGTTGGCGTGGTCGCAGTGAATGCTGCCCCTTTTCATCCAAGGGAGAAGTGTGGTTTTGAGCACACAGGGCACAATTTGTGGGGGAGGGATCTGTCGGTGGTGCAGTGGCAGTGGAGCGGGGAGGCTGGTGAGGCTGAAGGAAAGAAGGAGAATGCTTGGGAACATGAGCTCCAAATTAAGGTGCCGGCCAACCTCAAGTTGAAGAAATATTTATTTTTTGCTTTACAGTAAATTCTTATTCCTTAGACAGCTACTGTTTAATTATTAGACCGTTTATTACTTTTTGACTCACTTCTCCATTTTATACTTCAACTTAGCCACCGTGGTGTAAATATTTGAGGTAGAATTAAGGGAAGCGCAGCTGTATGAATCCATTGCTTTTTTTGCCACCTAGTTATCTAAGAAGGATTCTTTATTCTTTGCCCTAGTCTCTGGAAGTGCTATGGAGTAAGCTCATCCTAAGATCTATGTGTATTTCCTTCTTTTTAATTCCGATGAAGCTTTGTCAAATGGTTGTTGGAAGGAAATCCTGCTTATTTTGGAAACAATGTGCAAATAGAGTTTATTTATAAACGGTTTAGATGAAACAAGGAGGAGTTCTCGGAGATGTTCTTATGACAGTGAAATATCAGGTTGTCTACATCCTGTTAGCTTTACTTCTCAGAAGAATGTTAGAGTAAATATGTTCCCAATAAGAGCAAGAAGAAGCAACTCAATTATAGCGTGTGGAGGAACTATTAATGATAAAAGTTTTGGAGTGGACTTTGTGAGAAAACAAGTAGAGCTTCAACACAGGAACTTGAATCCCCTGGTGTTTGTTCTGGGCTGCAGAATTATTCTCCTACTGATGCTGTGCTTAACAGAGGCTTAGCTATATTTTCAGTATCCTGGCAGCCCAGAGAGACAGCGCTAAGCCAAGTTGGAAGGCTTAAATATAATTCCTTCTAGAAATTCAGATTAAGGAACAATTTATAAAGTGCTGCTTGAACCAACATGGCTTCAAGGAAAATCAGGTGATGGCAGTAGTCTTCAATGACCAGAATGCAGACATTTGACTTCTTTCATCTCAAACAGAAACTGAGTTTCTTTTTACACTGAGGGTTTCTGTCTGGGAGGGAGCTGTGTGGGAAGTGGCCTGTCCTCAGGGTAGGTACATGGCAGGAAAACTTGTAGTGCAAACAGCAAGTGGCCTGATAGAAAGAGTTCATGCTTGAGAAGGACCAGGGACTAGAAAGGTGGGAATCTAGCCCAGGTCCAGTGAGAACTTTCATACAGGAATGTGGAGAGGAGCTTAATGCAGTGGTCTTAACTGGAACCAGAAGTTCTTATGTTACAAGTTTTTATGGAAGGAGGGTAATCCATGTGTCCTCATGGAAAAGAGAAAGAATCAGGAAATATTTAAAATTTTTATTTCATTAAGCTTCTCCATAGTCCTCAAAGAAGCAGCACACAGAAATGTAAAATTTGTTTGAATGTAAAATTTCTGACCTGGCAGACCTCCCCAGGAGAGGGGTAAAGCCTCTTTATATGAAGCTGCATAGTAATAATTTTAGTATTTTGAAGTACTGAATTGTTAACGAGTCCAACTTTTCAACACCCACGAGAGCTAAAATACTTTTAAACTTGGCTGTTGGAGGCTCCCCAGGCAAGGTCTTCTGCACATGCAAAACTCCTGTGGCTGTGTAGGGGTGGGGAAGGATCTTCCAGCTGCCATTCCAGTGCGGTGATTGGAAGATGATCGTGCGCCGCTTTTGAAAGGCGGTTTTCTCTTGTACAGCTCTTCAAGTGGCTGAGAATTGGGAAATATTGTTGTGATATATTAAAATCATACCTTTCCTAATCATGTTCTGGAGCTGTTATCTGGGATCTAGGGCAAACAGAAACAAAACCTCCATTTGGCTCACCCTGTGCCTGTGCAGTGATGAAATACTTTATTATATAAATGAACTTGGTAGACATAATCACTTCTGGAAAGAGAGAAAATACCAAGTTTCCCTATCTTTGCATAATCAGAATGCTAAGTAAGGACAAGTTCCCAGTTTTGTATTACACATGTGATTATTTTTATTTTTTTAAAATCTGTGCAGCTGGCAGCTCCAAAACCAGAGAAGTTATGGTTGGCGTGCTTCATGTAACAAGTTGATTTGAACACTTATAATTTTTGGTTTGAATATTAAAGCATTAAACCACATTTTGGGAGGAGAGGGAAGCTCTCCAAGAATTTGTATTGGCTGGGTTAAGGAGCTGGAGTGAGAAAAGTTAGTGCATTGTATCTCTCTCACTTGCAGAAACCAAACTAGGGGCTTTGTTTATTGGGGTTTAAATTCCCCTGGAGATGGTCAACGCAGAAGTTTTTTGTTGCTGTTAGAGTTGAGCAGTGGCACATAACATAAAACTCATTGATTTTTTTTGAAACTTTGAAGTGCTGTTAATTAGACTGCCAGCCTTTAAGTCTGCTTTATTTACTTACTTAGCAGTGAGCGAGCCTGTTTTAAAAGAATAAAAATTCAGTTGTTAGACTTACAAATGCAGACTTTTAAATCTGAGCACGTTAATGTTTCACAAAGTCTGTTGTGTTAAATGTAGTTTTAGACTGACGTGACTTACGCTGTCATATCTACAAACTCAAGTGGCTTTTTAGCAATCGTCCATATTCAGCTCTCAGTGCCTGGATTCCTTTGAATTAGGGGCAGTTTGCTAAGCCCTTGGAAGTTGCAATGGAAATGTCAAGCTCTGTAAGAAAGGAACTACGGGAAGGGATGTTTCTTGAACAAGTGCTAATGTGATACAGTGTTACTTAAGATTTTAATAAAAGCACAAATGTGTCAACCAATGAAGGAAAAAAACTGCATCAGCCTAGTATCAACATGATACTAGAAGAAAGAGGTTTCTCTGTTAAAACTTCCCGAGGTTTTTTAGTTGTCAGACTTTCTAAAATACTGTAATATACTTAATAGCAATTTCAAATATTTTTAGTAATGAACATTAATTCTGAACCTTGACACTTGAGTGTTTTTTCAATGTTAAAATGTCCTTTTTGATATCCCCGTTTAAAATACATGCATTTATTTTGATATATGAATTCTTTTGTGAATTTCTAATAATACTTTTTGTTTCATAAATATTTTGTATTGATCCTGTCTTAAAGTAATAATTTGTTTAGGAGTCACTACTGAAGCAAGTCAGATTCAGCTAAGGCAGTTCAGGCTGATGAAGAGGATGGATTCTGGAGGGCTGGCAAGAAAGACAACGTTTCTTTTTAAGTCTTCCCTCTTCAGTGTGAACAAAGAATCAGTTTCCTGCCTCATTCTTATTGTGCTGTTATTATAATCTTGTTTCAGTGAGGAGGATTTGCAGTGAAACATCAATAACTATTGAAATGCCTGTGTCTTTCGTAAGGATCTCTTAATGTACCTTCTATTTGAATTTTATTGAAGTGCCCTTTCTTTTCATTTCACCTTCCCAAGCCCAACCAATTTCCCTATTAATTTGCTTTACTGGGAAGCATAATGATGCACCCAGTCAGTCATGTATTAATCAAAAAGAACACATTTCTGAGGAAGCTTGATAGACTTAAGCACACAAATGGGAGACTGGAGACGGAGTTCTGTGGCTGGTGTTCCAGGACTGGGTTTCTCACAGTGGAAATCAAAAGGAAGAGTTTAAGCCTTCCCTTATGTGTCTTTCCAGCCACTCTCCCCACAGGCTGTAGCTCTTCCTGGGGTTGTTGTGATCCGGGGGCAGGACCCAGCACTTGGCCTGGTCGGACCTCATGCCATCGATCCAGCCTGTCCAGATCCATCTGCAGAGGCTTCCTGCCTGCCAGCCCATCAACATTCCAGCCCCACTTGGTGGTGTGTGGGGGAAAGAGCAGCCGACTAAAGCAGAGCCCGGGACAGAGAGTGTGTGAAAGTGAAACACATAAAGGGCTTGTTACTTCTCTGGTGCATATGCAAAGTACCAGATGATTGTGTCCAGCTGGTTACAGACAAATGAGAGATCGAATTTTTTTATGCTTGTCACTGGTTGTCAGAATTCCCATCTCAAAATGCATTTAGAGGTCAAGATGTGCTACCAAGTATAGATTGGGTTGTCTTTGCAAAACACATCCTGCCTCATTAGAGCAGGTACATCTCTGTATTTGCTGACTTTCAACCAGAGCATCCCAGTTAAAATTCTCCTGCAAGGCTGGCTTCTCTGAGGAGCTGTTCCACCATCCACAGTGGCATCCAGTGGCAGGTACAATTTGTGGGAGTCACAAACCTGTCAGTGTGTACCTTGGAGTGTATATATGGGACACTGCTGTTTTCAAGGAAATGGGAATAAAGCTGTGCAGCTGACAGCTGGGGGAACAGAACAAGGTCCCTGGATTCATTATTAAAAGAAAATTTGTGGTATCTAACTCAGATGGCACTGGTATTTCTGGGCTACCTTCGAAAGAAATGGTCTTTTTTTTGGATACATAGGCTGTCAGCAATCCTAAATTGTGCAGGATTAATAAAATAAGACTCTGTGAATATATTTCAAAATGCAAAACCTGGTCTTTGACTTTACTCTTTTCAAAGCTGAACAGACATCCCAGAATGAAAATGCACTTATTGATTGCCTTGCTGGAAGAGAGGTGGCTGTGTTGAATTTTAACTTGCTGAGCAACTGAGCAATTGCTTTGCTTGGTTACTTGAATATGATTCAAGTATTGATTGAAGAGTTGTAGGGACGTTTCAATAGAATTGTGTAGCTGGACTAACATCCAGATTTTGAAGAGAAGCTACCCTGGAGCAAGTGCAGTCGGTTCCTTGTCTTCCTGGGGAGGCTCTTAGATCGTGTTTCTGAGTTCAGGCTCTTACTTGCCTGTGTAACTAACTGCAGGATTATGCTCCTGAGAATAATTTCTCATGATTTATTATTTGTGTATGTAAAGCTGGGAGCACTTGATTCTTTGGTTTTGCAGGATGGCCCTGTGGTAGAAGCTGCAACCTCTGAAATTAGGTGCAAAATGAAAGCCAAATAAAAAAAAGGAAACAGGACAAATGCAGTTCTTAAGCAGCACAGCACCTAAATGGAATGAAAGGTTAATTTTGATCTTAACTTATATTTTTTTGAAATTTTTATTCCAGGGTCAAATAACACTAATGGATGTGCCTGTATTTAAAGCAATTCAGCCAGAGGTAAGTATTTCATTAGCTTTGTTTTCCAGTTTAAATGAAAAAAGTGATGCCGTAGTAGAAATTCTGGAATTGCAAAGTATGTGTCTATAAATCTTAATTTTGTCCCACTTAATGGAGCTCTGAAGCAGATGATTTTTTAACAGAAAAGTATCTGGAAATAATAGTTTGTTTGGGGACTAGTATTGGTATTTAGTTCAGCTTGTGCTGGAGATGAAGCATCTGGGATTTAGTGTTTCTGAATGACAAACATCTTGATTTGATTATTCTGATCATAATGTTTTAGGTTTCAGCTACTGATACCTGTTTTAATCCTTCATCCTGTCCCGTGTTGCCATAACTGCTTCACATCTCCTTTGGAAAATGAAATTGGTTGTAATGGCATTCAAGATGTGTGTGATCTGTGGATACGTTGGGAGAATACACGGATGATTTGTGTTTTTATGTAATGCCATATTCCTTTCAGATTTTAGCTGACTTGAGCTCATTTCAGCATCTTCACAGTGACTATAATAAATGATGAATTAGTTTATCCTTATTTCTGTACCATTAGCATTTTCCTGTGGGCATTGTTTTGCAGTTTTTAGGGTTTATTTTTCAGTTTATTGTCCATTTTATCAGCGCTGTGAAAGTTTTTCTCAGGTTATCAGTCACTTCAGTCCATCACAGACTATTTCACTGGCAGCAGGTTTGTCATGTCGCTCTTGTGACACGCTGAAAAATATTTTGTGTTATGTGGAGAAACCTGCTCAGTCTCTTGGCTGTGATTATTGATTTCATCATTTCTGTTACCTGGAATTTTTTTGAAGGCTGCTGTTTGATCTGTACTTCAAGATGTCATGACTCAGCTTTCTTAGGATTTCAGAAGGGATTTCCCAGCCCTTGTGGATCTGTGTGGGTTTTTGGTTCATTTTTTAGTTTGTTGATTTGGGGTTTTGGGGGTTTTTGTTGGTTTAATCCTTCAGAGGGCTTTCCATTTGATCTGATTTGAACCTACATCACAGCAGTACTTAACATTAGCAAAAGTAGTACACAGACACACATATGAGGAAAACATTTAAAAGAGATAAAAGGGTAAAATGCTTTAAAGCTTTGGAGAAGAGCTGTAAAAGAAAGAGAGATCCTACTAGAAGATCAGGGTAAACGTACTCTGCCAGCTAAAAGCACTCCAAGGCTATTCAGAAAAAGCATGAGCGTGTAGGTGAATATATCCAGAAAGTAATTATGTATAAGAAATCTCTGTGTATTGCGTAAGAAAACTTGGTGTGATGCCTTCACTGGAAAATACCCACGAGGAAGGGTGGCTGTTTGACTCCTGTGGGTGCTCACACACAGGCAGGTGAAGGCTCTGACCGCGTGCAGGTATTACCTGTCCATCAGCGCTCCCTCGCAGCGCACGGGGCGGGGGGCTGGCATCTGATGTGTCTCTAAACTGTGTTAATCCCCTGAGGAGAAGGGCTGTAAAGATCAGCTCTCACATCAGAAAAGGCTAAACACAATGAAATTGCTTTTCTCCTGGTTTGCAGAAGGGAATATCAGACGTGGAAGACTTGGTTTAGCTCAAGGCGTCTTGACAGCAGGTTAATGAAGTGGTGTAGATTTCGGGGTTTCCTTCAGGCTTCTACCGCACTGCGCCACACCCGTGTCTTGATTCAAGTTGTAAATCTGTATCCATGCCTTGGCATGTACGCTCAGGCATTGTGGAGTTTGCAATTAGAAAACAAAACACGACTGAGCAGATTTCACCTGTAGAAAAGGGCTCCTAAACTGAGTCTTCAATGAGCGGCTGAAAGGCATTGATAGAATTGGGTTTTTTCATTCTAAATACTGATACCAAATTTCACAGCTCTCATCTGTATGCACGGTGGGAGATGATGAGCAACGTTTTTCCCAGTGTGCTGTGGTTTGAAAACAGGATGTTTATTGCAATCTGTAATTCACCAGCAAATTTTGTTATGCAGGTTGTGAAACTCCTTTGCTTCCCAAACCACAGAATGATATCTAAATGAAAGTTATTAGCCTTTAATGTGTGTTTGTTTATTTTCTCCAATAAGATTTCTGAAAGATGTACTCAAAGTTCCTAATTTTTAAAATTGCTGGAGATGAATATTCATCCTCTTTAGGCTGTGTAAGCCGTATTCTTTAAATATCTTTTGAACTATTGTGGTGCATCTTCCTCATTGTGTTAAAATATTTTTTTAATTATTACAGGTGGCTTGGTTTTTTTTTAATAAAAAGCAACACCAGAACTTCATCTTGGTTATCTTGAAAAAACCAGAGCTGTATAACACTTTTCAAAGCAATATGCAGTAATTTTTCTTTCAGCATCAAAGTCAATGAACATGTTCACAGCACACTTACATACTTCGGTAGCCTTTTGCCTCTGTCTGTAGCAAGTAAATGAAATTATTTCTGTTTATATTCAAATTTCTTAGCAATATTGTGGGTTCCCATGCGTGCTCAAGTTCCTGCACGCTGCCCACTACAACTCACCGTCTCCTGCTTGGTGAGCAAACAGACTGGGAGCTTAGTGTTGCCCACAGAATTTGGGATTAAGGAAAGCAGTAGATCCCTTTGCATTTGGGGTGAGCCAGAAGCAGGGACTTGAACCATTTTCATGGTTAGATACTCGATGGTGACATGATCCTCTGCCTGAGCTGTAAGCAGGCTCTGTCACTCCTGGATTCTGGAAACCACCTTCCTTCTTCATTAACAACGCCTGCAAGTGACTTCTGAGAAAAGAAAGGAGAAGGAAATACTGTTTTGTTGGTAATTAATAGTTAGTGGGCTGCAGTGTAAGAAAGAAAGATTATAAAGAACAGACCTTTCTGACATAAACGTCTATTTGTATGAAGGCAGCCAGTTTGCATTTTAATTTTTTGGGAAAAAAAATTACTGCGTTCCCCCAGTTAGTGATAAGATTTCCTTCTGTTCCCCGGGAATGGCAAGTGGTGTGTTGGTTTTTGATCTCTCTTTCTTGTAGTGGTTTTGGCTTTCTAGAGAGCAGTGACTGTAAAGCAGGAAGGAGTCTTAGATTTGCTCGGCTGTGCTGCTGGTAGTTGTGTTAACATTAAATAACAGCCACATGACCCCTTGCAGAACACATCAGCTTGATTTTTTTTTTGGAAAATCTGATTACTTATTTTACATGTTTTAGTACATCATCCAAAATTATTTGCCCATATGTACTCATATTGAAAATCTCTGTTGGGTTATTGTCTTTAACCTCTTCATCCCTTCTGCTTCACCAGCCTAAGCAGTGAAGAAAAAATTCACTTACTCACTATTCTTAATCTCTACTTTGAAGTTGTAGAATGGTTCCACTCTTAATCCTTGCTTCTTCTCTCCTCTTTTTGAAACTTTCCCTTTGGCCTAGATAAAGGTTCTAAATTATCTTGCTCTCTGCCATGTAGTACAGGTTATAATTTAAACGCTCCCACAGTATTTTGTTAAGGACAATAAAATTCTACCTATTCAAAAGGGAATGAAAACCAAAGTGAGTTACAGAGAAAGTTCAGTTTTTGTATTCTTGATGCTAAGTCTTTCAGTTTTTCACATCAGTTTAAATGTACCACATTAAATAAGAAGTTGGTGGTTGTAGTGATGTAGCTCCTGTGCCTGAGCTGACTGGCAGACTAAGGAAAATAATCCTGGGGAATACTTCAGGTTTGAAACTTCTAGTGGAAAAAGTGGAATCCTAGAGGAAGATCAAGAAATAGAGTAATGGAATAGGCAGCACAGCCTGTTTAGCAGAGAAGTGAATATTTTTATAGAAGCCTAAGAGTGGTTTCTGAATTCCAGCGTAGTGTATGAGTGCGTTTTATTGCTCTTGTGAGTGCAGTCAGATCTGTCCTTGTTGGGACTGTATGGAAATCCAGGGAAGGCAAAAACCTTGGTGGCTGCTCCTCTGCTGATGGCATCTTAGAGCAGTGGGATGGGCAGTGCCAAGGGCAGCGAGTTCACACAAGCAAGTTCTAGGGAGGGGCAGGAGGGTTCTGAGCAGGGGTCCCCTGAGACAGAGTGCTCAGGTGGTCGTGCTGGGAAACCTGACAGGCAAAGGGAAACTGCTTTCCTTTAAGTTTCTAGACCAGAGAAAAAACCAGTTGGCTGCACAGGGGAGATGGGCCTTGCAAGTGGGATGGGGAAGCGTTTCCTATGCTTCATAAAGGGAGGGGGAAAATGCTTTTGGAACTCTGGAAGCTCTGTGCCTCTCCTGTGTCTGTCCCTGAACAGTGGAGTGGATGTTGCCCTAAGCTGCTGAAGAATCAGAACTGATGGCACAGGTCCTGGGTGCCTGTGTGACTGTGCCTCAGCACCTCTGGAAAAGCATTTGGATGCGTGTCTTTCCAGTCAGGAGCAGGATCTTCTGTTCTGCAGTGTTCTCAAATCTGTTGCCACTGATGCCTGTACCCTGTGGGCCCTTAGATGTACAGGGCCAGGGCAATGGGGAGCTTCTGCCCAGAATCCTTATGAGTTTTTTACTCAGTGATGAGAATTGAACTTGAAAGACATGGCCTGAATTTGTAAGAAATTACCATGTTTTCCCTAAACCTGAGGTGGCAACTAATTTTTTCCTGCTGTTAAGGAAGGATTATCAGATGCCAGTGGATGAATTCCCTTGTGCTCCTCTGAGTGCAGAGCTGTGATTCCAGTGTCTCTTGAGTGGCTCCCTTCTCCAGTAGCTGGCTGTCCTTTGGAACTGGAGTAATTCAGGGCTGTGTGGTTGTCTCATGCATAGTCATTGAAGAGCAGGTGTAAGGACATGGGCACATGCATTCCTGTGCTGAACATGCCACGTTTTCCAGGATGGGCTTGGGTGGCACAACTTCCTAGTGAAATTTGAAGGAATGGCCCTAGATACAAAGCCAGAAATTCCACATTCTTCCCAGTGCCTGGCCAGGAATCTCAGAGTTTTCTCTAACCAATACCAGCACACCACAAACTTCCAAAGTAGAAGAATTCAGGGTCCCTCTTAACTGCCATGAGATTCTGTAGTAGTTTTGGGACATTGGTTGGAAAGATGTTAAGAAGTTCTTGATTTTAAAAAGTCGAAAAAATTAGAGCTTAGACTATCCAATACCAAATTCTTTTGAACTGTGTCTTAAAGGGCACAATTATTGGTTACATGTTGAGTCTCCTTACCTAAGTCATATGGCAGCTGGATGTGTAGTGTGAGTCTGGCTTCAGTGAGTAGTTCTCAGTGTGGTGATAAAACTGAGAGCACTTCAGAGTGGATGATCTGGAAGGAAGACATGAGTAAGTGAAAATGAAGGGCTGTACTTCGCTATTATACCACTTGAATAATTAAGCTGTGTCTGTATTGATTCTTTTTCTTGGTAGCACTGTGGAACAGGTTGTGTGCTGAATGCTGTATGTCTTTGCATCTGTTCATATGCTCTTGTATGCAAATGGAAGAGCTCATTTTGGTACATTTAGTTATTTATGATTTTAATGAAAATTGCTTTGTTGAAATTAAGTGATGGTAAATAACAAGATGATGTAGTTTCCCAAAATAAGCTCCTTTGGAAGGGAAAACTGAAAATAGTGTTTCTTTTATTGTTACTGCAAAAATGACTTTTTTGGCATTTCTTTAATGCAACGTGCCAAGTTAAAAATATGGGACATGTCTTAGATTGAGTTAACAAGGTGTATCATCTCTTTAAATATCTTCAGAAGGTGATTAAAAACAAAAGGACATTTTGCTCTCTAGCTCAGATTCACGTTTGAAGCAGGATTTTCTGTGGTACCAAAATTAGGGAAGCCCTAATTCAGCCAAAGATGAATTGTAATAATCCAATAACTCAACGCAGTTCAGAAATGACACTTGCAGAATCTCAGTTTGCAGAAGGAATCAGAGCAAGTGTAACTGTATGACTTCAGTGTATTGTTGCTCTCTTAAGTTATTTCAGAACTTACAAGATTTGTGTCTCTCTATGCCTTTGGCTCTGAACACGAGTTATACACTGAATTAAGGAAGTGAATTTTCATCCTTGTTCTCCCAGGAGCTGGCAAGCTGTGGCTGGAATAAAAAAGAGAAATACAGTTCTGCACCGAATGCTGTTGCTTTCACCAGAAGATTCAATCATGTGAGTTATTTTTTTCCAGCATTATGACATGTACACATTTCAGAAAGTCTGTGGGATTAAGTGTTCTGGCACATCACTTTTATTTTGGATCGTAGCTGATTACTTGACAACTTAAGGAACTCCTTTTAGCAGATACTCTATCTACAGGATACGCAGAAAGACCAAACCAGTGTTGAAGAAATGGCTGTGACTCTGTTTTAAATAGCAGTAATTGATGACAAGTGCATATTTTCCCCATAACTGCTGGCTGTCTTTTATGTAAAGACAGGATCGTAATTACAGCTTAGAGGCTTGCCATACAGGATTTCTGGACTAGTAATTAGATGTAATTTCCTTCTGTGTTAGTTGAGTGTCTTATGCTTCACATAGATGTTTTTGTCCCTAGAAATAGAAGCCTCTTGTCAGCATGGTAACCTTTTGAAGGTGATTCTAGGCAAACTTTTAAAAATTCCAAACAATTGTTCTGTACGAAATTTGTTCTTTAACTCTCTATTTGGCATCATTTTTAGGTAGTATATTTGAGGCTTATGGTTTTCTTACATAACAATGTCTCTGTATAAAATCAGCTGCTAAAAGAAGAACAGAAGTCTCCCTTTCTCCACAATTGAAGCTGGAGGAGTCCAGCTATGTAGTTACCCAGTCATCTCTCAAAACTGTGATGCTTCTTTTAAGTGATGCCATATTTTCTCTTTCAGATGAAGTACTTCTCTTACTCTCATCTCTCCTCTTGTAAATGTTTAATGATGTCTCAAGCTTACAAGCTGTCCTCCAGACTTAACCTCTGTACCTGGTCTCAGACTTACAGAGATCTTTGTTAATCATCTGAAACTCAGACCAAACCTCTGCAATTTTCAGGGGTTTTTTTCTATTAATTCTTGCATACTTTCTCATTTTGCTCTCATTGAGGATATGATCAAATCCTATTACTTTTCACTGACAACACTAAGAATATTTCTTAACCTACTCACTGAAATGCTTGTCTGGGTTTTGGGTTTTGGGCACTGGACCAAAGAGGAAATGTTACACTGCAAACTTTTTGTGAGTGTACCATCTGCTGAGATCTGGGGGATTTGGTCAAGAATTTGGATTTTTTTTGTTGTTTTTGGGTTTTTTGGGGGGGGGGGTTGTGGGAGT